>NC_141287.1:11058723-11466223 GCF_037954325.1 Fistularia commersonii | reverse complement strand
GATGACGGCATTTGCCGGACAGTTTTGTCAAAATTGACCCGTAGATGTATATTTCTGAATCAGTGAAGTATCAGTTAATACATTTTAAAAGATTTCTCATGTTTCTCAATGTTTTTAACCTCCTGGTCCGATATGTTTGTGCACACAGATGTGCTCATATAAAACTGACCAGAATTTTTAGTTTTCTCTGAACCAGCTGCTTTTGGTATCTTTCTTTCTTTTTTTTTCTTTTCCTGCAAACATTATAGATTTCATTTGAATTTACGATGCTGATCGGATGAACCAGACAGGCTCCACTTTGTGCCGCTGATGTTTCACCGCTAATCAGGTTGGACCCGATTAAGACCTGGAACATTTAGAAAGTGTTTCAGAGATGCGGTCACAAGGTCTAAATTAGCATTCGAACTCCGTCAGGCACGAAAGCAACAAGCTGCAAAAACGTTAGATCTCCTGAAGGGATATAGTGCATCTGGAGTTGGTATGTCAATTTATATGTGGGCATTTTGAGAAAGCTGCTAATACACTGTATCATGTCAGCAACAACCTCAGAGCTGTTAGTGCAGCTGCTATTATTAGCGATCATTTGTGCCTGTCCTTCCTAACACCCGTACCCGCCTCTATCTCTGTCACGCTCTCTCTGTCCTTCTGTCTCACTTTCTTTATTTTTACCTATGCCGATCGAGGCCGAAGGCTGCCCCGATCGAGCTGATATCCTTCCGATGTTTCTGTTCAAGATTGTTTTTCCTTGCTATGGTCGCCGAGTGCACGCTCACGGGGGTGAAATGTCGGGTTTCTGCAAATTGAGTGATTTGGTCCCCTGTGGAAAAAAAAAAAAATCCGACACGACTTTTAGTTTTTGCTTCAATAGGAAATTCGCCTTTGTGTGAAATTGTGACAACCAGGCTGAAACAAGAAAACAAGAAGCCGGGCGGAATGTTTCCAGGTGTGATGTGCGTGGGTGCTAAACGTGACAAGCCGGATGCAGCAAAAACGGTTGGGGACTTTTGGGAACCCGAGAAGGATTTGGCTTTTGTGCTAGATGACGTTAAAAAAAAAAAAAAAAGAGCCAGAAATCCACTTTCCGCCAAGCTTTTGTCCATTTTACAGACCTACATCCGCGAGAAGATGTGTCCACATGTACGGACCCACAAAGCCCAAAAGCGAGTTGTTCCTCTGGGGGTTCTTACACGGGACGGGACGCACACAAATCGCACAACTATAACGCGTTTGGAACTTAAGTCCACACTGACCCATTTCCTGTTATCCCCGAGCCGCTCCTTTTCATGAATTTCACAAAACTGAAATAAGTTGCGCCGATGAGCGTGAATGCATAATATTTAACTGGGGCGCACTTTCGCGAAATCACGATAAAGGCCCGCTGAGCAATTTTCAATTTGTCTGAAAGCTCTGACTTGGCTGCGGGGTCAGCCCCTGCCTTCAGCGCAAGGGAGAATTGTATCATCTATTAGAGACTCTTTGAGAAATGGAAGTTTTCTTGCAGACACAAGCAGTCTGTTGCAGGATGTAGACTAATCTCTGGTCCAGGTGGGGTAGCAAATGGGGGGGGTGGGAGTGGGTGGGCAGAGAAGGGGAACCGAGTAAGGGAGCACAGGACGGGTGGGAATGAAAGAGAAATGTAAGAAGAGAGCAAGAAGGGGATTAGAAAGTCTCTGAAAGGCAGTCACTTAATTTCCTGGCTGACCTGGCTATGATTATCTCCTGGGTGGGGAAGGAACGTTTGATGTCTTGGGACTAGACTAATCCATGGAGACTAACCTCCACCTCCCATTTCCTCCAGATTAGCTCATTTTGCTTCTTAATGAAAAGGTAGGAGTTGATATATGCATTTAAAGAGCTCGAAAGACGGATTGTGTCTCTTTGACTGAAGAAGGGACACCATTGGTCGATTGTTCCAAAACCTACTTTTCTCCGTGTGTTCACCGACAAAAGATCTCTCTGTTGGAAGTGGAGCTTGTTTTCTCTGTAAGCGAAGCTGAAAGTAGCTTGATATTATTAAAGTGACACAAAAACCTCCAGGGGTGGAGGTCAACATGGGCGGGTCGGCACACTTAGGAGACCGACCTGAAGGCACCCGTCTCCCTCCGGGATTGGCTGGTGGGGGATCGCGCCGAGATCATTTGTTTACCCATGACCGCAATCTCTTCCCGACCTTAGCAACACACTTTTAATTTTGATTAAAACATTGATAGGCCCAGATGGATCGCCACAGGTAAATAACACCGTCCTGTCGAAAATGATGTCAATCCAGCTGGCGTTCTTTAAAAAAAAAAAAAAAATTTTTCATCATAATTTTTTTTTTTGATTTGATTTTTAAAAAAATGTTAAATGAGACTCACAGTCCCCGTATTGATAAATCACTTAAAGCCGTGGTCATGGAACTGAACCGCCAATTTAGTAAAAGACCGACGATGTACGGGAATTGTATGACGCTGCTTGTCCTCTGGAGACATGGAAAATAGCCGCAAATAGGAAAAACCAAAAAAATGTAGGGCCTGACGAAGAGTCTTCATTCTGTCTATAAATCCAAGCAACTCACTTTTAAAAGTACCCTGGATGGAAAATAATAATTGGCAATAATTGCTACCATGCTGCTGCCCTCTACTTTCAGCGGTAATAATGATTGTGAGTGATTTGGGAATCACTGCCTCCTAGCGCTTGTCCAAAATGACGCACATCTACACGCTGTAATCTGTCGTTTGACACGTGCACAAATCTCTACTATAGTTTGTTGTTTTCGTAAAACGCGCTGCTGCCTCGCAACAAGAGGGTACTTGGTTCGATGAATGAATGAATGAATGAATGGATGAATGTTTTGGTAAAAAGATGAGTTCGATAAGGCAATAACAAAAATATATATTCAAAAAGTTGTTTTTTTTTGGAGACACTGCAATGGGAATCTTAAATCACGGGAGTTTTCTTATGCGCTAGATGGGACCAGGCTTACGAGAAAAAAAAGGGCAGAGGATCTTCAATGGCGAGGATGAAGAGATGACGTCGGACACACACACACACACGCACACGCACACACACACACACACACACACACACACACACAGTCCCTCAATTCATTTGGTTGTGATTTCCTGCCCGTCTGTTTTGACAGATTAGTAAAGCTGAAGGTGATGAAGTGGCTCTGGCGACTCGGGACCCCGCGGCCACATTTCCCTGCGAAGCTGAGCAGATTAATCAACACATTTTCAGGAAAAACCAATCGCCAAGCGTTCCCAGACTTTCCCTTCTTTTTCGATGAACTGGGCATTTTTCTCAAGAGGGAAAACCTGAAGCGCCGCCAGGTTACCGGTCGGTCTGACCAATGACATGTCACTTGACCCTTCTCTCGGCCAATGTCCCATCTCCAACTACCGGCTGGGGCCCCAGCTGGCCAATTAGCTTGCCTCTTAGCGTGGAGCTCGGCCAATGAAAAGCCCCCGGGAGACTTCTATTCATCTGAACTCACAGATGGGAGGACAGAGAGGAAGAGAAGAGTGTGTGTGCGTGTGTGTGTGTGTGTGTGTGTGTGTGTGTGTGAGTGCGCGAAGAGAGGCTGCGAGGGACTTGGCCTGAATTCCCCAACACTATTGAGACATCTTCACTGAAGAGCTTGGCTAGTTTGGTGTCAGCAGTTGGAAGGAGATTCTCAGCACACAACGACTAAACGGAGACTTCTAACGGTTATTAAAAGACAAAAAAAAGATAAAACTAAACTAGAAAAACCTGCCTGATAACCACAAAAAGTGGTAAAAAATTTAATGACAAACAGGAAATAAATGACATCTGTGGTCTTTTGGCGCTGACATTCCCCCACCCCGAGTTTTACTTTTAAATCAATTTGAATCAGAAAGGTAGATTTTATATATTTATTTTTCCCTGATAAAGTGAGCCTGACTGAACGAAGAGCACTCAGAGGTAAAGCAGACGCGATGCGCAAATGGGATGATTACACGGCGAGGCCCGGGTGTTACTTGGCTTGGGAAAGAAAAAAATATGAAAAAAAAAATTGGAAATTTCCCGCCTTTCTACGGCAGTTATGCCTTTACGCCTTTCTACCTTGGAATGATAATTTCCTAGACATTTTTGCCTCAATTATGTTTTAATCACACACACACACACAAAAAAAAAACAACTACCAAGAAATGAGACTGACTCTTTCAGTCAGCTTTTTGGATGGCACTACTGAAATACAGAATTATATAATCAGTCCTTTCTCTCTCGGTATCTTGACATGACTGAATTTCTGTACGGCTCTGCAGGACTTTAACAACTCTGCCGTTGGTCCTGAGGAGGTTAGCGCGAAATGGCAGGGTGACGTTTTGTAATTTAAAAACAGATGAGAAGCTCCTGTTAGCCAGCCGGTGTTTTTGTGGAGGCTTTCGAACAGGAGACTTTGAATTCCCCAGATATGTAGATGAATGAGTGATTAGTTTCATATCTCTATCTTACAATGAATGAGTGAGTGATTGGTTGTCTATAAATGATTTGTAATAATAAACAATGGGAAATATCCCCAACAATAGACGGAACACAGCAACCCTGCATGAATGAATGAATGAATGAATGAATGAATGGAGCAACATTTATGTTTAAAAAAATGTAAAAATCAAGGCTGTGAGATCTGGTTTGGAGGAAAGACGCACATTCATAAAAACAGCACATAAATCGTGTTTTTTTGTTTTTTTGACCTTCGGCTATGACCTTGCAGGTCTCAATATCCGTCTGCCTTTGGATGCCTGTTTATCTGAGGCTAGGTCAAAGATCCGTGCGGACATTAGCTAAGGGGACTGGCTTTCGACTGGAGCCGATACGATGTCTGTTAAAATGTCTCATTCACACATCATATAGAGACAAATGACCGTTATTTATTCATTTATTTTTTTACTTTGGTTTTTTTCCCTTTGCACTATCTTGTCCTTACATGGGATCATTAAAGTATCTGATCCCATCAACACCGTCATCTCAAATCGGCTGCATGTTTATTGGACTGTGGGAGAAAACCGCAGAATCCAAAGTGAACTCTACACGAACCCTACAAAGAAAGGCCTCCGTAGGGAATCAAACCGGTGACCCTGTTGCTATGAGGCGGAAGTTTGAGCCAACGTGCCACTCTGCTGCTACTTGATAAAATGTTTGCACCTTTTCACAATGAACTAGCAGTCTACTAGTAGAGTTAACACGAACACTATAATACTGGACTCTCCTGCTGCACAAACCACCACACTACACTAGTTTAGTCAACTAAGGCAGTTACTGTTTAATGTCGATTTCAACTTTTTCTTTTCTTTTCGGCTTTTCCTTTCAGAGGTTGCTACAGCCAGAATCAATCTTCTCCATCTAAGGTTGATTCGCTATGGCGAATTTTCAATTCTCTGTATCCTCCTCACTCACAACAACTAACTTCATATCTTCTCTCACTACTTCCATAATCTTCTCTTTGGTCTTCCTCTAGACCTGCTGCTTGGCAGATCAAATTCCAGCATCCGTCTACCAATATATTCACTATCCCTCCTTTGCACATGACCCAACCATCCCAGTCTGGCTTCTCTGACCTTCTCTCCAGAACATCTAACTGGTGCTGTCACTCTGATGAATTCATTCCTGATCCTATCCATCTTGGTCACTCCCAAAGAGAACCTCAACATCTTCATCTCTGCGACCTCCAGATCTCTATTGGCTCTTGGCAGACTTCGCCAATGAGCTGGGACTTCACGCAAGCAGATCTGAAAAAGCACTGACTAAACGGACAACCGCTGTCTTGGTTTGGTCCTACAAATCATCCGATTTTACCTCGTCACAAGTGACGAAACCGTCGAGAAACGCGGCTCCGGCGGAACGTGTTATTTGGCGAGGGGAAGCGAGCGCGGCGTTTAAAAATTCCCCAGACGATTGGAGGGCGGTGAGATCTCAGATCGTCTTGCATGGTGAGACCCTCACCATGGCAACTGGACTAACTTTCTTCACCTCAATCCCCGGGAAAAAAAAACAAAACAAACAAACAATTATATTCCCCTAAGAGAATGTAAAACATTCATTTCATTTTGTTGCATTCTACTTTTGCATACAATTTGTAGGTGTCGGTCGCTTTATAATCTAAAACATGGGACGGCAGGAAAACGAACAAGCTAAAACGTATTTCCTTGGCGTTTCAGAATATTTAGATTCGCACTCCCGCCTTCTCACTCAGTCGGTTCTCAATCCTCTCTCTCCCTCTCTTTCCATCTCTCAGTATTTCTTATCTACCAGATGACTCACCATTTCTCAACCTCAGATATTTCACTCTCAGAAGCTAAAGAGCTGCATGCTGCATGAAGAATTGCTGACAATCTCCAAAACACACACACACACACACTTTTATCCTCGCCTGCTCGCAAACTTTCAAGGGTGTGTGAAGTGTGTGTTCACGCTGTGCACGCAAGACGTTCATAAATCTGATGCTTGCGTATGTGTGTGTGTGTGTGTTTGTGTACTCTCAACATTATGGCTGAAGCAAAAATCTAAAACTAACCACGCAAAAACCCATACGTGCACATACGTGCACGAGCCAGCTAGCTATTGGAAATCACACGCCCTGATAAGGTTCTCCTTCGGACTGGAACCCATCGCTCAGCAGACACACACAGCTGGAGCCTTTGAGAGTATAAGTTTTTGCCTCCTGGTATCCTCGTCAAAGCCTGAGAAGAAAGTGCTAAATAAAAATCCAACGTTGACAGAAACGTAAAGGAGTGAGGCGCTTTTGGACAGAAGCGTTCCAAGAGTACAGTTTCAGGATATACCCTCCTCCGGGGGGAACCTTTAAGTTTTGTATTCTCAGGGACCACAGTCTGCAACAGTGACATACACCTTTTATTCATACTTTTTAATCCCTTGCCGGAAAGTCCTTCTCTGCATTTAACCCATCATGGATGAACCATGAGCAGTTGGCAGTCGTCTAGCAACACCAGGGGAGGAGTTAGGGGTTCGGTGTCTTGCTCAACTTCGACACCAGAAGGAGACGGGAATCGAACCAAGCGGTGTTCAGTTCCAAGGACAAAGCATTTTAAGCACCACACTCAAAAACAAACCACTGCAAAGAAGAAGAGGAAGGTGACATGGACTGCATGGAGAGCGTTAACGTTCTGGATGGTGGGAACAGTAACAATGGATTATCAAATAGTTTTATTTCCTCCCTGCGCTGCTTCACCATCTGAAGAACCCAGCTGTTTAGCTAACTCCGTACTTATTTGGGCCAAAATGTTGATGTTCCACTGCGAGTCCTGGAAACACCTCTGTGGTGCAGCAGGCAAGAAGAGCCCAGACCTCTTCGTCACGCCATACCTCGCCAGTTCTATGCATTTCATTGCAAAAAAACAGCTGACCAGCAACTGCGAAAGTTTTAAAAAAAGGCGTTCTGCAGTCCGCAAGAAATATTTGGCAATGGCCGTGAATTATGAATCCCACGAATCACCGATAGTTCCTATGGAACCATGAAAAGATCCAGCCTTGGAGTGGGAGCTAAAATGGTACTAGGACCCAAGTCCATGGTTCCTGTTTCCTATGCTGCCCGAATTCGCCCCAAAAGCGGCTCAGCTCCTGAATGGAACTGTAAAAAGTTCCTCAAGTGATAAAGGAGCCAATCAGGCCAAAGTGTATGAAGAAATGGACTAGTTCCTGAAAAGGTTCTAGGAAGTGCAGAAAGTTCTGACAGCATCAAAGTTGGTATTGAGACATAAGCTATACCTGAAAAGCAGAATGAAAAACATCACGCGTGTACAAGCTCAGTAAAACACCACAAGCTAGTTTGTGAAGAAATTTGACCTCCTCATATTAGATTGTATTATTCCACTATTTCTGTCGACAACCGCACGACCGGAGAGGCTTTCACGCTCGATTAAGGGATCATTTCTATTTCTGCCACGATGCCGATATGGTCCCCCGGCGTAAAGTCCTGTGAACTGTGGGGTAATGCATGCAGAGCTCGCAAACTCCGATTGCACCTTCCCTCGTACGGGAGTTTACATTGCAATGAAAAAAAATAAAATAAGAAAAATAACAGCACTACTGGCGATACTGTATATCCGGGGAAAATATAGACAGGCTGGGGGATTGGACGATCCCGTGCACAGTAGGTAGGATTTAGCATTAGAGATAGAGAGAGGGGCTCATATCGGCAGGGATTTTGGAGTGGAGCCGTCTCTCCTTGGAACCGCAAGGAGTAAATTTAGGCGATTGGCGCGTCAGTTAAGGATGCCTGCTAGACGCGTCCTGCTTCAGGGGAAGTCCCAACTGGGATGGAGTCCAAACTGGTAAGATGCCCCGTGGCCGATGTAGAACTGGCTAGAGGGGACCGTCTGGTCTGACAGCACCTCGGGGGAGGGGGAGGGTGACCGGGACGCATGGTCCCAGACGAGATATGGAAGGATATGGATGGGTGGCAGACGAATGGAAGCGATGATGTATGCTTGAGAGTGCAAGAGTACAGCAGGAAGGCTCAAAACGGGGTGTCTTCAACAGATCTGTGTCTTCTATCAAGAAAGATTGAAGAGGACGGAGCTTGGGCGTTTAAAATCCTGACCACAGTCGTCTTTGTGCCTTTTACTTCTTTTATATCATAAGAAAGAAGCGCCAGCTATCCGTTCTTTGTCAGTTTAAGAACATCAATCGATTCCCTCTGAATAGTTTGTATGATTGTGTCATGTCTACATTGATTCCCGTATCTAACAAGTTGCTCTCAAGTCCCGATCAAATCTAAAACATATCGTCTGTGCTTGAAGCGGAGTTGGAATTTATTTGATTTTTTTTTCCAATGCAGCAGTAACAACCAAAATGGCAAAACACATTTTTGTCACAAAAAAAACACCTATTAGAATAAGTAATAGATGTATGAAAGTAGTCCAGCTGTGACCCAGTAAGGAGAATGGCCGTCAATCCAGTCACAGGGTTGGATTTCGCAGCTCCTCCCTGTCTACAAGTGTCCTTGAGGAAGACACTGAATCCAGGGTATCTCCCGGTGGTCTGGTTAGCGCCTTGCATGCTACCAGTGTGTGAATGGATGAATGCTATCTAGTGGAAAGCTCTACATAAGAGGAGCCTATTTACCGATAATGGAAACACCGAGGTGTTTCCGGCTCCGCTGACCTGGGTGGAGTTCGACTAAAGGAGGAAACCAAAAAAATGTCAAATAAATCCACAGGGTTGACCTTTAAATCGAAGGCTTCACTTTTTGGCTCGGCTCCTTCTTCCCCACAACATGTATTTCATAGAAAAAAAGTACATTCTATTAGCTAATTCCCAGTCAAATCAACTAATTCATGTTATTCATGTTATAGAATCCACATCCTTCAAATACAGAATTGTTCCAGACCCTTGTGCCGTGCGACATCGCCGCCAACACAAATCCCCCTTAATTGAGCCGCGTCAGCGAAGTGCTTCGATCAAAATCATTGCAAATGCCTGCGGAGGGAGTCAAAGGAATATCATTAAAAGAAGGCTTGTGGTGATCAGCTTTTAGTACTTCTGAGTTCTTATCATTGTCTTTCTGGCCAGTGTTTGCCTCAAGCTGTTAAAGGTAATACAAAAGCATTTATGATGGGCTATCCATTGCTGTGCCGCGAGAGTCTTAATGCCATGATTAAGCCTGCGCAGCGGTTTTATCGCTGGATCGCATTAAGAGCGTCCCAAAAACAACAACACAAAAACAAAACAGGAAGTAAACAGCTACAGGAAATGAAGCCCGCCCGACCACTAGAGGGACCGGAGAGGTGCAGGATTTCCAACGAATAAGAAAAACAGCCTTTGTACGGAAGATTTCCTTGCTATTTGCAATGGAAGACTTAAACAAAGAGCGCGGAAAGGGTGATTAGCACTTCTGCCTCTCAGTTTCTGGGTCAATTCCGACGGGAGGCCTTTCTGTGTGGAGTCTCCACGTCATCCCGGTGTCTACATGGATGACCTCCGGTTCTCCATTATCCTCACACAGTTCCAAAAACGTGCAGTACGTTGGTGAAAGGATGAATGGTTGTACAGAAGAACTCGGCTTATGAATGCCTCAGTCGTGAGCGCCTCTGTGTTGTTTACAATTTTCATCATTGAGCTCTCCTGTTATACTGCTTTTTTTATGCTTTTTTCAATGACTTAGCCCTTATTATGCCTTCCAACAAGGTTAAAGTGCTATTGATCGTGGTGCTAAGAAGGAGTTAAAAATAACAGTCCTTACCGATCCCGCCTAGCACTACAACAAGGCTAAGTCAACCATCTATACGATCCTGAAGGACAAAAAAAAATGGCTAAAGATGGTTTATGTAGCTAAAGGGTGTTACTCAGCTTGGATAAATGAAAGACAGCTTACTAAAGATAGCACTAGTAACGTTCTTGAGAAGGCTTCACTTTTGCTGATTTAATGAAGGAAACTGGCAAGAAGAGAAACAACACCAGAAACACAGTTATAATTACCGGTAGGTATTTACTAAGGTCATCTTTAATTTCTTTCTGAACATTTGCACCAAATACACCAATAAAAAGTTTCATAAGACTGTAATATGTTTTTTGGGTGCTGTAAAGTGGATCAATGGGATCTATATCGAGTTCAATGGGAAAAATTGATTTGCGTGAACAGAGTCAAAGAACGAATTAAATCTGTAAGTCGAGGTTCTCCTATATGTTCCCGTATGACATGTGAATGGGCTAATGCACAGTTATATGTCTATATATGAGCTTGAGAAAAAAAGCAAAAGACTCACATCCGCTGCCCAGTTAGGGATGGATGCAGGGCCAAAAATATGGACTCAACAAAGGTGTGAAAAAAAATCCGCACACCAAGAGGGCAGCAAAGCACAGATAATTTATTTTAGCATGAAGTTGTGAGTCACATTCATCTCTTCTTCAGATACTTAACAAAAATGCATTTTGGCGCCAAGGGTATGATCATGTGATTCCTCACACCTGCTGTCCATCATAAATTACACACAGGAACCTTGAATAGGTATTTATTTTCCTACCTCAGGAACAGCGGTTACAAAAGGCACCTCTTATTATACATACTGCTCAAAAAAAAATAAAGGGAACACTTAAACAGCTCAATGTAACTCCAAGTCAATCACATTTCTGTGAAAACAAACTGTCCACTGAGGAAGCAACACTGATTCATTTTGACTTGTTTTAAGGACATCACATCAAAGTTGGATCAGCCTGTAGTGCATTTTTCCACTTTAATTTTGAGTGTGACTCTGAATCCAGACCTCAACCGGCTCATAAATTTGATTTCCATTGATCATTTTTGTGTGATTTTGTTGTCAGCACTTTCAACTATGTAATGAACAAAGTTTAATAAGAATATTTCATTCATTCAGATCTAGGATGCTATTTTAGTGTTCCCTTTATTTTTTGGAGCACGGTATATATCAACATATATTCATCTTGTCTGTGATTTTTTTCCCTTTTTTTTTTTTCAAACCTTTATCTGTTTATATATGACATATAAATGAGAGTGTGAATAGTTGTATGTTTCTTTATCATGTTTAAAATAAGGAGTGATCGATTTTATGTCTCTATATGATGTGAATGAGAAAATAAATGCGGTTGTATGTCTCGATAGAAATATGTCTCTCTCACCCAATGAAAGCTAGGACAGTCTCCAGACCCTTCCCTCTGCAGGAAAAGTTTTCAGTTTGACAAAGAGGTCCCTCCTTGCGGTCGGAGGTTTTAGGTGGGAGGGAATTCAATTAAATAATGGAATAACTTCTCTTTTTTTTCTCCCTGTCTTTCATCAGAACGCCTGATGAATTGTGATTGGTTCCCAGGAGAACACCGAAACCAAAAAAAAAAAAAGAAATTGCCCGAAACCAACCAAAAACTCCGCGGAGAGTCTGGGACCGGGGGGGGAACCGCGCATGTCACAAAACCCATAATAAGTCGTGATACGTTGACTCATGCCGGCCCGCTGGCGGGAAGAAGACACAAATCAAACGCGCCAGTCGGTTGGGAGTCGATGCATTTGTGTGTGTGACTGTGTAATGTGTGTATTTAGACTTTGCTCCGTACTTAATGTCAGGAGCATGGGTTCGCTCTTCCATGCAATGACTGCATTTATGTGTGTGTGTGTACGTGTTGGTTGCATGTTTTCATCCCATCATTCTGCTGTGTGTGTGTGTGTGTGTGTGTGTGTGTGTGTGTGTGTGTGTTCGACAGACGCTCAGCAGTCATCAGACCAGCCAGGCACCAGTCCCAGACAGCGGGGTCAGAGTCATTCACTAATCATATTAACATTCCTACATAATGACACAATGAAACTCCCTCTTCTCAGCCTTTCTCTCTCTCTCTCTCCTTCCTTCCATCCATCTGCTTCACCCATATTTCTGTCTGCCCCCTCCCTCTATCCCATATTTCTTTCTTAATTTGGTCTACCTCATCGCATCTTAACCCGTCTCTTTATTTTCAGCCATGGCGGTTATTTCTTTCAACCTATTTCGTGAATCCTGCCTCGCGCGGAGAAGATGTTTCCCGGAAGGTCTTTGACCCCAATGGACTATTAAACTATTACGAAAAAAAAAAAAAAATAGTCATACTCGGCAATTCTTGAAGTGAAGTAATGTCCGATGGCGATAACAATGTAGCAACCCAAACTCTATTGGAGGATGCAGGTAATCGATGAACTGCTAAAAGCATTAATTACATTCAAATATGAAGATTTGCACTTCAGCTCTGCATCACGGTGGAGCTGTAGAGGAGTCCTTTCCGACCCATGTATCATTGAATATGTACTAAGACGTGGATGGGATGTACATGATTGGCCCGTTTCTCAATGTAGGAACTTTTTGAAGTTGCCAGAACCTTTTAAGGAAGGAGTTCCTTTTTTGTGCATTAGGAGAGCAGATGAAATAGTATCTGAGGGCAGATCACTTCCGCTCCTGCTCTGAGACAGGGTCTTTTCACGGTTCTATAGGAACTATCGTTGCAGCTCACCAAAATTCTGGATACCGTAATTTCCGGTCTATAAGTCGCTACTTTTATCACACGCTTCGAACACTGCGGCTTAAACAATGATGCTTGACAATGATAATCTATGGATTTTTTGGCGGCCTTGACACATCGGACCAATGAAATTGCTGCGAAATTCTGAGGCTGTTCAATTCCGACACTGAAGAAGACGAGTTTAATGGTTTTAGTGCGCAGGGGGAAGACGAAGACAGCTGGAGTAGGACAAAGCAGGGAAAGAAAATGGATGCACTCTTCCTTTTGTTATTCATTATTAATCTTTTTCATCAGCCGTGTTACAGGCAATGTTCAGAAAAAAGCATTTCCACTACGTATTTGTGGATGTCTATGGTATAAAAAGAAGTTTCTGTGTAACATCTGTCTGTGTAAATCTCTCATGTAACTACGTGCGAGGCCTATAAATGTACAGATATATTTATTTATTGATCTTTAGCCGGTGCGGCTTATACTCAGGTGTGTTCAATAGTCCAGAAATTACAGTACGTCTTGCAGACTGTGAAACACCACTTTTAAAAAAAGTACTGTGGTCTCTAGTCAGCTGTTTTCTTGCTGCGCAGGAGCAGCGAAAAATAGCGGTGTGCGCTATAAAATACCTCAATCATGCCACAGGTTAAAAAGTTTCACCGGGCTGCATCTGTTTCATACATTTATATACTCCACAAACCCTTACAACATGCACAATTTCAACTGATTTAAAGCAAAGCCTGGGTCTTTGTACTGCAGGGAGTTTTTCTGGTGCTTAGAACCTTTTCAGGTAACAGGCAGGATTCAGACAACATAACAACCAGGAACCAGGGACTTTTGGGTAACTTGTACCATTTAAGTTCCCGCTCTGAGGCAGCGTCTTTTTACAGATCCAAAAAAAATATTGGTAATTGGTGGAGATCATAAGCCACGGTCATAACGAGATACTTTTTGCATACTGCGAAGCGCTGTGTGGATACTGTGTAGCGCTGACAAAGTGGACAGAACCAATGGGCCAACAAAGTAGGACTCCCCGCCGAATATCAACACCTTGGCCAAAATAGGTACGGAGTTAGCTAACAGCGTTATTTTTATTTAGTTTTTTTTTTTTTCCATGTGTAGAATTAGCTAAGGAGGGAAATAAAAACACTTGAAGGGGCCCTATTGTTGTCCCTTACTGCCTGTGCAAATGCAAAGACTAAATGGTTCGCTTGGATTAGGCTACTTCCTGGAACCAAATAAGAATAGGACTCTTCTGTCCGAAAGCAACTGCCGATAGCAGTACTTACCTAACCCCTTTCACCTGGCAAGTAGCCCTCATGTTGTACTTACACACTCACACACACACACACTGGCAGTTGATACACAGGTTTCTAAGTGTTCCTTGAGCGTGGAGTGCAGAGCTGTGTTAATTCATACGCCCACACATTCGGTTCAGTGTGTGTGAATGATTTAACCGTTAATGGCTTCAATTCTCTGGCAATGAGTCAGTCGCTAATTGCTCCAGTTGTAACCATGGAACCTCGCTGAAGATTACCTCATGACCGTGTGTGTGCGTGTATGTATGTGTGTGTGATAGTTGTCCACAGGGGTTGTACTAAGAAACAAAAAAAAAAAAACACAGGAGAGATGGAGGGGCGATAAATGTCCCTGGCATGAGAGCATTCCCATTATTTACTGAGACAGTGAGACAATGTACATCATGTATGTAGGTGTGTGTAGGTGTGTGTGTGTTCCCAGAAGTTTTAGCCGAGTGTCTGGACCCACCAAGTCGGCACTGATCCCATCTTGTCTGACTTGGGGATTATAACCGCCTGACACTCACACTCTCTCTCTCTCTCTCACACACACACACACACACACACACACACACACACACACACACACAACACACACACACACACACACACACACACAGACACACACACACACACAGACACACACACACAAACACACACACACACACACACACACACTTTTCCAGTTAAAGAAAAAACAGTGGGCATGGGGCCCTCACTTAATGTCACATTATCTAGACAAGACATCACAAGCAAGACGATAAGAGAAGATACAAGGCAAAAGAAAAAATATAACACACACACACACACACACACACACACACCCACACACCCACACACACACAGAGGAGAGAACAAGGAAGAGAGATGTAATGATGTCACTACCTTAAACTGTGCTCTGTTGCATCGTAATGCGAAATGGGGTAAATAAATTGGACGCTAGCCGGTAAATGCTAATGCTAATGCTTTGCTCCAGCGTGTCCAAGACCTTTCGACCTTTCGATCACACTTTCCCCCTCGCAGCCTTTTCTCCCCACACCCCCCATCCCACTCCCTCCTCGCAGCCGGCGCTGGACTGGCGGCGTAAGCCCAGATTCCTTTTTCTGTTCCATTAGATTCAGCACATTTGTACCACTTCAACGCTCAGCTTGTCCTTATAAGGCCAGAGGCAGAGAGAGATTTTGGCTCAGTGCCACACACAAACACACACACACACATGCACGCACGCACGCACGAACGTACGTACTCATGCACGCACGCATGCAACCATCTGAACTGTGCATACAGTTCAGTGCGAGTGTCCACATCAGAGATGAGTATGAAAACTAATGTGTCCCTGTGATAGCGTGCACGCGCGCTGGTATGGTGATGTAACACATTACTGATCACGGTAATCAGATTACAGTAACTAATCAAATGATCAGCGGATGACTCGAGTCAGTGGTTTAATAATAATTTGGATCAAAAATTATCAAATGAGCCTCTCCATTAGCCTTAAAATAAAATCTTTTGTAGATTAATAATAACTTTGCATTTTCTAGGTATTTTACCCCTTACATAATGAATGCCTGAATTTCATTTAGTTTTGTTTTTTATATATTGCCCATCGCCATCATTTTGTGTTTATATCATATAGCAATAAATAGAAAAAGACCTTTTGTACACGCTTCTGATCAAGGACATGACTGAAATAAATGGATAAACAGACTAATTATTTTAATATTTCAAATATTTTAAATAAAATAATTAATCAATTAATAAATAAATGTAGTATTACATGGTGCAGATTTATATATAATTTATGATTTAATCAATAGTCAATCACTCTCGCCGTCATTCTATAGGTCCTTCTACTTTCTCTGAGGTTTTTTTTTTACGACTACCTCGAAAGGGATCTGCAGAACTACCTAAAACAAAATGCGCCCAAGTTGTTAAAAAAGGCAGCGATTTGAAGTATTCTGTTCTTGGCCTAATGACTCTGTAAAAGTAAATAAAGGGCCTCTTCATAAAAAAAGCGAGGGCTTATAACAGTAAAACATACATTCATTACACTTGGATTGCGATCAGGTGGATGGCGAGAGAGAATGCGATCCAGCGGTTTTCAAAGCATGAACGTGTTTCTCTCTGAGACACCTCGTGGACGAGCGTCTGCACTTGGAAAAAAAACATCAATGCGACATAATATCGTCTGGGCGCGCGTGCGTGATTTGGACGTGTCTGAGCGAGGCGCCTGCGCATGCATATGTGTGTGTGTGTGTGTGCGTGTTAATGCTGAAACCATACATTACTCCCCTCCGCACTGCACCCACTCCAAATCATAAGCTCAGAAAATGCAGTCCGTGAGTGCCAGCGGTGCAGTCCATGCTGATTGGCCGACGCGGAATATTCCATCGGATTTATGGTCACCCGGTGCTGGCATTAATAACGGCGCCTGGGTGGGGTGGGGTGGGGGGGCCTTCGGTGGTACAGTCTGCATTTCCAAAAGCACTAAACTTATCGATTTTGCTTGGTATGGCTCTTTTGCACCGTCGCATTTCTATGTGCGCTGCTCCTTTGCTTCATCCAACTGATCCATATTGGCTGTTTTGTCTCATTTTCAATTGCGCATTTGGATAGAAAACCACTGGTTTTGATGGAGAAACTAAGGAAAAAAAAACCAAAGCAAAACAAAGTGCCAGACCTCAATGCGACTTGAAAAAACTATGACAACAGAGGGAGGGGGATAAAAAAAAAACAAAAAAAAAAACGGGTTTTATGTGCGGCACAAACAACTCTCTTAACCCTGTCAGTGATAACAAAGACACACACTCAGCTACAAGGTTTTAGTGCTTGTCCCTTTTTTCTCCAGCATGGGGGCTCAACCCTCCTCCCACCCCTCGCCTCTCAACCTATGAAATGCCCAAGGTAGCCGTGGTTATTTTCGTTTTTTCCTTTTTTTTCATAATGGCTGAAATCACATGGATAGTTTGGAGGTCACAGTGGGGAGGGGGTTGCGCGGAGGGGTACAGAAGGGATGGTGACGCAGCCATAAAACAAAACAGAAAAAAAAAACAGAAATGCCTGGAGAAATATCTCATTATAGGGGGGGTGGCATATTCATCTTGTTTTAATTTATTGTTGACGGGCCGTTCAATTCCAAGCAACCCAAAGCTGCTGATTTACACTGAGATTCTGGCATTCAACGTGATCAAGAACCATCCATGCTTGTTTTTGTTGATTTGCTTGAAAAAAATAAATAAACAAAAGAGTATTTTTTTTCTCAGCTTTACTGGAAGCAGCTGAAGTCCAAAAAGCTCCTTGAACACGCCAAGGTGGGGGGTTAGCGTTGAATGAGCGCAACAATGTGAGGGTGTTTTTAAAAAAAAGGCTGACGTCTTTCCGAAAATCTGGATCTTAGAGGAAACCGATCTCAACGGGAGAGCAGTCAAATCATCGACTCAAATGGATGGATTTTTTGGAAGGGATGTCACTGTGGAGTTTTTCCCCGGTGTGCAACTGGGCAAGCGCAGTGAAAGGCGCCGCCTTATGTAAATTATGGAGACTAAAAAATAATGTATTGCTGCATTTCCTTTGCTTTGCTTTTTACATGAGAAAGAAAAACGTCAAAAGGCACATTTTGGAGCGTAGTTTGAATCTGCACAATAGCCGGAACTGTTGGAACTCCGAAATGTCCCCTAATGTCCAGTAAGGTAAGAGCTTTCAAATTACTCTTGTATTTGTCAATGAATATGAAGTAAAATATTAATTAGACTATTGTGCTTGTGTTTTGGAACAGACTTCAAGCATACAATTGGTTGCTTCAAAACAATATAGACAGTGAATAACTGGCAGAAGGTATCTTAGTAATTATTCTTTTAATCATCTTCTTTACCGCACATCCTGCATCGAGGGTCGTGGGAGGGCTCGAGCCTATCCCAGCTGTCATTGGGCGAGAGGCGGCGCTCTCCCCGGACCAGTTGGCAGTCGATCACAGGGCCACATATAGAGACATACAACCGTTCACTCTCATTACCACGTCTGGGCAAATTTGGGTCTCCGGTGAACCTACTTCTTGTTTTTGGCCTGGACATCACCATGAGATAACACATGGAATTAAAATATCTGTCTGAGAGCCAAGCTCGGGGCTAATACGTTGGTTTCTTTTTTTTTTTTTTAAACTTGCTCGATGTGTCTCTTCCCGACCTCGCAGACCATTGATTGGATCTGAACCGGAGAGGATAGCTTCAGCGAAAGAAGAGCACGGAGGGTTATTATCCTCCCAGCTGGGGTCCCTGGTGACGAGCACCTCATCTGTTCAATCACCAGCTGCATATCTCATCACACGCATATATATATATATATATATATATATATATATACATATAACCATTCACTCAGAAGTCTGGGCAATGTAAGGCCTCTCTGTAGGGGAGAAACCGGACACAGGCAGAACAAAGAACGGCTCCTTGTTGGAATCGGACTGAAGACCTCCAAGCTGGAAGGTGAAAGCACTAACCGTGTTACCCTTCTGCTAAATAATTCTAATCGTTTCATTACAGAAAAAAACAACACGTGAAGAGAATCAACATGTCGATTGCACTTTAATCGAGGACATTTCTCAGTGTATAAAGTATCAACCAAAATGCGGTTCTTTGTTCTTTGCGCCTCCACCATACTTTACCACTTGGACGCAAAGTATATCGCAGCTACCAAGTGGCTCGATGATGCTAAGTTGGTAATATTAGCTTTTATACAAATACGCAGGTTGGTAATTTTAGTTTTGTGCTGGCACGCGGGTTATGCTAACTTTGCTATGGAAGATACCAGCATCACACATACGAGTGAGCAGATTGTCACCAGTCAACGCTGGATCACACTTCAAATTCAGAAATAAAATTTCCAAGTCCCTGTAGGATAAATTTACTAATCCACCTGTGGGATGAATCACTGTGGACATCGGGGGTTATAAGGAGCACTGATCAGATTTGTCCGATAATTTGAGACACTATCTCGAAAGACAATGTAAAATCAATCTAGTAGCTGTCTGACCATGGAAGGGAAGTAACATCATTCTTGTTGTTCACTCATCTATTAGTCTCTGTCAAAGACAGATAGAGAATTAAACAAGGCTCTGAAGTCTAAGCTCATATGTATTGATCTGTTCATCAACTTCAATACATTTTCTTGGGTCAAATGCGATTAAAATGTGATCAATTTCGATTAACTACAAGGTCTTTAATCGAGTCCCATCCCCAATTGTGACCAGATGGCGGGGTTGGGTTCTGGAAAGTCAGTGAAGTTAAGCCAAAGTAGTAAACTCCTCATTTATACTACAGACAATTGAACAGCATTGTTTATTTGGATAAAGGCAAACTCACGGATCCAAACATCACCCCCCCAAAAAAGGACGACTGAATCGAAAAGACCTATCAGCGTCTTGTATCATGCCTTCGTCGCCGATAAAATCAGGCCAAACAGAAGCTGTACACAAGGTTGACATCTTTTTCATTGACAGTATCTACAGAACGAGATCCGGCGTGAGGAGCAACAAGATGGAGGGAGGAAGGTACTAATAAAAACAAACCGTCAGTTCGAGCTCTTAATCTTAGTGGGCCGCCTCGAGCATGCTTGCGTCTCAGGTCATCGATCCGTTGTTTTCGCGCCAACTGACACCAAACGAACCAACAAGAGAGTAAAATCCTGCTTGTGTTTGGTGATTGAGCTCCTCACTGTGCAACTGGCTTCAGTTTAAAAACGCACGCCGTCGAGGAACCCGATGAGCTCCGTTCAAAGTTCATGTGCTGTTCATTAGCCGCCGCCGTTCCTTCGGCGGACTGACATCAATATCAGTTTCACAGACTGTGCAGAATGTTTGATTGCAGGGGTTTGGGGGGAGGTTGGGGGGATCTGCTGCGCTTCAGAGGCACGGCCACGTCCCACAGAAAACCACCACAGATTTCTGTGGCACGTGGACTCATTTATATATAAATATATATATATTTTTTTTTATTCGACAAAGTTCCATCTGCTCTTCTCATTATGAGGATTAAAAAAGGGGTTTTGGCTGCGATGGCTAACATCATGAATATTGAAAGTCACG
Organism: Fistularia commersonii; assembly: GCF_037954325.1. Lineage (NCBI taxonomy): Eukaryota > Metazoa > Chordata > Actinopteri > Syngnathiformes > Fistulariidae > Fistularia > Fistularia commersonii. The sequence continues at coordinate 11,445,898 of NC_141287.1, read as the reverse complement.
ATCTCGTTTATTTTCAGTGTCAAATACAGATACAAAATAGCTAGTAATAACTAGCGCTTAAGCTGCGTGGCAGTGAAAAATTTGAGCCCATTCATTAATACACAGGACAAGGTGGTACCATTTCTTGGGCCAAAATCCTAGGTAAAAACACATCTAGAAGCCCAATCCAGGCTGTAGGGAAGCCATCGAAAACAAACAACAAGCCCAATGCAAGCAGGTTACCACCCCACCAGTCGGAAACCACTCACCGATACTAACCTACAACAGCCTGAAGCATCTCATCGGGGTTTTAAAGTGGGAACCTTCTACTCAGAATCGAACCATGAACCTTCTTGCTGTGAGACACTAACTATTGCGCCACCCTAGTCATATCATTATTATGTTGCATCAATTTGAAGTGGATTCTTTTGGAAATCAATCTAAATTTCAAACAGATTTTTTCACTGTTTGTATGTGAGGTCGGGGGCAAAGAAGTAAAAAAAAAGACCTATTTCAGGGAACAACTGAAAACAGGGCCAGTGGACAATACAAATATTTATATGGTGATATTAGAAAAAATCCATAAAGTATGCTCGGATTTTAGGCGACGGTCCATTTCATTAGGAGACCACTGAAGCAGCTGGAAAAACGAGAACCAACATCGACTCACCCCGGGCTCCATACAGCACCGGTGTTTTATTTCGCTTCCAGCTGCGCTGCGGGAGTGCGTTCATTGTTGGTTCACGGCTGCTAATACTCCTGTGCATTGTGCCCGCATGCAAACAAATTACGCAGTTTAAATTGCATTATCACATTCTGAAAAAGGCTCTCCATCTTCGAGCGGGTCAATACAGCTCGCTGGTGTCCTTGTATTTATTATCTACTTTGGATTTAAGTCTGATTTTTTTCTCTTTTTCTGTTTGTTTATTTTATTTATTTGTTTATTTATTTATTATCTATGTCAATCGCATTAAAATGCATGGAGTTCTGAATGTTTAAGGGTGACTCTACAGATTACATGTCAAATACTATTTACTGATCTTGAGCGCTGACACTGCATAAAGGTGGCTTCAGATGAAGCTGTGAACAAGGCTGGTTGTAAATTGAACAATAACAATACAATACTGTAAATAACAAAAAAATGTCAAGATGTGGAGTTTGGGAGAAAATAAAGTCAGCCCCGCCAAGCGTCCCACCGCTAACACATAATAACACCTGTCATGGCTTTTAAATGAAGTTTCATTGTGGTTAAAGGAAAGCAGAGGGTATTGATGAGGATGAAGTAGCGTTGTATACAAAAATAGAAACAGACTGCTCAAATTCTGTTCCTACATCACGATTTTTGGTATATGACCGACCTCATACTTTACACCAGTGAGTACCAATATAGCTCAACTACGTTTTACACAGTGATAAAATCAAATTTTATCAGACATGAAAACACTGTACAGTAAAAATAAGAGAGAAGTCTCCAATAACCTTCTAACTGAAATAACACATATGTCGCATAATACAATATGGCGCACAACTGGCCAATGTAAACAAAGCTGTCTTTTTCCAGATTCGCTCACGTACTCCTTCAAATGCATCTCCATCTCTGGCTGATAATAACAGCCGCTTTCAGAGAGAACGGTTCTGAGAACTGTCCGGTTCACCTTTTTAGTTTTGCCTTCCCACAAGCAGTAAGGTACTATTTGGTGCGAGCATCTTGGACGTACACCTTAAGCGCCACACTCAAAAACAACCCACCACTAATGAGTAGAGGAAGACGATATAGACAACATGGAGAGCAAAGTTGCCACAGAATTAATGTTCAGTGAGGCAGGAACAATAACCATGGACTACCAAAGGGGTTGAAGCGTTTTCATTTTCTTCCTGCGTTGCTGTGCTGTGTGAAGAACACCACCATTAGCTAACTTTGAACTTATTTTGGCCAAAATGTTAAAGTCCTGGGAACCACCGAGTGGTGTAGCAGGCCAGAAAAGTTTGGACCTCTTTGTTGGTCCATTTTTCGCCGGTTCTCTTTATTATGCCACAAGAAAACAGGCAGCCAGCAACCGCAACATGGTTTTTAATATGATGCTCTGCAGTCCGCAAGAAGTATCTAGTCATGGGCATGGCTAATGAGCTCCACCGATGGTCAAGGACCAACATCAGATGAGTTTCTATACAAGATCCCCGACAACATCCTACCCGAACCAATGGTTACTGGTTCCTAAGCTGCCTGAATCCATAAAGAAACAGCCTAGTTCCTGAAAAGGTTCTGGGATCTGCAAAAAGTTCTTACGGCACAAAAAAGATGGACGGATCGAAACAAAATAGACAGATGGGGTGCAGTGATTTTATAGCGTTTATAAATAAGCAAGTTATGGGAATTGCATATTGGGATTTTCCCAAATTCTATTGTGCATCACACAATGGTGCATGTCTCGAGGTGGTAGCAGGGACGGGGTCGGGGGACGACGTTGGACGCAGTTCAGACGGCTGGAACCTTGAAGCGAAACACAAAGAGAAACAATTCCACAAACAAGGACACACAGGCACCAAAAAAAAAAATACACATGAAAAGAAAGTCGAAAGACACACACTGAAACACGCAAGACTGTCATCGTACACAACTGGACCGGATGTATTTCTGACAGGACAGGGAATTCGGCCTTCATCAACAGGATATGATACAAGATCCCCTTATAAGAGCCAATGGGGGGGCATCTGAAGCACATAGAACCAGGAAACAACCGTGCGCTTTGATCGGTTTCTGACAACATGGGTCGGTAATGAAATGTGCACCAAGTGAAGATGCCAGTGGGAAACAGCTCAGCTTGAGGACTTATCATCACCCATGATTGCAATATTTGTATCTTTACCATAAAAATGCTAATGGAATAAGCTCTACATCAGGGATTGTATGCACACAGCACCCACATGTAATTCTACGAGCTGTATAAATTAACAAACTCGACAAAACGCTTCCTCTATCCTGCACTTAGGGTTTTGGGAGGCTGGAGCCAAACTAGCTATCACTGGTTGAGTGGGCTCACCCTGGACTGGTCAGCAGAGACAAACCATTCACTCGGTAATTTTCATGCCGTATAGACTTAAAATTTCCGGTCTTATCCACACACATAGATACACAACCGTCACGTGTCACACACACACACACACACACACACATTACAATTCACTCTCTCATCCACATGTCATAGAGACATGCCACTGTTCACTGTCTCACGCACACATCATAGATCCATTCACTCCATACAGGGTCACACACCTTGTCGCTCCTTCATTCTCACGTCAAACAGAGAAATACAACCATTCACTCCTTTATTCTCTTGTCATAAATTATAACAATACATTTTATAACTTATTATAACAATATATAATATCCTCCACTAGGGGAAGGCAGGAATTGAACCAGGAATGTTCGATTCTAAGGAGCTGATGGCACCTGGTATTCCCAGCTGGTCTCTCAACCAACGTACTCATACAGACATATGAGCATTCACTCAATCATTCACTTGTCATGGTAATTTGGTATCTCCAATGATCCTTATACTACTGCTACTAATGCACGACTGCACGTTTCTGGATTGTGGGAGGGGTGAACGGAATCGAACCAGGGACCACCTTGCCGTTCGACAGCGGTTGGTGAAGTCAAATTGCATGTATGAGTGATTTCTTGCGGGAAAAAAAAAATGGATCAGTGCATCAGTTTTCCGTTAGGGTTACGGAAAACTGATACATGGCCTCAGCGTAAATAGTGCTTTCACACCCTGCTGTGTTTCAAGGCAGCAACCAGGCTGTCAGGAGCAACCCGGGGTTCAGCGTCCTGCCTAAGGGCACTTTGGCATGCAGGCAGGCGGAGACGGGACTCGAACCGCCAGCCTTTTGATTTGAAGGACGCTCCCTCTGCCCACAGCTGCCCTATAGCAATGAAACTAAACATTGTTAAAGCTATGAGGCAGAGTGTGATCGACCCATTTGCAGGGCACAGAACACTATTTTGTGCGCATAAGAAACGAGTACGATGTGTCGGTGGCAGACTGAAGTGCGTGTCTGGTTGTGGAAGAGTCGATGCAAGGCGGCAGTTTTCATTAGATATAAAAAGGAATCAATGCCGGTGATCTTGTAGGGTGCAATGATCAATACGTACACAATGACTGCAGTCATTGGACATGACTGTGTTGCGACTCTCGATCTGCTGTCGATAGCCTGACACAATTTAAAAGAAAAAAAATTAATATAATTAGAGGTGGATGAGAAAAGAAAACATGCATCGCTGCCTCAACGACAACCGCAAAAAAAAAAAAAAGAAAAAAAAAGAAAAAAACAAAAGGTCTTGGCCTGCAGAGAGCTGTGCACTTTTGGACCATAATGGAGGGAAACAGATGTCTGACACTGCGAGGCCTTCACAGGAAGCAGGACACTCATGGACCATAGCAGATATTCGGCAACTTATGAAGAACATATTTCTGCTCTATTCTAATGGATCATAGTTTAACAACTAACTGGCCGGCAACTGACAGTTTTTTTTTTTTTTTCATAATAGCTTTTCAATTTTGATTTACAAGACAGTTGTTGGGTAAAAAAAAGTCAAAAAAATCAATAAACTATATTGAGTTTCAATTGTCAGTAGCCCTTCCCACTTAGAATGGCTCGCAGTCTACTTTAAGATGCTGCTCTTAAGTTATTATCAAAAAGATATATATTTTTTTAATAAAATACAAAAATAAAACATAATCACATCTTAATCTGCATTTCTTTCCAACAGCTATTGAGGAAACTGTATCAGCAGCTGGTTATCAATCATAAAACATGCTAACATGCGCTATGCTAAATAGATATGTGTAGTTGTAGGTAATAAACAATTCATCAATTATACAGCATTGATCTGAATTAATCATAATTAATAATTCATAAAACAATTTCAGGTGTTCTTTCGAATGCTATGAATTTTAATTAATGTAGCACTTAATCTACAGGTCATAAAATCGCTATTTATAAATTACTAATTAATACAACCATCAAGCTCTTAAATGACAAACCCTCAAGAAACAGTACAATAATAGCTGCAAATGACTTATACACAGATATTTAGTCAGGAATAACGCTTTATAAATGAATAATTAAGTGTTTATTAATGCTTTAGAGTGCAATTCCTTCAAAGTGTGGTGTGCAACTGATATTTGTATATGAGTAAAAATTAGACATCTGAATACATGTCATTGTGAAGGAAATCCATCAGGGTTTGGACGAAAATTAAACACACCCGTTTTAAATCCTGAAGTCGAGGGACGTTTATGGTTATAGTTGTCATAAGCCTGTATCACACCGCCCACCATAACAATCGCCTCCCATATACACTGCAGTGCTGTGTGTGTGGGTGTGTGTGTTGTTGTTGATTTATTTCCCATCTCCTTCGAGTCTGCTGTTGTCCTTCGCACTAATACACACACACGCACACACACCAGCACACAATGCACTCACTTGGAAACAAACTTGTAGTGCGGCACTGCTGCTTGATAATTGTTTTTTAGTCAAACATAATTTTGCCAGAAGAGACAGCGGACCCATAACCATGAATCAATGAGACGGTAATGGAGCTATAGGGGAGGGAAAACACACACACACACACACGCGCGCACACACAAAAGCACAAGGAGAATTCTAAGGCAACATTTTCATGAGGATCTATTTCTCTGGTCGCCTCCCACCATTCCTTGAAATTAAACTGGAAATGCGTTACTTTTACTTTTCAAGCAAATCTTACTAAGCTGAAAAAAAGAAAAAAAATGGGAGGATAAATCAAGTGACTTTGGCGCTTATGAGCGATCATATATATATACATATATATATGCTCCGGTGGCAGGTGGCTTCTCCCCTCCGTGAACAGCCACCTTTCCATGATGGAGGGGTTTGTGTGTCCCAGTGATCCTGGGAGGTATGTTGTCAAGGGCTTTACGCCCCTAGAAGGGTCACCCAAGCCAAGCAGGTCCCAGGTGAGGGACCGGACAAAGTGTGGCTTAGAAGACCCTCATGTGGAAGACAACCATTGGACCCAGTTGTACAAGCAGGTCACTGGGGCTCCAGACTGGTGCCAGGCCCGGGGGCGGGGCTCGGTGGTGAGCGCCTGGTGGCTGGGCCTTCAACCATGGGGCTTGGAGGACCAACATGGGTCCCTCTTCCCCTGGGGTCACCACCAAGAGTAAGGGCCAAGGGGGTTGGGTGCAGTGTGAGCCAGGCGGTAGCTGGAGCGGGGGACCCTGACAGCCCGATCCTGGGCTGCAGAAGCTGGCTCTTGGAACATGGAATGTCACCTCTCTGGCGGGGAAAGAGCCCGAAGCTGGTACGCGAGGCTGAGAGATTCCGACAAGATGAAGTCGGACTCCGCACAGCGTGGGGTCTGCAAACAGACCTCTCAAGAGGGGCTGGACTCTTTTTATTCTGGAGTTGCCCCCGGTGAGACGCGCCAGGCAGATTTGGGCATATATTTATTGCCCTCCGTCTCTGCTTCTGCAGGTTCAACCTGGTGGACGACAGGGTAGCCTCCCTCTGCCTTCAGGTGAGGGGACGGGACGTCTGTGGCTATGCACCCAACATTAGTTCAGTTTACCCACCCTTCTTGGGGTCCCGAGAGCGGCTCCTAGAGAGCGCTCCAACCGGGGACTCCCTCGCTCTACTGGGAGACTTCAACGCTCAACAGTGCGACTTGAAAGGCTGTGATTAGGAGGAATGGCCCGACCGATCTTAGTTATTGGACTCCTGTGCTCATCGTGGATTGTCCATAATACCAAAACATCTAAATAAACTAATAAACACAAATTCCCATATATTGTTGATTGTGTGTAAGCCTGCCAATGGCCATAAAAGTCGTGTATTGTTATCCTTTTTCTGTTGTTTATTCATTCGTTCAAACTTTCAGTCCTAACTTCCTTTCCGCCTCCAAGGCATGCTAACCCGCCCTCCCCAAACTGATTTATAAACAGAGACGAGGTTTTTGTCATCTGCCGGAAAAAAAACAGCAAAATGTATGGCCATTGATTCTGGGGTTGGGGGGGTGGAGATTGCCTCAAGCAGGATCACAGACCGAATTACTCCGAGATCTGAATTAAAGCGCGGCAAGAAGGGAAAACAGCGGGGATGGCGATGTCAGTTTTCTTTGAATCATTTAATGGGCGGGAAAGCGGAAAAGGTTCTGGACGTGCTGCTGCCGAGGACCACTTCCAGCCCCGCCAGCCAGAAACGGACGTCGTCGCGAGACTTTCGCCGCAGTCTGAAATTCAAATCCGGCTCCCCTGGGATCACGCCCTGTCTCAACCCGATCCAAAGTCAAGATCTTTAAATCCTGCCTTTTTGTTTTCCAGGGGGCCTTCGTCCATCCGAGATATCCGAGCCGAAGGAAACCTTTGATTGGTTTATAAACGAGCTCGGACAAAATGGCACCTTCTTCTTTCGACTGATTTATTATTCTGCTCCTTATTTCTCCTGGGGGGCGAGGGGGGGACGGAGGGGATGGCAATAAGGAGCCTAACAGGAGGATGATTTATTCAAGACGACAAGGCGAGCCGCTCCGGTTTCAGTCCGTGTCTTATTTGGTTGAAACATTTAGTTTTTTAATTTTCATCTTGGAACAATAAACCCGTGGTTGGAAACTCAAGACTTTTCGCTCTTTTCGCTCTCTTTATTTATTTTTTTCATCGCCCCCATTTTAACCAGGGATGGTTGTTGGAAGGAATTAATAACATTTGGCTTTCAGTCAGAAGAAAGGCTGCACAATTTATTTAAATCAAACCCGGAATTATTGTGAAAATCTCCGAATCAGAATTATATTTCAAATGAAAAACAGAGGCACTGCTGAGGCATCCAGCTTGACATGAACGTGTTTATATGTATACATTCATTTCGCAACTGGTGCAGAAATGCGGCCATTCACTCTCATTCATGTGACTATTCACTCTTCATTCACAACCCATACAGACACCATTTACTCATTCATTAATTCAAATGTCTGGGCTGTATATTTTGGGATTTCTGTAAGGAAAACAGTCTGTCAAACTATGCAAAACACTAGAGGGTATTAGCCGTATCTTGCATCTTCTTATTTTCCTTTCGGCTTTTTCCTTCAGGGGTTGCCACAGCGAATCAACCTCTTCCATCTCACCTTATTCTCTGTATCCTGTTATCGCTAATATCTTTAACTCTGCTACCAATATATTCACTTTCCCTCCTCTTAGCATGACCCAACCATCTCATTCTGGCTTCTCTGACCTTCTTTGCAAAACACCTAACATGTGCTGTCCCTCTGATGGACTCCTGATCCTGTCCATCCTCGTCACTCCCAAACAGAACGTAAACATCTTCATCTCTGTCATATCTTGCCTAAATACATCATATATATTAATCTCTTCCAGGGTTTGTTGATGAGCGGCCGTACTGGACCAACAAGCATCCACTGGGATCAAGCCAAGCTCTGATACTGCATTACAGGTATGCAATCCTGCAATGCAGTCCCATTAAGTGTGTGTATGTGTGTGTGTGTGTGTGTGTGTGTGTGTTATAATGACTGCAGTCATGGAAGGCACATGGGTCTGAATACTTCCTCAGAGCTAACAATATGAGTCAAATGCACACATCGGACGAGTTATTACGGCAGTTGTTTCTCATTTTCTGGGATATAAATGTCTGCGAGCTGCGCTGCCCTCTAACTACGGGCTCAGATGTACCGGCACGCCGACTGTTTCCCCTGTTTATCAGAAATAGGTAAATAAATAAAATTCCACAGCAGGGCGAGGATTGGCTATCCAGCACGCTGTGACCAAGGGAGTTCGTGCACCTTAGAATCAATGCGTGCGAACTATAACACAATGATTATTCATGAAATCCCACTTCATGATGAATACATTTTGACCAAAGGGAGATCTGAGAAGAAATGAAATTAGGAGGACTCCTGATCGTCTGACAGCGATGAATTGTCTCCGGATACAGGATGATTCAATCTGTTATTCACTCATGATATAGATATACAACCCTCTCATTTACACGTGACTATTCCTGTCGGAATCCAACTGTCAAGCACTGACCACCATCATGCATGTCATCCCCTTCTAAAAATAAATGGATGGATGGATATATACATATATATATAAAACTTAAACAAATAAAAATAATGACAAAAATGACATAAAAATTAGCCAATATGGTAAAAAGAAATCCTGTGATTAAGTAAATAGATTACTCAAGGCAAAACGCTGCAAAAATGGCTACTTCTGTTATGCAATGGTATACTTAAGCCAAAGTTAGCTTATGACGCTGCTCTTACCGCAATACGTAAAACTGAGCTACCGTTCAACAACAGCACCTCCTCTATGTCGCTATATCTCAACAGGAAGCATCTTCAGAATGCAGAAAAACTGCTTTATTTTTTAATCAGATGACTTGTTAGAATGATCAACAGTTCACCAAATGTCCAAAATAATCAATAGTACAGAACTCAGCACGAAATGACCTGAAAACCGTTGGGACATGAACTGGAAATTACCAGGGTGTTACCAAAAAGGCAGTAAAAGTATAACATATCTGTAATTTGAATTTAAAATACGTCTGTGTGGATTTATTTGGATTATGTTGAGAAATTAAACCAGCAGTTTAAAAAAAATGGCTGATTTTATAACTGTGTGTGGTTATAGGCCAAAATATAATTATATTATACAATATATATTGTGCAGTTATTATGTACATAGTACTATTTTGTTCGTTCTCAACAATCAGTCCAATCCAATAAACTGTGTCTCACCTTTTTTTTTTTTTTTTTTTTACATTTAATTTTTTTTTTTTTTTTTTATTAACAGAACACCTTGTTCATGCTCCGGTGCCGCTGGTTAAATCAAAAGTGGCAGCTTAAAGGTGGTGGCCGGCAGTCGAACGCCAGTTTTCCGACTTTGCTTTTAAAGTGTCGCTAAAGCACAACTGAAAGAAAAAAAAAAAAAAAAGAACAATAACAAAAAAAAAAAAAAAAAAAAGACAAGGGCAGGGACAAATAAGAAGAGACATATCATTGGTGTCTGGAGTAAGAAATCATCGCCGCTGAAGAGCCCTGTGGGTTCAATGCCGCCGAGGCTCCTTCATATCAAAGAGCACCTCGCCACTGACAGCTAAAGGCCTTGATCACCTGACAGACGCTATAAATGTAGCACTCGGCGAGATGACGGCTGCGAGGGAGCGGAGAAACAAATTCGCGTAGAGAGAGAGAGAGAGAGAGAGAGTAGTGGCCGCGTTCGACTGCACGCTCTCTGATCGTATTATTATCTCGGCGAGAGACAGATTGATGAGACGCTGAACAAATGGAAGGGCAGATGACAGGGGCTCCACGCTGGAGCTTCGCCGCGCCGTTCTCGCGCTAATCTGTGTGTGTTCGTGTGTGAGAGCGATGCGTACCCTGTCCTGCTCATGCCCTCTACGACGGGGGTCCAGCTCTTCATACGGAGGCACCATTCCCTCTCTCCTTGCCTGCTGGTACTCCCTCCTCAGCTGCTGAATTCGGTCCATGCTGCTCAGAAAGAAACAAAAAGGGGAAAAAAAAATGTGGTTTGAGAAATGTTTCAGGTTTGCAGTCAGAATCCGCGCTTCTTTTTCTTTTTCTCGCTTCAGGGCTTGCCGCAGCCAATCATCTGCCACCATCTAAACATCGTCCTCTTCTTTCACACCAGTTAACTACATGTCTTCTTTCACTTCATGCATAATTCTCCTCTTTGGTCTTCCTATAGGTCTCCTCAAACCTCAGCATCCTTCAACCAAGATCTTCACCATCCCTCCACTGTACACTTCCAAACTCTCTCAGTCTGACTTCATCTCTGGAAAATCTCACTACAAATCACAATATCATCTGCAAACATCGCGGTCGAATTTACAAATCTACTGTTATCATGCGAATATTGACACTGACTGGGATCATGAATGCAATGATGCCGTCTGGCCACATATTATTCGATGCAAAAAATAAAACCAAAAAACCCATCATGACTCTTGTTACCAGAAATTCCATCTCAAATTAATAAACTGTTAAGCCCGATTAAATGGAAGCAAAGGACTGACATATGCATAGGTATTATATGAGTATGTACTGTTTGTGTTGCTAAATAAAATAAACAAAATAAATCATTTATGAAAATAAATAAAACATAAATAATGAACAAAAAATATGATTTCCCCAGAATTAACATTTTCCACAAACTAAAAAATCCTGGAGAAAAACAATATAAATTAACTTAAATTGTGAGCGCATGTGTGTGTATATACTGTATATATCACATACATCAAATGAGCATAGACATAGGCGCTGATATTTGTCAGGATGACGTGATACAGAGAAGTTGGTGACATCATAGAGCTCTTGCCATTAGCGAGGGGAGCTGCCTGCTTGAAATGCATCGTATAATAAGCACTTGTCACCTCAGGCTGCAAAAATTTAGACCATTAGCGCCAGACTTGATGGACTCTCAGATGTTCTCACACGCAACCTACAAATGAACATACATTAAAATATCGCCATAAATTTACCGTGATCCAACAGGTTTCACTCCTTTGGGTCACATACTGAGAAGTTTGGATGCATCTTTTCAGAGTCAAATACAGGTAAATCCACCAAAATTGTACCACTGTCCTCATCTAACGTTGCGCCATTAGCATAACAGCCCCCATCGACCTAGTTACTGTTTGCAGACCCGCCAACAACCCTGGCAGTTACATTCAGAAACTCCCCACAGGTCATTAGAACTGAAGAAGCCTCTTGATTGAGGGGGTGAAACGTCTTAAAGTGAAGAAATTCAAGTCCAGTTGCCACGATTAGACATTTCTGACATGAATTCATTTGCACTACTGATTTGATTTCATATTTTAAAGCATGCAGGGTGTAAAATGACTCAAAATCCCCACAATTTGTCCTCTGTCTCTACCACACTCATGCTTTCCATTCTACATATTATTTATTTTTAGTTTTCTATTCTTTTTTCTCTAGCTCTGTCCTTAATCCCTCTCTTTGTCGTCCCGGTTGAGGCAGAAAGCCGCCCTGCACTGAGCTTGGCTCTCTCAGGTCGTCTGCCTGCTATATCGGGGGTGGAGTATCGCTCATGTTGGCTTTCTGTAAATAATTTGAAAAAGTGTGGTCCAGATCTGCTGCCCATGGAAAGCGTGATTCTGAGCCATTCAAATAAAATCCTGCTGGACCCCTTTTTGATTTTCCATGCGCGCAATCCCGGGCGGAGGAAACAGATCGCGAGAAAACCCTGCTTTGGATTACAATTTGTCAGCAATGCCGCAGAATTCATCGGAAATCCTCAGATATTTGTGAAATCTTTGGCCGACGATTTTAGAGAAACGGCCGAGGGACTCCCCTTTCTAACCATTTGGCTCCCGTGCACGTTCTTTGCTTTGCCTCTTCACGCTGGTGCAAGGAAGGAATGATTTGTGTCATGCTGCACACAAACGCATCACCCGCACTCACCAACGCAACATCTCACCACAACCACCTCCGTTTTTTTCTTGACAGGGCCGAGGAGAATAGGAAGCCTGCATTAAAGCTCTGTCCGTGGAATAGACAATTACACGGGCACACGCGCACGCACGCAGATACATACCAATGCTACTTTACAAGATTTACGACCACTTCACCCGCATAAATGGAGGCAGGAGGAAGAAATAGGTGTGGTAGACAAAGATGCAACACAGCACACAGGCAGACATTTCCATAACCACAGGCTGATATATGGAGACTAAAAAAAAAATTAAAAATGCCTTGGGTTGATATTAGGACTTGACCTCCATGTTGTCATTCCACACCTGCCATCAAATCTTCAGTCGCTCAGTGGAAAATGTCTCTGTCAAGTGAAGATGTATTATTTGTTAGACGCCAGAGGTCAAATGCAGCACATCTCATGTGTAGGAGAGAATACACCGTCCACCGGTAATATCAACACAACTGATCAAATTAGAAAGTCATCTGCAAGTATTTGCGGGATAAAATACTACACTGGGGCGAAGTGGTTAGCGTTTAGCCTCACAGCAAGAAGGCCCCTGGTTTGATTCTCGCAGAGGGGCCTTTCTGTGCGGAGTTGCCATGTTTTCCCATTATCTGCACAAGTTCCTGTTTTCCTTGCATATTCCATTAACATTAATTCATTCATTTGAGATCTGAATTGCCCTAATAAGTGAATGAGTGTAAATGGTTGCCTATCTCTATATGTTTGTATGAGAGAGTGAATGGTGTCTCAAATTGATGTTTGAACTATTGGTTGTACCTTATGTCTAAATAGTATGTGAATGACAGAATGAATGGCTGTATGTGTCTATATGACATGTGAGAGTGAATGTCTCTATTTAATGTGTGACTGCCTAAGTGAATGGTTTCATCACTTGTGGATGAAAGAGTGAATGGGTGAAAGGGTCAGCAGGATAAATGTTAAAGGTAATAATTGTTGTCGAAATTGTCTTGTTGTGACAAATGGACTTGCCTTTCTTCACATGAAGACGTTTCACCCCTTATCCGAGAGGCTTCTTCAACTGTTAAAAAAATTACATTTTAATACAATTTAATCTGAATATGATAATTATTGTTGTGTTCAATATATTGTTTCATCATCATCATTATTATTATTATTATTATTATCATTATCATTAGTATTATCATCAACAGCACAATCTGTGTTGGACATTTAACCAAATGTATACACAACAATAATAATAATAATGATAATAATAATAATAATAATAATAATAATAATAATAATGTATTTAATTTGCAGGCACCTTTCCTTACACTCAAGGACACCGTAATATAGGGATTTATCACACTATTTATGTATCTTTGTATTTATGTAAGTATTTATGTTCTGTACTTCTGAACTGAAGAACACTCTCGGATGAGGGGTGAAACATCTTCAAGTGAAGAAATTCAAGTCCAGTTGCCGCAACAAGATTTTGACAAGAATTTACCATGATCTGGATGACAGAGAACCTCCACAGACTTAAATATAATAATGCATTCATAAAAATGATGCTACATTGGGACAAAAATGTTCTTGCCATGTAGTGCCACAGCATGGTTGCGTCCTCAGCGGTTCGAAGAGGACACGGAGGCTGGGGTTTCCTGTTAGCAGCCGTCTGGCTTTTTCACGGCTCGATCGCCTCGCGTTCCCCGCTGCTCTCCCGCCTTCTGTTTCACAAATGACCTCGACAACCGTCTCCGTCGCCTGTTCGTCAGCTCTTGACCTTGTGTTTGAGCGCCGATAACTTACGCGTGCCGCAAAGTCAACCGGATGATCAGCTAAATGTGTTTTATTTTGAAATGTGACGCTCTGTGTTTTGTAAAAGTATTGATCCAGGGAATATATTGGTTAATGAGCCACGGGTTTATAGCACAACAATAATTTTTGGTATTATTTCCTAAAAAATATTTCTGTTTATTGTCTTCACAAACTATGAATTGAAATATCCGTCCAAGTCTTCTACGCCGATTTCTTTGTACATGCACACGTGCGCACGCACACAGGCTCACAGGAAGGAAAGGAGATCAATCTCTTGCTCTTGCTCTGTCACACCAATAATAATTCTATAAATGTTTAAAGGCAGAATCTGAAACCTGGGATACCTGTTAATAATGGCGGTATTAATATTTAAGACTTTGCTTCCATTAATAAAACGGGAAACAGTGTCATAAATATATATTTATATGTATCCATGTCTACGATAAAAGATACGAGTTCTGGTTGGAATGGATTATGAATTTTTTACTGCCAGGGGGCGATTAATACCATTTCACTTTTGGGTTTTGTTATTTTAGTTAGCTTTAACAGTACATATGGACATAATAAATAAATATCTTTGAATGAATAAAATTGAAAATGTAAAAAATAAATAAATACAATAATACAAACATACATAACTAGTGGGATTAATAGCACTAGTTATGTATGTTTGTATATGAGCGTCAGGAAACGTGCTTACGAATTAAATGCATAATGAAAATAATAGTAATAACGATTATTATTATTAACATATCAGCAATTTTGCAAAAAATGTTTATGTTAATACTATTTAATCTGAAAGATAATTATTGTTGTTGTCTATATATTGCATGATTATTATTATTATTATTTTTTTTGTTTTGTTTTTGTTTGTTTGTTTAGAAGTTTATTAGGACAGTGTACAAATACATTAAGCACAGAGGCAGAGATGTTTGTACCAGATTATAGCTCATAGCTAATTTCCATCTGTAGTCCTGGACAATACAATATAAAACTGTATAAATTATTATTATTATTATTATTATCATTATTATCATTAGTGCAATTATCCTCATTATCATTATTATCAACAATACCTACAATCTGTGTTGGAGATTGGAATTATACCCAGATTTATACACTATAATAATTATTATTATTAACATAATTATAATTGGAATTATACTCATACCAATATTTTCATTGTATTGTCATTTTTGTTGTCTTTTTTCCTAATCCAAGTATGATAAAATTGATACACAGTTCAAATATAATTCAGTGTTTGGATGCCAGGGTTGTGCTCCAACAGCCCCTTTATAGAAAAAAAGAACCCCATATCTTCTGGGTATGAAGTGGCGACTCGAGATGCATCGTCGGCAAATTCCAAGGTTACACGGAATATCTATACGTGCAGCTCTGACGCGAGGGGGGCTAAAAACAAGCCCCGGTAAATGCATCCTCAAGTCGCATAATAAACACAAACGTCATAAGTAACACCAAGGCGAGTATTTACAGCATGGCCACCATCACTGAAGAATGTAGTTTCTGAACACCTGATACAGAAGGAACAGTGTGGATAACACACACACTCACATGCACACACGCACAACAACTTGGATGGTGGGGTCAGATGAATGTTTTTGTCCTCCCCGACAGACGACTCCTAGTTTAAAGGTTTCATAAATCTGACAGAAAACAGCCAAAGAGGATGGCTAGCTCACACACAAACACACACACACACACACACACAACACAGGGCGGCGGCAAATGTGGCCAGGTGATTCATCGCTGCGTCTCACACCTGCCATCGGGGAGGAGGGGGTGTATGTCACTCAGATTCTTCGGGATCTCATTTCTCACTTTATTCCGTGAGTCCTCACGTGGGGACAATCACCACGTACGTAAACATAACTATATATTATCACCCGTCTTTTCCAAGGCAAATATGCCATGGGTATGTGTGTGGTGGTAGGGCGTGGAGAAGTGTGTATCGGTCGAAATGCGAATGCAAGGCTAAAAGTACAACCTGCCAGTGGAGCTGTTGACCTTCTAAAAGGAAAGTAATAAATTGGGATTTTTCTTTTGCTCGAGAACAAACACAAAGACACGACAGCCGTTTGGAAACGGGAAAAAAAAAAATCAATATAACTTGAAAAAACATAAACTGCAATTGATTCTGAGGCTTTAGAGATACTGTACACGTAATGGCCCCCATCCCCTGCTTTTATTTTTTATTTTTTTCGAGGGAAGCGGTAGTATCTGTGGCACCGCAAGCGGCCCGAAGAGGCAAATGAGCTGCGCTTTCCGAGGCTTCGGAAGGGTTCTGTTTGTCGATGCAAAGATAGCAAGAAATGCCAGCATCACATCATCCTGGAAGCTCTAGCATGAACGCGCGGGACAATGTTGTTATTGTAAGAATAAGCAACTCTCCGGAAATTACTGGCTTGTTCAAAAGTCCAAAAACATGCAGGAGGTTCATTGAAGACCATACATTATCTAAACGTGAGGATGAATGAGTGAATGGTTGTGTGCTTCTATATGACCTGTGAATGAGTGAGGGAATGTCTCTATATGTCTCTCTGTGATTGGTTTCCGGAAGAACCCCGCCTTTTGCACAATGACAGCCCTGTGATGCCGAGTGCAGGATAAGCAAAATAGATAATGAATGAATGATTGAATTATGTTGTATAATCTGAAATACAGGGGGGGGAAATAATAGACAATAATTCGTGTCAGAGTCTGTGGGTTCCCTGTAGTTTAAAAAAAAAAAAAAAAAAAGAAATTGACATTCTGCCCGTTAGCGCGTTCAAAACACTGTAGTCATTGTTGTTAAATTGTCTTCAACCAATCAGGACGAGGATGCGGGTCTTGTTGTTTTAAAACACCGATCATGTGACACGCTTCACAACAAAACAAGGCTCATATTGACAGGTTACCACGAACAACCGCCTGAGCAGCAATGGGATCCAAACCACAGTCGATTCTCCGCGAGGGTGAACACCGGGGCAAATCTTTTTTAATATTGACTTATGATGACAAGAGGAAGATGTACCCCCCCCCCCCCCCCCCCCTTCACACACACACACACACACACATATCCAGGGATGTTGACTGGCCAGCCTGGTGCCCAAGATGTCTTGTCGCAGTGCAAAAAAAAAAAAAAAAAAAAAAAAAAAAATCATTATCAGCTGTGTCTTACAGGGATCAACCAGAGCAGAACAACAGATGCAGGTCAATGCATTACCTCCTGTCCCTTCCCAGGCCTTGTATCTCATACATCTCACTCAGCGCCCCGACAGAAACACACACTGCGCGGACGAGGAGTTATCAATCTGGCCATCAGGTGTTTTTTTTTTTTTTTTTTTTTTCTTGCCTTCTTATTTATTAGGTGTTTGGTTGTTTTCCCTGCCTTTTCACTTTCCTCCCCCCCTCGGGGAGGGGAGAGGGCAAGATATGCAAAAAAAAAAAAAAAAAAAAAAAAAAAAAAAAAACACAGCCCCCGCTGTCTGTCGATTTATCGGCCGGTGCCTCCGTCCGCTTAATCCTCGTCCTCTTGTCTCCGCCAACCCTCATCATCTCGCGCAGGTAATCATCGGCGCTGTCATTTCCATCCCCACCTTGCCGCCGTCCGTCTCTCCGCCCCTCCCGCACCATCCTTCCCAATCTCTTCATCATCTGCCCATCTCCCGCCCCTCTGCCCTGCCTTCGCCAGGCCCCCCCCTCACCCCGCCCTTCATTGCCATCTCCCTAATCTCCCAAGCTTGTGCTTTGCTCTAATTAGCTGGTGTCTCCGCTAATGAAGTTTGACAACAAAAGACCACCAATGATGGCAGGTGGGATAGAGTAAGGAAGGGAAAGGGGGGATAGAGAGAAGACCGACTTGGCGTGTAAAAGAGATGTTGTAATTTGGCATATTTGCCTTGGCAGATGCGTGGCGTGTCAGGTTTCTCCAAGGTTCTCCTTTTTACCCCTTCAGGCTAACAGGAAGTGACATGTGTTTTTAGAACATGACCGACGGGATATGACACCGCTCCGTGCGCGGCGCCGTCTGAGCACAGAGAGTAATTAGTGTTCCATCGAACCGCCGTGACATCAATGGGACTGGCTGTCTGCATGCCGGCTAGTGCGAGGGAGGCGCTCGAGCTGGCTTCCTCTCTTCGTTAACATCCACCTCCTCTTGCATATTGTACAGATTTGAGAGTTGTCTGGCATAAAATTATTGAGACGAGTCTTGTGTGTGTGCTTGAATGTTGGTAAAATGGCAGAACTTGACATTCCCCTCTGACTTCATCAGCCTTGTCTGAGATGGTTTGGGGTGGAGGGCAATTTGCATAATACCCACTGCCATCCACAATGACTGAGGATGGGATTTTTGAGGGTGCTGGGTTTGCACTGAGCATAAAAGTGGTTAATTGATGCTCCCGCCAAGGGAAGTTCTCGATTTCCAATTCGGCGTGGCCTCCAACCTGTAGATAGAACATGCACAGGCATAGATGGATGTATCTCCAGGACCGCCCCATAGAAATGTTACTGGGGAACTTGTATGAAAAGGGAGGAAGAGCCAATGATGAGACACTAGAAGGGTCTCAGGATGGCAGCAAAAAGAAAAGCTTTTAAAAGAAAACACCGGGAGTACTACTTAAACTGCAGGTTCATCCCGACAGGTGAGTCACATGCTCCAAACCTGCTTAGCCTAGCTAGCTCACAAACCCAAGAAATCCACAAAACTACTTTGCCACACTTAGTCCATGCACCCTCCTACGTCATGCCTTTGTGAGGTGGGGTTTTCTGCAGTGACAGCAACCAAAACATGAGTTCAGAGTGGACTGGACATAAGAACAAACTTTGAGTGTCCCAGTCTATCATCACCCCCAGCTGGGAATGTCTGGTTGCAGGGAAACAGGCTCAGGGTTCCCAGTGATTCAGCACTATTGTGAGCAGATATCTGTGTGATAAGTAAAACGTGCCCCACTCTGAGAAAAAAGGTTGCCGGCATCAATGTGGTCTGTGTCACAAAAAGGTTTGGCAACCGCTGCACTAGAGGGCAGTACGGAGTTAACTTCCCAGTTCCGTTTCAGACATAATAGATATGGTGACGGCAGAAGAGCTTGTGACAATGTATGTTCCCAGAAAGAGGCAGCACAGTAGACTGTGGCAGTCTGCGCCCCCGGCTCTACCAAAGTGACATTATGTGTCCAGTCCAGTTCATTGTGAAAATGGACCACAGGTACTTGCAGGAGTCCGCTATCTCCACCTCTTCACCATCCAGGGTGAGGAGGTGTCTCTTCTGATTATTCCTTAAGTCCACTACCACCTCCTTGGTCTTGGAGATGTTGAGTAGGAGGTAGTTGCGGTTGCTCCACTCACCAACGCTCGTAAGCAGATCTCTGTACTCCTGGTTGCCGTCGTTGTTGATGCATCCAACAATGGAAGTCATCAGAGAACTTTTGGAGGTGGCAGGAACTGGAGTTGTGCCGGAAGTCGGAGGTAAAGAGGGGGAAGAGGAACGGAGACAGGACAGTACCTTGGGGTACTCCTGTGCTGCACGCCACGGCCTCAGAAAGACAGTTGTCCACCCTGACATACTGCGAGAGTCCTGCCAGGTAATCCAAGATCCAGGCAGTGATGTCAGGGTGAAGTTGTGTACTCAGCTGTTGTCCTTAGGGAGTAAGGGTTGGACGCAGTTGAAGGCACTGGAGAAGTCAAAGAAAGTGACTCTCACAGTGCTTCCTGGAATACCGACACGAATGCATCCTCACCAACTCCGTCACCGTTAACTACCCTGAATCCTTTGCCGATGACTGACACAAACTGGACCAGAGCCAAACACAGATATTGATGTATCTTTTTTTTGCCCATTTTTGTATTGTCCTATGAAGAAAGTACCTTGAGATCCTTTATTGTGAGCCAGATCGAACAGCATGTGCTTATTAGCATGTACATACTCTGACGCAGACACATGTCCTTTGCACAAAAAAAAGAAAGCGACAAACAAAAAAAATAAAAAAAGGATCTTTCATTGAAATGTACAAATAAGAATGGGCATGCATTGGGGGTGGGGTGGGAGGGTTGGAGTTACAAATGAAAGGAAGAGGCTGCGACAGGGTGAAGAGGGACACAGAAAGGGTCTATTGAAGGTAGCAGTACAAGTGGGAGGAAGGGATGGGGCAGACAAGTGCCTCTTGAGAGCTTTTCCTTATTAGCCGGGCTGAATCATTCGTTTTGAGTCCAGAAAACATGCATGCAGACCCTTTTCTCAACAGTACCCTCCACCCACTTCTCCCCATTCCTCCCTTTTATTCCCCTTCAGTTCTCCACTCACAAAATCTCTGTTCAGCTTATGTTTTTTTTTTTTTTTTTGCTTTTGTCTGTCTCTTTCCTTGGTCCATTTTGCAGTTCCGGCCCAGAACGCATTCTCTTCGGGGATGGAAGAGGGGGTCAGCCAGCCCCCCCGAACCACCGCTACTCTTCTTATCTGTTGAATTACTCCAAAACATCCACTTAGCCTCCCCCTTAAGGAAAACCTTTGCTAACTCTAATTCTCTCCTTTTCTAATTCCAGCAATTACCCGCGTCCACTCGTGTCCTTTCAGTCCACAAACACCGGGTACCCTATTCACCCGCATTTTAATTGTTCTTGGATCTAATAATGACCTAAGCCTTTCCTCTCCTCTCTTACTCAGCCCTCTTTTCTTTTCTTTCATACCGTGACCTCCTTTTTTTTCTCGCCCCCCCTAACCTTTACCCATACTCCATATGATGTGACTCTCACCCTGCTTTTGGAGTTAAACTCCCTTCTTACGTCCCCCTCCTGTTTATTTGTTCCTTCAAGCTCCAAATACTCATCCTGGCCTTTCCGTCTCCAAACCTCTCTCCCGTTTTCTTCCTTCGACTTCCATTCCCCCTCTATCCCTAATCCTACTTGACCTTCCGTTTAATCTTTTTTTTTTGTTTCCATAAGCAATACAGCCTCAATCTGCTCGTGACTTTTCACTGTTTGGAAACTCAAGACATGGAAGGGATTCTTCTCTTTTAATCTTGTTCAGTTGCATCTGGGAAAGGGGGGGTTGAATGCTGAGAGCGGACCGGGGTATCCACGGAGGCCGACGCGGATGAGCAGAGGTGTCGAATATGACAAAATAATGTGCACCTCTCAACGCGGGGAGAGGATGATTCACAGGTACATGAGGATGAGGAGGATGTCAGGGCTGGTCAGCGGATCAGAAGTAAACATGCTGTCACCTGTCAGAGCGGGAAAGTACAGTATCTACAGTGGGTAAGACCTATTTGTGTATCCAAAAATAATCTTTTTGAATTTGTATTGTGACAGTTGTTTTACGCAATTACAAGGTTTGCAGTCAATCAATAAAATGTTTAAATCTGTCAAGGATCTGTAAAACTGAAAATGCAGCCTCAGGGCCGGTGCCTCCCAGAGCCAGCCTTGGGTGGGCACGGGCCACTGTCTCCCTTAGCCTGCCCAAGCCAAGATAAATGGATAGGATTGCATCAGGAAGGGCATCTGGAGTAAAACTTTTGCCAAAACCAAGCATGCAAATCAAACCTAATAATCAGATCATACCGGATCGGTCGAGGCCCGGGTTAGCAATGCCCGCCATTGGTATCGATGACCTTGAGGGTACCAATGGAAACTGGGGTACTGTGGGTCAAAGAAGGAGGAGGAAAGTGTGTTCAGAAGCTGAGAGAGAGGAGGAAAGGCAAGAGTCTGGGTCTAAGAGTAGGGACTTTGAATATCGTGACTCTGACAGGAAAAGGTAGAGTTGGTTGACATGATGCAGAGAAGGAAGGTGGATATACTGTGTGTCCAGGAGACCAGGTGGAAAGGTAGTAAGGCTAGAAGCTTAGGAGCAGCCTTTAAGTTGTAGTATCATGGTACTAACAGGAAGAGAAATGGAGTAGGAGTTATCGTGAAGGACGAGTTTGTTAGGAATGTTCTGGAGGTAAAAAAAATGTCAGACAGACTTATGAGTCTGAAACTGGAAATTGAAGGTGTGATGCTCAATGTTGTTAGTGTCTATGCCCCGCAGGTGGGATGTGAGTTTGAGGAGTAGGAGAAGTTCTGGAATGAGCTAGATGAAGTGATACAGAATATCCCCAGAGATGAGAGTGTGGTACTTGTTGCAGACTTCAATGGGCATGTTTGTGCAGGCAATGGAGGAGATGAGGAAGTGATGAGCTGATTTGGTATACAGGATAGGAACGCAGAGGGACATATGGGGGTAAACTTGATGGAAAAAGATGCAAAAAGATGGAAAATGGCTGTAGTGGATACTTTTTTTCCACATATGACAGGAAAATAGGGTATCTAACAAGAGCGGAGGTAGGAGCATGCTGATAGACATCTTGTATAGATGAGGTAACCTGAAAGAGATCAGTGACTGCAAAGTAGTTGCTGCATAGGATGGTGGTTTGCAGGATGACTCTGGTGACAAGGAAGATCAAGAGGACAAAGGCAGAGCAGAGGACAAAGTGGTGGAAGCTGAAAAGGGAAGAGTGTTGTATGGTTTTCAGGGAGAAGTTGAGAAAGGCTATAGGTGGCCAGGGAGAGCTTCCAGATGACTGGACAACCACAGCTAGTGCTATCAGGGAGACAGGTAGGAGAGTACTTGGTGTGTCATCTGGAGGGAAAGTAGATAAGAAGACTTGGTGGTGGGACGAGGAAGTGCAGGAGTATATACAGAGAAAGCTGATAGCAAAGAAGAAGTGGGACACTGAGAGGACTGAAGAGAACAAACAGGTGTATAGGGAGATACAGCATAAGGTAAAAATAGACGTAGGAAAGGCAAAACAAAGAGCGTACGATGACTTGTATGCTCGGTTGGACAGTGAGGAGGGAGAGAATGGTCTATACATGTTGGGCAAACAGTGAGATTAAGATGGAAAGGATGTACAGCAGCTTCGGGTGATTAAGGATAGAGAGGGAAATGTGTTGACAGAGACTAGAAGAGTGATGGGAAGATGGAAAGAGTACTTTGAAGAGCTGACGAATGTGGAAAATAAAAGAGAGACATGATTCTGTCAGAGGAACGGCATATGTTGGGTGTTTTGGAGAGAAGGTAAGAGAAGCCAGGCTGAGATGGTTTGGTCATGTACAGAGGAGTGATAGTGAATATATTCGTAGACGGACGCTGGCATTGGAGCTGCCAGGCAGGAGATCTCGAGGAAGACCAAAGAGAAGATTTATGAACATAGTGAGTGAGGATATGAAGTTACTTGGTGTGAGAGAGGAGGATACAGAAAATAGGGTTAGAATGAGAAGGTCGATTTGCTGTGGCGACCTCTGAAGGGAAAAGCCGAAGGGAGAAGAAGAAGATCTGTAAAGCTGAAAGAACTCTGCTATCTTTTCCATCACTAGCAATTTTGGGACTGTTTCACATTAAGATTCCACTTTGTTTTAGTCTTCAGTTTTCAAACAGTTCCAGTTCGTTTTGAAATGAACCTTTGCGAAACCAAACTGTAGAAAACGCTGTAGTATCACTGCCAGGAAATGGCAATACAAATTAGATCATTTTTATCTCTTTAATTCTTGAATTATTATCTATTTTGAATTGCATTCTGTTTAAACACATAACAAATGCACAAAGTGTGTGTACCTGTGTGTTTGAGCATGAGCACGTTATCCTGGAACAGTAAGATAACCACACAATAAGTTTATTATAAATAATTGTTCATTACACACACACACACACGTGTATACACGCATGCTCAATTTGGGGGACTGAGTTTTTAGTAAGTATCTGGTTAGTTTGTGTGAGTGCTGTTATTCACATCACTCTCTTCCCGTGGTTAATTGGCCATGGATTCGCGCACGAGTGTGCGTGTATGTGTGCGTGTGCGCGCGTGTGTGTGTGTGCGCACAACACTCATCAGGCTGACAGAATGTCTGGTTAATTAACATGGAGGAAAGAAAAGCCTCTTCAGTGACCAGCCAAGCAATTCTAAAAGCTCTCCTGTACGAGCCGGCGGTTCCTGTTTCATCGGGGCAGAACCGATTGCCGTGTTTATTTGCGCTCCGTAAAAGGTCAGGGTTCTCGGCGTTCAGCCGCGATGCTTAGGCAACATCGCTTGGTGCTAGTTAAGAATTTGCGGTGATACAGGTTTGTTTCATTAAACCTCTTGCTGAGAAGTAAAACAGAAACCTGGTGTGTTTTCTTTTTAGCAGTTATATTTTATGGATGGCGATACTTTTGTAGTAGCTGCTTGATAACACGAGTTCTTGGCCAACTATAACACTATTGATTCATCGATTTAAGCTTCAGAAGCTGAAGTACTTTAATTAAAATAAATGTCGACTTTTAAATTAATCTAACTTTTTTTGATAATTCATTAATCACTTCAACTCACTTTAAAAAGGCACTTATTAACCCCCTCCTCAAGTCAGATAATTTTGCTTTTAATTTATTTATGTGTGTATATTCCGGTTTATTGATTTTTTTCTTCTTTTGGCTTCCTCTCAAAGTAAGTTGATATATTTCAGGGTTGTGGAAACTGGAAGATAATTAAATCTAAAAAGACGTGTTTGGTCTATAAAGTGTCTGGATATATTGAATATTACCATTAATAAAATCAGAAGTGATAGATGCAAAAAACAAAAAAAAATAAATTAAAAATTTGATTTGGCAGTGTTAGATGTAGTTAAAAAAAAAAACCTGGTTGTAACTTTATATTTTACAAATACGTACTATTATAAGCCTCAGTCAGCCTTAGCTTGTTTGAACCGACGGTCCAATAACTTGTTGGGGTTGAAACACTTTCCAAGTAAAACATTATCCTCTGCATTATGGGACAGCAGTTCTGAAGCTATCAGGGTTCCCAAATGGCGGGCTTGAGGGCGTGCAGGTGCGGCGGGATGGGGAATGGAAGGGAGCAATAAGGATGCATGACATTCGCACATATCAAAGATATTTCAAATTTGAAATACTAATTAAAAGGTTGTTATAGCCGCAGGAATACTGAAAGTAGATTCATGTTCACCGCAAAACTATTTTCCTGATAAATCCTATAGTAGTGTTTTTAGTTCTTACTTTCTGGCTTCTTTCACTCCTTTTACAGTTTCTCTTTTCCCTCGATATTATTTGCTCTCCTCTTACTTCGCACTCATGTACTACAGTAACTCGGAGCTCACACTCCACTCCGGTCTCTCCAGACTGATTGTTTTCTAATTGGTCAAGTGCTAGAGGTTGTGGTTGTTATGGTAACCCGCGAGAGGCACTTGGAGAGGTTAGGTGGTGGTCGTGGTGATGGCAGTGGTTGGGCGAGGGTGGGAGAAGGAGGGGGGCACCCACTCAAGAAAACTGTGGGCAGCACTCAACCGAAGCTTGGGTGGTCACTTCAGAAAATTGAATGC
This sequence comes from Fistularia commersonii, assembly GCF_037954325.1. Taxonomy (NCBI): domain Eukaryota; kingdom Metazoa; phylum Chordata; class Actinopteri; order Syngnathiformes; family Fistulariidae; genus Fistularia; species Fistularia commersonii. Next base: position 11,420,276 of record NC_141287.1, on the reverse strand, counting down.
GTGGGTGGGTGTGTGTGTGTGTGTGTGTGTGTGTGTGTGTGTGCACGTCTTATCCTGAGAGCCTCACTTTCGGACATGCAAGTATTTGTGCACGGGTACGCATGAGAGAAAATGGTTTCTATAAAAGGGGGAGAAAGATTTTGTGTGTGTGTGTGCATCCTGGAAGAGGGTAAAGAATTCCAGTCTACACTTGAAAATCTTCTGAAGAGTTCTTTTGGCTCGCTCTGCATTCACTGTTCCGCCGGGCTCTTTTCCCTATTTCCTCCAATATGGAGATGCCCAAACCCCCCCGAGCCTGTCCATCTGTCTGGAAGAGCTGTGGGAGGGCGGGCATCTGGACAATGACTATGTTTGAAAAGTCTGTGTCTTCAGTTTAACCCACTGTGCCACGCTGGCAGGGTCGACAACAAATTCCATTCATTCATTGATCATCTATATCGCTTATCCTGCACTGCTTGTCGCGGCAGCGAGAAGCAGGTTTCATGATGGACCCATCACAGGGACACAGTTAGAAATATACTATCCACCCTCTTGTTCACAAGTAATATAGAGACATGCAACCATTCACAAGCCATATACACATATACCCATTTCCTCTGTCATTCATACTTCACTCACTAATTCAGATGACATATAGACATGCAACCGTTCACCCTCTCATTTATACTTCATATAGAGAAATACAGGACTGTCTCGGAAAATTAGAATATTGTGTGCAATATTATATGCAATTACAAAAACAAAAATGTCATACATTCTGGATTCATTACAAATCAAATGAAATATTGCAAGCCTTTTATTATTTCAATATTGCTGATTATGGCTTACATCTTAAGAAAATCCTTTCAAAAATATTAGAATATCATGAAAAAGTAATTTTTGTTTTTTTTAATTGCATTACAGAGTATAAAAAACTTTATCACAATATTCTAATTTTCCCAGACAGTCCTGCATATCATTCACCCTCTCATGCACACATCAAATAGACATATATCCATTCACCCTTTCATTCAGACCTGCAACCATTCACTCTGTCATTCAAGCATCATAGGGAGACACATCATTCTCTCCCGCATTCATTAGACATATACAGACATGCAACCATTCATACCTTCTCATTCATACGTCGTATATTCATTCACTCTATCATTTGCACGTCTGGGCAAGAGACCGAGCTGGATGAATATGAATCAAAAGGATAAATTAACAAAGTGTAAGTGACCTCAATGTGAAGTGTTGCGTTTGTGTGTTTGCGGTACTTTCTGTTTTGGCAGAAGTTTATGTGAAAGGATGTGAATGCGTATAGAAATGCGAGGCATTGACGGGGAGAGCAAGACGCAATATTGGCCTCAGCTTAAAGTGGGAGCAGTGGATGGGTATATCAGGTGTACACTCAAAACGGTTTCATGATTTGTTTCGTGTTGAATGCACTGATGCATCTGGGAAATATTGTCTTGTCAGGATGCTAAGCTAATCTGTTTTATGTTGTTTTTCTGCTTCGCTCTTACGATGGTTTATGACCAAATTAAAGGAAAATAAAAAAAAAAGTCACTCTACCTCCAGTTCCAGCCCGACTTCCTTGGACTGAACGCTACATAAAGTGACAAATATTGATGATCTCCACGACGCTGCATTTCCCTCACGTGTATTTTTGGCTCTCGGTTGCGTCGTCGCCGTGATGATACCCTTTATGAGTAACACTACTACGCGACGATTTCATTATTGCATACCTGCATTGCAGAACCTCTCACCAGCCACCGGAGACATTAGTAACAGAAACCTTGCTTTGGGCTTAAATGAAAACCATAGCAACGGATGAGAAGCAAAACTCACGAGTCATATTTTTCCCGGTGAGAACAGAAAACGCAGATTCGGGAGGTTTCTAATGGGTCCGGCTGCCACTGGCCATCAAAGTCCTGAAGAGGAAAGAGCCGTTACTGAAGTCAATGACGGTTGCGTGAGTCTCTGCCTGATTGCCCCTGATTTCCACAGGGAGCGAGAAACGGAGCCCGGCCAGATCCGAGGCAATTCTGTCAGCCTGGGCGACTGTTAGAGTCCGTCCAAATCCCTGGACACGACGCCGGGCTATTGTGCGGTTTGAAAAGGGGGTCACGTCGCTCAATTAAACATGGGATTAAATTTTGGCTCCTGCGCCACCGGGCTGGGTTTTTTTTTTCCGGCACGCCAAATGTTCCCTTCTTGCGGGGACTTTTTTTTTTTTTTTTTTTTTTTTATTCCCCCCTGAACCTCGTCGCCATTTCTTGAGGCAGCGTCCAGTGGACGGAGAACGCTGACGAAACATTTCGCGAGGTGAGCCCGATTCGTATCGCGTCTGAGAGCTGCGGGAGGGAATTTGGCAAGGGGGACGGCTGCTGTTCTTCAGATGGCTGGCAAGACACGCTGCCAAGCTTTTTCTACTCCAGGCTACAGTCGCAGAAACAACACACCCACTTGTCAGAGTGTTCAATGCACCTCGAACAAAACCAAAGCAGCATGATACATTATAATCCTCCTTTCACGAGGATTAAAATGTTCAGTTTCTGTTGAGTTTACTTAAAAAAAATAAAAAATAAAAACTGTTTATTTTTTTAAGCATTCAATTCGGAAGCAATTTGTGTCCATGTGGAACAAGAGCGGGAAATGCAAAGGAAGTTTTACAAAAAAAAAAAAAAAAATGCAGCATTTGTGAATTTTTAAGACTTATAATATTCAGTGTGAACTCACGACGTTACTCGTGAGTGAGATTTCACTTTTTTGACCAACAATATTAATATAAGACCATACAAGAAGCTCGGCCAAATAAAATATCAAAGTATAGTATATAGTATAGTATATTTAACCATCATGAATGGTGGTATTGGATTACATTTAAAACTTAGTCACGTGTACCTGCTTGACAGCCGGGCACAAGTAGATTTCTGTTTATCTGCAAAACAATTTAATAACGGTCTGGATGATAGTTACATAACAACATCACAGTGCCCCGACCCCGAGTTAAATAAGAACAAAAAAATACAAACAGTATGGATGATGAATGAATACATGAATGCATTTGATTTCGGAGGAGCACAACTTATACTGCAAATATCTGCAAATTTGAAACATTAATTGCTCAAGAAAATCCCAACATTAAGAATAATCTACATGAGGAAAGTTACTTTGACATAATAAATATTGCTGATTGCACATAATACATTGCGTGCTGCTTCTATCTATATTCTTTATTTACATATTCTCCCTCTCTCATGTGATTATAATTTTCTACCCTGTTACACTGCTGTGACGATTGAATTTCTCCGTCATCAGATCAATAAAATAACTATTTTAAACCAAAGAGATGGCCCTGGGTCTCGACCTATCAAAATGCATGAAAGTCCCACATGACCACGTAAGCTAAACCCACGGGACAACATATCCCGACACCATAACACCCGCCCCCAGCGTTATTCACCGGTCTACACCGCGATCCAGCGCACAGCTGCGGACGGTTTTACCCTTGCCGTTGTTGTGTCGCTTTAGATTTTCTTCGTGAGAGGAATGATCAAGTGCGAGGCGGCGGCTGCTCGGCCACTCGCCTTTTATAACAACTGTTTTTAAAAGTGACTTGACTGACACGCTGTCTGCACACAATAATCCACCCACCCGCAAATTTCTTCATTTCTGAGCTGTACTTTCAAGTGTTTCTGGCACAGAATCACTCCGTGTGTGAGAGCAACCCGGTATGCTGCATTTACTAAGGTGCAGATAGAATGAAATGGACTCCTTGGTGATTTTGTTTATCTCCCTCTCCAAACATGTATACTGCAACTCCAGCCTCTTGCTTTAAACCAGACACACACACACAAACACACATCACACAACTACTTTTTCGCATCCTTAAATGCGTATCCTAAAATGAGTTTATATTGAGTTATAAACTGATTTAAGGGGCAGCACAGTGGTTAGTGCCACGCCACAAAGCAAGATAGGTCCCTGGTTCTATTCCAACTGTCTACATGGGTAGCATACAGGTTCTCGTGTTCCCTCCCACAGTCTGAAAACAGGGTTCATTGGAGACCCGAAATTGACGTATTAATGAGAGGGTGAATGGTTGTATGTGTCAATGAATTCTTGTCGAAATCGTCTTGTGTCAACTTTTTCATCCCTAATCTGAGAGTATATTTCAGTTCTGAACTGAAGAAGCCTCTCGGATGAGGGAAATTCAAATCAAGATTAGGAATTGACCATGACCTGGATGACTGAGAGCGTCCATAGACATGTCTCTTATTGAAGTATGAATAAATGATTGTTGGTTTGCTTGTACATCTCAATATGAGGTGTAACTAAGAGGGTGAATTTTTGAATGGTTCTAACATGACTTTATGTCACGAAATGAAGTAAGACTGACGGAGTGTATTGTTTTTCCATAAGAGGGTGAATTTTTGTATGCTCCTATACGGTGTGTCAACGAGGGGGAAATGGTTGTCAAGGGTGAATCCTGCCTCTCAGTCAACAACAGCTGGGATAGGCTCCAACCCCTCCCTTCCACCACTGAGTGCAGGATAAGCAGTATAGGTAATGAATAAATGAAAAAAATAGATTAATTAATGAGATTAATTTAAAAACAGCTGATAAAGATCAGTTGGACTTCTTCCAAAAATCCATGTACTGCAGCAGAAACACAAATTGTATCAGTGCATACCTTCAAACTGACATTAGAATAGAATAGGACTGAATAGAACTTTATTAATCCCAAAGGAAATTCTTTAGCTGGTTGGGTCCAAAATTACATATATTTACACGAAATATGAAATTGATTTTAATGCTGTCAGGCTTCCCTTCAGAAATGGAAGAGGGTATAAGTTTGATGCCCACAGTTAAGAAAGACCTTCTGTGGCGTTCTGTGGCGCTCCTCGGAAGTCCAGGACTTCAGTACAGCATGCAAAGGGTAAGAGGCATTGCCCCTGATACTGAGCAGCTTCATCAGCATCCTCCTCTCAAACATCTCAACTTACGAGTCCAATTCAAGTCCTAGGAGGGAGCCAGCCTTCCTGATGAGCTTTGTAAGTCGGCCTACTGCCCCAGCACACAACAGTGTAGAAGATGACTCTGGACACCACCGTGTGATGAAACATCTGCAGCATGGCTCTACAGACATTGAAAGACCTGAGTCTCCTGAGAAAGAACAGGCAGCTCTGACCTTGCTTGTGTACAACAAGCCTGGATCCACAATTAGAAAAGAACAAAATAAGCCCGGCACGGAGTGATCGCTCACGAGTGGACAGGTACTTCGGAGGAAATGTTAAGTCAGGAAACTCAGTGTTCCCATGTCGCCCTGCTCGTACATGTCCCCATTATTAAAAAGAAGGGTCTAAGAAACACCATTAAATCGACTCATCCGTAAGGAGGTAAAGAAGTGTGCTTCTCCTCACATCACATGGCCTCTATGACAATGAAGTTTTCACTTATAAACCATCTGTTTGTTTCCACACCGCTGTGTTCTGTAATTTTATCCGCACAGATGTTTGCTGTGCCGCTTACAGATGGAAGGGAGGGAGGGTTTCACTTCCAAGGACGGTTCTCCTCTGACACAGGGAAGCAATCCGTAACGGTCCTGACATCTGCGCTGTCGGGAACACGGAACGAGAAGTAGCTACCGCTCAAAAGGGGGGTGGTGTCCGAAAGATGACCTCGAGTGGCGTGGAAAAGAGTGGCAAAATTCCAGCCGGCTCACAAGGTGTTGGAGGGCGATGGATGCTGAAAATTGGTTCGGATCCGATTTTGATATGAAATTGGTACATCTGAATTATAAACGTGATCCCAAAATCGATGATAACCACTTCATTATATTGCCCAACAGTGACCTCACCTGGTCTTCAGGTCTGTTAGTCTGGACAAGGTCTATACGACATAAGTAGATGGGCTGTGATTGGACACGGCACACATCCTCCAGCGCCATTCATAATAGAGAAGAACTAACGTGTTAGCCTTGGATAACCGATATCGATATTGACGTTTTCAAGACAGCGACGAGACAGGATGCCCCGCGGCTTATTAGCAGCTGTGTTAAACCAAAGGCTGACTGATGTGAAGACCTGAGGGGCCTATTAGGAGACGTGGAGGCAGTGATACATTGGGCTGCAAGCTAACACCCAGGCATTCCAGTGCAGGCACTTCCTGCCAACAGACAGATCTATCAACCCCATAGTAACCGATGGGTAAGGTTCACAGATTCAAGCAAGACATACTACTCTTAGCCGCTTTTCACACTGTTGGAAGTTTCAGCGGTTCCTGAACACTTTTATGGGATACATTTCAGGGAGCAGCTTCCACATGTGTTTGGACAGTACAGGAACTAGGAACCACAGGAATTCAAGTTCCTTGAACCATTTTGGCTCTGACTCCGAGGCAGGGTCTTTTTACGGTCCCATAGAAACTTGCATGACATAGGTGCTTGGTGATTGGTAGAACGTGGGAAAGCCACGCCCCTGACCAGATACTTCTTTTAAAAAGTATTGCGGTCACTGGTCAGCTGTTTAATTTCAACTTGTGCGGAATGAATCAACGCAGTTCTTCTGGCCTGCTGACCACAAAGGGGTTTCCAGTGTGGCAACTAAAAATTGGACATTTTTGCCAAAAAAAGTAAGGATTTAGCTAATAGTGGGATTTTTCATACTGCCAAGCAGTGCAGGAAGAAACTAAATTATTCCCGACGTGCATAACTTGAATGCAACGGCAACTTAGCTCTCACATATCAGAGCTCGTCCCTACTAGCGTCCCTTAAACGAAAAGGGTTCCCATGGAGAAGGGTAGTTGCTAGAACGAAATATTAACGGGACAATTCTGAGAACTTTTCAGTCGGAAAAGCGGCCAGACTCTTAACTAGGAAGACGCCATAAGACAGGTGTGGGTACCATTGATAGCTTGAGTCAAAAATATATACAAAAAAATGAACACATCCTCTTGGGAGTCAAGGGCAAAGAAATCTTGACTTTTCCTACGACAAAGCACAATTTATTCATGCGGGAAACAACATGAGAGAAAGGCCGTTAATGAAACTCCTCAGAAGGCTTGCAAATGCCAGTCAACCCGATTTACTTTATGTGCATAAGCACAATTTGACACAATGGGGGAATAAAGTTGTTTTGGGGGGAGTGATGAGGGCTTTCACCTTGTCTTTTGTAGGACCTCTGACCAAAAAAGAATTTTGAATGTCAGTGTGTATCTTCACATATCCCTAAGTTTAAAGCAAAACAAATCAACACATTCTTTAACCCTCATATTATGTTAAGGGTCAATTTGACCCATTGGGTCAATGGGTGAAATGGGTCAAATTGACCCTTAACATAATATGAGGGTGAAATGTAAATGCCATAAAAACATACAGTACATACACCAATTGTCCACTAGGATTACATGTATGCATTGCATGTTTTATGTCGCTGATGCACACCATCTAACTGGCATCCTCGCAGGAGCGCGCTGACACTCTGATCGGTAATTAAAAAGGTCATGATGTCCTACCTGTCACTCGTAGAGGCAGACATAGCAGGCGACATTGCCCCGGCTCCTTTTGGCTTGTTGACCTTTGCGTAAAGCCTATCCAAGTGGTCTTCGTCCGGGACGGTCCCGGGGTCATTTGCATGAGGGCCGTGCCCGGGAAATGCCGAGGGGCCCTGGGGGGACGGGGTCCGGACGATAGCGTGGTGGATTGTGCTATACGGTGGTGACTGAGACAATGGTGGCGGCGTGGATATCACATCCCGCTCCTTGAAGGATTGTATCCGGGCATAGTTGGGGTCGCCGTCGTCATCCTCAACATCCGGGTACACGGATCTGCCGCCGCCGCCTTGCTGCTCCCGCAGTTCAGGGTGCCCTGCCTCGATTCTAAGATTGGAAACCCAGTCCCGTCACTTGAAAAAATATTTCTTATACCAAGGATGGTTGCAGTCAGAAGTCAAGCTCCCCACCTTTCTCTCTCCTCTTTCATTCTTTCGAACTCCAGGTCGCTCAGAACATCTGACTTCTGCCGCTGCAGAGCCATCTTTGCCTCCTTCTTCTCCTCTTTTTTCTTCCCGAATCTGGAAATCACGGGGGCACAAGCAGAGATGAGCACGTTTGGCACAAAACCACTGCTATAGAACAACTACAACTACGATGCTCTTTCAGAAAAAGGATGTGTTTAACGCACATGTGGACGCTGAACAGGCTAAATCGATAATTGATTCTTTTCCACCATTTTTGTTGGTCAGACATACATACAGTACAATGTTAGGACGCATAGAGTAGCATCTTTATTAGTTACCGATCTGCCTGTTTTGTTCATTAGCAGAGCAGCCACAGTTAGCAAATGTATGTGTGGAAAAATATTACAAGAATTTTGTATGTGTGTTTTTTAATTACTTACATCCTGTGTAATACTTTAGTTTATCTATTTAGTAATCCTTGTAAAGAGTGTTTAAACTAAAATTAAACCAAAAAAATAAATAAATAAGACTATTTCAATCAGAATTGCTTGGGTTCTTGGCCATTTTTTTTTTTTTTTCTCCAATTTGTTTCAAGTATTATCAGACGTGAGAAGATATAACTTTATTGATCCCACAGTGGGAAAATTCCAGTACTACAAAAGGCACAGTGACGAAAACAGGTTGGACAAACAAAACCAAAATGTTTGCAAGAATGATGACAACACTATTTACAACAGTGGACAACACTATTTACAACAGTGATTTCCATACAATAATAGGTATGTATAATTACATACTCACACCCGGACCAAAACTACAACTAAAAACATAAGGATACTAATTGGTATGTACATATACAGCTTTCCACAACTTTAGGTTTTCAAGGTGCTGTACATGACCAGACTTTTCTGGGAGGGCTTCAATGCCTTACCCAGGAACACTATGGCACAGAGACAGAAAGAGGCAGGGATCGAACCAACAACCTTTTTAACCCTTCTACCAACTGAGCCACAACCACACCAAAGTGACATATTAAAAGTCCAAACAGAAAGGTACAATATCGTTAAAGGGTAAATTAAGGCCAGTTAGATAGTGGATAACTCGTATATATGATAGTCTCACTTATATCATCCTAGAATACAAAGTACATTTCAAGATGTGCACGTTGATACGTTTTTACTTGACTTTCTTTTTTTTTTTTTAATTTCCTCAACAGATGGGTGGGAGTAGGAAAAACTGATTAGCGCAGGGCTAAGACGTAGTACTACCTCTTACTCCGTCATTAGATTGAACCGGATTACGGCACCTGAATATTCATGACCCGACACCGCAAGCTGTATGGAAAGTGTACGGCTACTCATTTGCATGTGGGGACGTTTTAATTAGGAATAAGGACACTGGTTCCTTAAACCTCTCCATCTGGGCTGGGGAGAAACAGGACGGAGAAAAAAATGTGAAAAGAAAAAAGAAAAATCAGAACCCAGACCTGGGAAGAGTGCTGCATTTAGTGAGGGGATGGATGGATGGATGGATGGATGGATGGATGGATGGATGGATGGATGGATGGATGGATGGATGGATATAAATCACCTTCAGATGATAGAAAATTATTTAGAAAAGAAAATGTTTTTATTTTGTTCAAATCACTCCATGTATGTATACAAAATATACACATATGGAGATTTTGAAGTTAATTATTGTGTTTTTATTTTGATTTTTAACGTAAATATGCGTGGGGCCTGTACGTTGCACAACCACAGTACTTCAGGCATGAGATACCCGAAAAATGGCTGATTCGTTGATCGGCCGTGGATCAGCCCCCGGGTTTTCACGCAGGGAGGAATCTTCCTTCTTTCCTGAGTTTGTCTGTTATTGTTTCATAATTAGAGAGAACGCTCCCGGAAGGAGGGAGGGAGCCACCAGCTGCCCATCAAACGACATGACAGAAAGTCATTGAGGTGTCGCCGGTTGGTGTCACGCCTGCCAATCAACAACATACGTGCACATGCTTTGCGGGGTTTGTCTTGGTGTGTGTGTGGGTGTGTCGTGCACGCACGCAAGCTTGTTACTGCCGCGAGGTGTCAATCTTCTGCTTCCACCGGGGTGCATTTTCTTATCACAGGGAAAGGAGGCGGGTTTAAAGGGCGGCGGCGGGAGGGGGAGTGAAGGGGTAGGGCACTGATGGGTGGAGCGCTGGGAGAGAAAAGAGCAGGTGAAGTGAGAGTCACGGATGTCTGCGCTTCTTTTTTACTCGTTTGTCTGTTTTCACCTCGTGGGCTGTTCAGAAGCACGGGCGTGAAACAGCCCTCTGAAGACAAGTGCTTTGTGTGTGTATGTGTGTGTGTGTATGTTTACGTGTGCATCCGTATGTGTCTGCTTTATTTCTGACATAGTTACTTAAATAGTTGTAACCTGTTATTTTATGAATGCCAGGCCCAATCAAACCTATGCATCTATCAATCTTTCAAACAATCATCTGTCCAACTATCTATCTGTCCATCTATCTATCTATCTTAAAAACCATCGTCCATCCATCCATCTTTGTGGCTGTCTATCTTTCAAACAATCATCTATCTATCTATCTATCTATCTATCTATCTATCTATCTTTAAAATCATCGTCTATCCATCCATCCGTCAATCCATCCACCCATCCGCTTATGCATCCTATCTCTCCGTCCATGCTACTATCCGTCCTACAACCCATCCATTTATCCATGCATGCATCCATCCTCCTATCCATCATCTATCTGTCTTTCCATCTGTCCATCCATCCATCTATTTTTCCATCCGTCAATCCATCATCCATCCATCCGTGCATCCATCTCTGCTTCCTGTCATGTCATCTCAGTCCTATCTTCAAACCACCTTTTCAAAATAAAGTAAAATATGAACCATCACCCAAACAGCACATCAATCAAACCCGCAAACCCAGTTTCTTTGCACCACACTCCTGTTTTTTGGATAATGTACCTTTAATTGCTTGTTCCCATTTAGAAAAGTGTTCCGCAATTGAAAGGGACTGTGAGTCCCACCCCCATCCCCCCAACATCAATCCCCCATCAACGCACCACATGCATTCAAACACACACACAGGCGCACAAAACACAGAGACCTGGTCGAGTAAACCTTGCATGGAGATCGACCATAATAGACCCCTCAATGGAGCTCGTCAGTCCTAATGGGCCCCACCGTCGAGATGGGATAATAGTCCCAACGGTGGAGCATTTTAAGTCTAACAGACGTGTCACATTAGGACCAGCTGGCGGGAGCGCAGACAGACAGGAAGAGATGGAGAGAAAGTGAGAGAAAGAGAGAGAGAGAGAGAGAGAGAGGGGAGGAAAAAAAGAGCGAATATCTGGAGAAAATGCGCACGATTCCCGGTAGGAGTGCGCCAACTGTATGACAACCATCTGATTCCTGTGAATGATCATGCTTTTAGCGCATGAATATGCATAGGGTTAGGAAGGTGTCACTCATTTGACGTTGTGCACGCACACACACACACACGTGCACGGTTGCCACATCTGACTGGCAGGTGGCAGCCATCTAGCCGATGCAACCAGCTGTCCACTTAAAAGGCATTTTTAAACACACGTTTCGGATCGCGACTCCGATGGCTGCCGGGGGGGGGGGGGGGGGGGATGGGATAGCGCTAATTAAAATAGACGTATCTACACAAATACAGCAAACAGGGTCAGGCACAGGAAAACGATCATCTTATTGGTAATTATGACAAAAATACTGCTATTTGAAAAAAAAAATGCTGAGAGAGAACTGGTTTAAAATATTTGCCTTGAGTCTGGGAATAAAAACCCTGGCTGGTCAACTGTGTGAACCAAGCCAACAGTGATGATTATAATATTCATAAAAAGCAGAAACCCCGGGGCTCGGATTCGAGTGTCCCCCCCCCCCGCCGCCATCGAGGTATATAATGTTGGTGTCGGATGCATGCGAACAAATCAGCGCAATCTATCGAACGCCAATGAACGGCACACCGATCTGCCCGATCTTGGGTCTCCCGCCATTACATACAATCACACGCAGATCGCCGTGAGGAGTCGGAGGGGAAAATGTGAGCGACGCGAAAGATTACGGGGCGGATGGATGGATGGATGGATGGATGGATGGAGAGCACTGGCGGGGAAGAGCAGAAGACGAGGCGGTTGAGATTATCGCAGGGCTCTAATCAAGACCCTCTTACTGCGCTGGGAGATGAGATGTAGTCGAAAGGGTATAAAAATATCCGCGGGTGCATAACGCCCCTTTTTCAAGCCGGGTGTGATGGATCTGAGATTGAACGGAAAGATTGAGGGGTGTGTGGGTGCACGAAAAGGAAGGGCACACTTAGAATGAAGAGAGTTGCAAATGTGCTGAGTGGGGATGATCCAGATAATGGAGAAATCAACCCAGAGAGAAAGAGTTGAGGGGGTTGCCTAAAGTGAAGTTTGCTAAAATAGAGCTGGAGGCGAAGCAGGAACTGCTTTGGGATTGCGAGGTAAGATAAAAAGAAGTTTCTGTGACATGTTAAGCCACATATGCAAACAACTTGTTGACACATTTGCAGGGACACATCGCACCTTTGCTGATGTTTCCAAGAGGAAATTCAGTCAGAACCGGGTAATCAAAGCCGACAAAGTAGCTTGTTTAGCCTAGCTACTCAGGAGGAAGAACATTAGCAACCAAAAAATAAATTGGGAACTAAAACTCAAACATGGAAGTATCCCATTGGCTATTCACCTGTCTGTCAGCCGATGGCCCAATTCTACAATAAAGGGAACAAGAAGAACATGAAGGAGTCCTCTCAAATCAGCAGTTGTGTTAATGCTTAGGTGTTACATTAACTAGCTTATTACACATTTCTGCATTGTGCAGCTGATGTTGTGCCAGACAGGATGAATAGTTATCCATCTCTATATGAGGTGTGAATTAGAGGGTGAGTTTCTGTATACCTCCATATAACCTGTGAAGGAGACAGATAACTCTGCTGCTGCTCTCTGTATTCAAATTATGACTCTATATATTTACACATTTCAGGTTTTTATGTTGCTAAATCTTTGTCATTCTGTCACCTCCGTATCAGAAGATCGTATCTGTGTGCACTTTACACTTTATAGTTGAATGTTTGCTTGTTTATTGTGCACTTTACTGCTAATGTGCAGTGTTATTATTTGGTTAATCTCATGTCATCATGGGAAAGTGAGAAACGTCTTCTTGATTCCTCTGTATGTCTAGTAAACGTGGAGTAATTGACAATAAATATTGGCTTTGAGTTTGACTTTAGAGACTGAATAGATTTACCATAATTTCTGGACTATTGAGTGCACCTGAATATAAGCCACACTGGCTAATATATATATATGTATAATATGTATATATATGTGTACATATACAGGCTATAAGCCAAAGGTGTCCACCTTATAAAATTAGATATTTACACAGATAGATGTTATACAGAAACATAGAAACTTTTTTTTTTTTTTTTTACTTTTAATTAAATACATACCGGTAAAATCCAGCAACCCGTCGGCTCTGAGTGCAACGTATGCCATTTTGGTAATAAATTAATGAATATATAAAAGGAACAACATCACTGAAAAACACACCAAGCACGAACACACAGGGGTCACCAGTTTGAATTTTGAGTGGAATAATTAATGCTGCATGCTTATTGTTTTCCTTAACAGCTGCTGATACGGACAAGAAGGAAGGGTGACGGAGGTGAAATGCTGCAGAAATGAAACGGCCAGTTTTTATTTTTCCCACGTGAAAATAAATACATCCCAGATTTTCCACAGTCCTGTCGGTCAAAATCGCTGCGGACGCAGTGAAGCCAAGTCATGACTCCGGGTGACTTAAGATTTGCACACAGATGTTATCCCCTTAAATGCTCTAATAGGATCCGTGATCGATTCTAAAATGCGATTCTTTCGAATCCCCACAGCAGTGGCATTAGCCATTTCTTAAAAAAAGAAAGGTTAGACAAATAATGAAAGGTTGAGAAAAAAAGGGGGGGGGGGAGGACAGTGTGGTGACTTTAGAGGTGTGGTTTTCTAAGAAAAAGCGCTGAACCCATTCCATCAGGGCAAAATTAGCAAGTATTAGCCTAATTGTCTGATATTTCACCGTGGTAAACGATTAGAGATATAACCGTCACAAAAACACGGCTCGGAAAATCTGGAAGCGTTTAACCCGTTCTGGATCACTCAGACTCGCTTTTCAAAAGCCTGTTTTCTGAGCAATTTGCCGATCAAATCGCATGCAAGTGTTTTCCTACAGATGGGTATCTGAGCCACGCTCATGAGAAACGCCTGGATTCCAGTGTGGAAGAAAGGGAACGCAGACACTTAACTTCGGGCGGAGGCAAAGCCAGGAAAAAAAAGGGATCGTTCACATTACCCTGCGGTCTGAGTACCTGCTCTGTGCTCCGGCTCAAGCTGGCGGAGACTGTGTAAAAAGTTCATCACGTCAAACGGTTCTGCGGATAATTTTGAGAGCCTCTTAAAGAAATTGGGGCACCTCACTGAGAGTGGTCTTTGTGTGCGTCTGTGAGCCTGTAGATAGTGTTGTGCTGGGGCGGGGGCTAAGGGTGCACGTATTCGGGGATTTTTAGCTGAACGGCATGAATGGTTCAGGTGTGCCAGCAGGGAGAGGACTTTATGCAATAGACTTACGCTATCTTCTTCTTCTCTTCTCTCGCTCCAACTAACCGCATGCCTTCTTTCCCTCCATCCACTAATCTCCTGTCTGGTCTTCTTCTAAAACTACCTGTCTAGTAGTTCAAACTTCAGCATCCGTCTACCCAGACCCTCACTATCTGACCGTTGGTGAGACCGGCCATGTGGTCTGGTTTGGAGATGGTGACAAGAAAAGACAGGATCTCTGGGAGTGAGGAGGATGGATGGGATCAGGGATGAGTCCATCAGAGGGACGACACGTGTTCCATGTTGTGATGATAAAGTCAGACTGAGATGGTTTGGACATGTACAGAGGAGGGACGGCCAAGATCTAAGTTGGAACTGCCAGGCAGGCGGTTCCAGAGGAAGACCATTGATGGAGTGAAAGGGGACATCAAGTTATTTGAGAGAAGAGGATGCAAAGGAGAGGGTTAGAAGGAGGGATATGATTGGCTGTGGCGATCCCTGAAGGGAACAGAACAAAGGAAAAGACTCCTCTGTAAGCATCCAAGCCGAGTCAGACCTTATTTTCTTATCATCCCAAATGTGCTTACCTTCTGTTGGACTCATTCCTGATTCTTGTCATCCTCCTCGCTCCCTAAGAGAACCTCAACACGTTATCTCTGCTGCCTCCAGCTCTGCTTCCTGCCTTCTCCTGACCGTTTAGAAAGCAGACAACACGGCTGCTCTCCATCATCTTCTACAGCTTTCACTCTTTTATGACACCTTTTTCTCTGGCCTTTCCAAGGTAAGCAGGTGAGGTAAGCAGCACTCTGCATTTCTATAATAATTATATCGTGAGTGGCATTGCTCTCAGTGAAGGGGCTGGTATGGCGATGAGGGGTTTGCAGGGTTGCTGGGATTGAAGAGTTGGACAGCTCTGGGGACAAAGGTTGTGCTTCTCCTCTGGGCTTTGCAGGTGGGTCTGCAAGGTTCTGCAACCTGAGGGGACCCCCTCAAAGGCCAAGTTTAAGATATAGATCTGGTCTTGGAGGATCTTTTTGGCTGGTTTTAAGATTTGGCTGTCACGGAAGCGGGAAAGAGGTCTGAGGGGGTGTCCAATTATTTAGGAGCAGACCAGGGTGGTGCGCTCCGGGCGATTCCTGTCATGTTGGGTGATGGAATGCAACCAACGGGTGAAGGAGAAGGTCATTACGTTCTCAATGAAGGCGTAATCGAGCGTGATGAGGATCGTGCTGCTAACCTCAATGACCTCAGCTTCCTGAGCAGGTACTGCTGTTGGTGACATTTCCTGATGATCTCCTCAGTGTTAGAGGAGAACCTCAGAGGGTGGTCAAGGTCAGTGCCCAAGTATCTGTACAGCACCATTTCTACTTGCTCCCCTTGTATGGTAGTGGTGATTGCCTCTGCCAGTCGCCTCTGCCTGCTAGAGAACGTGATGACCATGTCCTTACTCTTGCTAACATTCAGCTTGACCCCAGGTACTTTAAATCCTCCAAATTCTTCATCTCCACCATCCCTCTCCTTCCCAGGACATACCTCCTCCTCTTTGAAATTTCTTCCAACTGATTTCCTGCTCTCCCTCTACATCATAGTGTCCATCGGCATAGATCTAACTATGTAGTTTTATTAAAGTATGATGGAAAGAGTGATTTTACTCATCTTCTAGCTAAAAAATATAAGATTAGAAAAAGACAGAATCCCCGAATAGATTTAGAGTCACTTCTCACCTCAGCAGGCCAAAGCCTATTTTCTTGCTCTTCTTTTCGCCATCTTCGTGCTCCTCTGTCTTCTTCTTGTCTTTCTCCTTCCCCTTCCACTTGCTCTTGTCCTTCTTCTTGGCCTTGGCCATCTTCTTCTTGTCCAGCTTGCCCTTGTTGTCCGACTGCTCCCCGGCCCCCTGGCGCGACGAGCCGCTGGCAGGGGTGTCTCGACCGGAGCTCGGCTCCGAACCCTCATCTAAGACGAAGGAAAGGGTGAGAATTAGATATTAAGAGGGATAACACTTGGAACCACACCAAAACACATTGATTTTTTTTTAAGTGATTTACAAATGTGGACGGAATCGCTTTTGACCTTTATTGTGAGAGAATCAAATCTAATAACAAAAAGAAAAGCGATTCTTGTGATACCAACAAATTCTCCCGTTTATCTTCTTCTACGGTTAAAAAGACACTTCTCAGTAAATCTAGTTCACATGCTCCCTGATTCAATTTTCCCCAGTTTATCGACATCGGAATCTTGCTTTTTTTTTTGGACCACAAGATAATAAGATTCATAAACAACCTTTTTTGTTTGTGTTTTTGGGTAGGAGAGGTCTGCATTACAAAAACCATCTTTGCTTTCTGTCATTCAAATGCTAATGTAATCTGCTGGCCTGGAATCAGCAGTTAAAACGCTTTCCAGACCAGATGATAGAAATGTACACTACTCAGCGTCTTGCCCGAGGACGCTTCCGCATGCAGACAGGAGGAGCTGGAGAAAGAACCGCCAAACTGGCTTCTCTGACCTTCTCTCCAAAACATCTAACTTGCTGTTCCTCTGATAGACTTATTCCTGATCCTATCCATCCTGGTCACTTCCAAATGGAACCTCAACATCTTCATCTCTCCAACGTCCAGCTCTGCCAGCTGTCTTTTCGTCATTGTAACTGTATCTAGGCCATACGGCATTGCTGGCCTCACCGCTGTCTTGTACGTCTTCCCTTTCATTCTGACGGATAGTCTTCTATCGCATAGTACCCCAACACTTTTCTTCACCCATTCCAACCTGCTTGAAAGTATCTCACCACCTCTTCTCTACCCTCTATTTCCTTTATCTCCACTCCTTGTAACCTCACAGGTTCCACCTCTGGTTCAAACACATTGAAATTAACTGACAAAATGTCTCCGGGATTCTCGAAGACGGCCAAAGATTTTCGGCATCTTTGGAGGGGGGGGGGAAGACGTCATTTACATGACGTGAATTTGGACTGAATGAGGGGAGGAGGAAGTCAGACGGGCGAAAACCATCTCATGTCCTCAAAATGTCAACAAGCACCATCTTGTGTGTTCTACTTCTGCCCTTTCACCAGAAACACACTCAGCATTAGCGATGCGTTCCTATAGATTCGGTACGTGAAGCTGCTCAGCGGAGATGTTTCGGGACGGCTTCCCTCCCCGCCCCCATTACCAGACTCCTTCTTGAACTGCACTAGATTAACCTGTTCTGAATTCCAAAGCCGATGAGCCGAGACATCAAAGCTCCAGACGCAAAGTCTGTGCGGACGGACCCCTCGAGAACCGAACCTCAGCACAATCCGCGAAACCGTATTAGGCCGATTCATCCCGGGATCCTGCGGAACGGAATCTGACCCCAGATTATTTACACAGGGATCTGCACCTGTGACCTTCCGCCAGATAGAAAACTCCTGCCTCGGAGAAGCCGAGCGACGAGCTCGGGAGCGTTTACTATTCAATGTTAGGAGGGTGGGGAGAAAAACACATGGAAGCGGACGAAGGCGGCGAGGGCACTTCAGAGAACTGTTCCCTGTCAATTAACAGCCGCTCTCAAAGTGTTGAACATTTAGAACGATGGTGACAGATGCGGCGATCGCACGTGTGTGTGTTGTTGACATGCCCTATTAGGCCTCTCCTGTGTGTAGTGTAGTGATCTGAAACAGCCCAACTCATTACTCTGGTGGTGACTGATAAGAGTTCACTGCTAATAGCACAGCTGGGAATTGAACTTCCCCCCCATCTCTCCCCTTGATGCAGAGAGCGCCACGCCGCTACCGTTTAGTCGCGGGGTAAATATTCGAAGCGGGGGCCCCGAGCCAGCCAGTTGCTGTGCGTTGGATGGAAACGCCGCAGTGCTGCAACGGCTAATTAACAGGTCGCCTCGGTCAAACAAATGTGCAACGGGAGAGGATTGGAAATAAGGACATGCTAGCAAGAGCGAAGTGCTAACGGGAGCGACATCACGAGCGTCGACCGATCTGAAATCTTGATTCTGATGAGTCTGTTACATCTAAACACCGTCAATGTCAGGACGCCCAACTGACGCCGATGCTGCCAAAACGGGCGTCGCATTCTTTGTAGCTCTGCTGGAATCCAACCAGAACCCTTCGCCTGCCAAACCTCAACACAACCTGATGCCGTAGTGTGTTTTGCTGTCGATGTTTCACCGCGAATGTAAACCATAATTTTTATTTCCACCTTGAGTGAAGCACTGATGCCTTTTTTTTCTGATTATATTCAATCAACATCTGAGGAAATGTTCTAACTAAGCGATATCGGATGATGATGGCGGTTACAGACTATTTAACAGTATACTGGAATAAAATCAGCTCAAAAACGCCGACGGTCACCAGACGCTCAAACATCAATGCAGTCAGAATTGAGAGGGATTGAACAATAATTACCATCGTCATCCTCAGGTGGCCCGTCGTAGGATTTGTCGATAGCCGCCCTGAAGCTCTCATTGCAGCCTCTCCCTCTGACCATGTTGGGGCGAGGCCGATGGAAAGGGAGCAGCTCGTTTTTCCGGCTCACTTCAGACATGGCCGTCTGCAGGCTCTCCAGGGAGCAGGACTTCTTCAGACCCAGGGTTGGGCCGAGCCCCTCCGGAGACGGTGGCACTGGGAGGGGAAAGCAACAGCAGCGGGTGTCAGAAGCAGGTGGAGAAAGATGGCAAAGATATAAGATGGGATTCGAGTTTTTTTTTTTTGTCACTTCAATGCTCAAAACATTCATTAATTCATTTTCTCGAATGCTCATCCTGCACTCAGGGTCGCAGATGTGCTGGAGCCTATCCCAGCTGTCATTGGCCATAGAGACAAACAACCATTCACTCTCTGATTCAAACAAATCATATAGAGATATACAACCATCTCAGTCAGACGTTATAGAGACAAACTATAATTTCTGGACTATAAGCCGCCACTTTTTCACACACTTTAAACACTGTGGCTTAAACAATGTGTCTCAAGGTGTCTATCGTCATGTGTGCAATTTGTTTCAGTACAATAAATAATAAGATATAACCATTCACTTTGTCATTTTTCTGTCAACTTAAGTCTCCTTAGAAGCTGCCGCAATGTTATTGGATTGTGGGAGGAAACAGGAGAACCCACACAGACAACGGGATAACGTGCGGGAATCGAACTTCTTAGCGCTAACCCCTGCGCCGCCAAGAAGCAGACGTGTGCTACCACGACAAGTTATTCCCGCAGGAAACACAGTTGGAATAAAAAAGAAAAGCCAAGGAAGCACTGAGAAATGTCTGATGGAGCGAGGGGGGTTGGGAGGGTTCGGCATGAGGATATGTGAGGCTGTCAAAAAAGAAAAAGATGGTGTTAGAGAGGAGACCAAAATGTCCATGACACTGTTGGAACAGCACGAGAAGAAAATAAAAAAAAAAAAACACTGATGCATTTTACAACGGCTCTGCTGAAGCTGTGATGGATGTGAGGTCTGCTTGACTGTTAACGCTTCTCCATCCATCATTAGGACTATATTGGCTGAGGTATTACTGAGGAAAAGGGGGAGAGCGATGAAGAAGAGCGCAGCAGATGAGCATACAGAGGAAGTATCCGAGGAGGGATAAAACGGACAGTTTTGTGAAAGATAGGTCGGGCTAGGCGGCCTCCTGTATTTGCTCTTGTTACAAATGGCGAAAATTTGTAGGAGGCATGCCGGGCTCCGAGCCTGCTGGGTATTCATGGCGGCCGAGCTGCTGTGACAGGGGCCGATGACGCATGGGCCACTGAAATCTGGCCAAGTCTTTGTTTTCGGCATGGGAAAAATGATCATCAATATACAAGGAATCTTTTTTTATAAGTTGGTTTATTAAAAAAAAAAAAAAAAAAAAAAATCCTGAGTTCTAATTACTTTTTTGAATTTCTAGCAACTGATAATTTCTTTGAAGTTTAAAACCATTTGTTTTTTCAATATCTCCCTATTTTGGCGGAATTTTCTTTACTTAATGGTAATTAATTAAATGTTTCAAAGAGTTTGGTCCATACCTTCTCTACATGTGAAGTGTTATGTGATGATTGTGTTGTGATTTGGCAGTGTAAAAACAAGATAAAATAACAGATTTATAAGGGCTGTCCAATGATTAAAAAAATCAAGATTAATCAGATTAATCACAGTGCAAGCATGGATTAATTGAGATACTCACAATTTTTCATTCTATTGGGCAAGAAGACTCAAAACAGAACGGTGGTCCATATACAAATGTATATCTTGTGTTGGAAAATAACATGTAATAAATACATTAAATACAAGAAAATCAAGGAAAAATATACCAACGATAACGTTTTGTTTCTTTTTTCTTTTACTACAACTGTTACGTTAAGCAAGAAGTGCTTTGGCAAAAGGAAGGCAACTTCCTGCAGACTGTGCCGAGTTCGATACGTCGGTCGGTTGTCCCCAATCTAATTTTTTTGGATACAAACTTCCAATCAAGAGGCCAGTGTCTTTCCACAGTGGAATTGTGGAATTTTAAGCCACTGTGTGCTGGGTGTGCGGTTATTATATTCCAAGATGTTAGTCAAATAAACATGGAAATAAATTAATCCAGACAAACAGGTTTCTTTTGACTTACGGATTACATTTATATAAAATTGTTTGACGACTTTCGGGCAAAGTTTTTGATTCCATCGGTTTTAAAGGTGACTGATTGTCAGTTGAGCTCTCGGGATGTTTCCCCCCTTTGATTTCAAAACAAACAGAGCACGCTTAGGGAAAGGATGATTAGCCAATGACAAATGAGTAAATTTAGTAAGCTGACAGTAAAATTATGGATCCAAATTCTCATGTTAGAAAAATCCATAACAGAATATCCTGAGACAATATTTGGTTTATGCAGATATATTGTTCGGGGCTGCATGAAGATCAACAGAATTAGGAAGAGTGAAGGTGACACGTCCTTCCAATTTGGTTTACCAGTTAATGTCTGAAAGGAGGAGATACTTAAGAGTAAATTGTAGTCTCAGGAGGAAGAAAAACACGAAGGTCAAGAAATAAAAAAGTTTCTTAGGAGGAACGCAAGCAAGACAAAAGAGGGGGGAATAAAATTTAAAAAATAGGAAGTCGCGAAGACGGCTGGGCTTCCTGCCAGCTCAAAATACTAGTAATCTTTATACACACATGCACGCACATTTTGAATTCCTTGCTGGCTCCGGCTTGTCGATACGATGCCACTGTGATTCATGATAGCTACACCAGAATCACTTTAGCTAATGATTCCCTATACAGAAGACTGCTCTTGGAGCGTATTCATGTGTGTGTGTGTGTGTGTTTGTATATTTTATCCCAAGATGAGAGAGAGAGGTGATGTGACTTCCACATCTATTTAAACAACCATTAACCAAACACACACACACACACACACACACACACACACACACACACACACACACACACACACACACAGAGTGAAAGAGCAATAACACGTTGAATGCATGCACATGCATAATACAAGTGGGTTGTCAGAAAGAGGGGACCGGATGAGGGCTGCGATGTAATGCTCATCCACGGACATCTCACCTGTTGCTGGAAATCATACGGGCGATGTGAAATTAATTGATAGTAACCATAAAAAAAAATAAAAAAAAATTATTCGACCACGTTTGTCAAAATCCCCACACGGGGATTAAAATCGTCACCGTCTGCCGAGTCCGTGTACGATCGAAGGGGATGATGAAATCGCCACCGGAGAAGTGGCAACGGTTTTTAAAAAAAGCCCGCAGAGTCGCCATTTTGCTAGAAGGCCACCCGCTCCTCCGTTTCGCTGGGAAAACAATCCACCCAACTTTGGCGGGTGACGGTGGCAACGCAAAAAACACCCGTAAGGTTCAAAAATGGCAACTTGTCGGCATCGGATGGAAGTTCTTTTGTCTCTGCTTGTTATTCTTGGGTTGCACCACTGAGCCAGTTAATTAATGGAGTAGAACGGTGACCTATTTTAAAACATTTCAACACTGGAACAACCGTCCCTGCCAACCACTCCAGGTGCAGCCGACATGTGATATTTCAACTTGTCTGTTTCATGTTTATTTTCTTGGACATTATTGGTTCCTTGAGGCATCTGTGAGAAGATATTAAATTGTGGTCAGGGGAAAAAAAAAAAAAACAAGGAGGTTTTGTAAAACATAATGTCACAGTGAATTTGAACTCAAAGTGTTGCCGCAATATTTTCCCATGAAAAAAATAAGATGAATACGTGTGAAAAAATGTATTTGATTTTTTTTTATTTTTTTTTTAAAGGAGATTAACCCAAAACATACGACAACGGACAACCAGAGGGTTCTGCCTTTGCAGAGCCTTTTGTCAGCCCCCCCCGGCCACACGGCGGGTCCTCAGGGGTTGAGGTTAGGTTTAAACTTACCAAGGCAGGGTTAAAGGTTACCAAGTCCCATAGGTTTTTGTCGAGAAAGGTTTAGGAATTGAGGAGTGAACCCAGGTGAGGGTAACAAAACCAAGATTCCCTTTAGCAGGAACCAGCTTTCAGCAGATCATGTGACCTCGACCTGCTGCTGTGAAATTCTGTATATATTCCTGCGGGATTTAATACATGATTTCATATGGACTTATTGAAATAGTTTCATGATAACCACTTCCTCACCAACATATTTTAGATAGCACAAACTAACAGTGACCCTGGCCTTCGACCCGTTCAACACTATCTGGTCAAGTGAATATTTCATCCAAGACCTCAAGACATTATAGTTACAACTAAGAGGCAGAGTAAGACAGGAAGATAATCCTGAGACACAGCCAGCTGCAAATCTGTGCTTGTTTCAGGTCCTCAACCATTGGAACGTCAAAGAAAGAATAAAGTTGTTCAAAATATTTGGTATTTTCTTTTCATTTGTCTTCATTAGTTTATCTTTTTCAAAAATTACCACTTCCACCTGCGCCTCACTCTAGCACTTGACTCTGGCAAAGGGTTTTTTGGCTAGGAAGTCGCCAACCTAACCTCCTCTAAAATACCCCGCAAAGGAATTTCACTCAAGACCTTTTTTGAAAAGGCAGACAGCCAACGATTAGACACCAGACGAGTCTCGGAGGTCCAGCAAAAAGAGTTGCATTGAAAAGAAAATACCAAGAGTACAACGCAAATGGGTTCATTGCAACGGTTGATTTACCGCCACGGTGCTACGGACAGTGGTCTGTAGAGCTAAAAAGGTGAAGACCACAGATTTGGTCACTTTACTTACACAGCAGGTAGGGCTAAGGATTTTGTATAATGTAACAGTGCACTGCTAATTTGGACTACATTATTATTAATATTTTGTTGATTTCATGTCACTTTGGAATTGTGAGAAACGTTTTCTCCATTCCTCCGTATGTCCAATATATTAAGAATTTGACAATAAAGCTGACTTTGAAACTTTACGACCAATACAGGGAAATGAGAACGTAGGCACACAATGTGAATGCAATACAATCGCAATCTGATACAGCAGTCAAGTTTTTTTTTCCTGAGTTAATTCAAGGAACGTCAGACGTTTATCAGCAAGTTATGTTTTCAAATCACATCAAAAGTCCCATTTTCCTTGAGTGATGAGAAGGAAAGGGCATGACCCTGTACCTCAGTTTTTGACAGAATCAATCCAAATTGCACTTAACTGCATCTATTTTTACCTAAAAGTTCCAATATGGCTCCTCTACCATTCACTCTTCACTTTTTTCATGAATCACATCCCAAACATGTGGATGATTAACACTTTTGTTCTAATTATGTTTCTGTCTTGGCACTCGAACCCATTCACACATCGTTAACACAACCTGCTGAACAGTCGACATCCAATTATGTGATTCTCTGTTTAATGTCACTTCCATGGATTAGTGACCACTTAAATACCATTGTGACAAAAGAAAGGGGTGGAAAGGGGGGGCCTGTCCTGCAACATTAACATATAACAACTAGGCTAAAATTGACTTTCATTCCAGGTGTGTCCGTTGTTAATTCTTGCGTTTCAGTAGACCAACAAGCCGTTGCATTTTTAAAACCCTCAGGACAGCGGATTATAACTGTCACGAACACTTGAACCAAGGCCACATAATGCTTAACATGGAGCGTCCAAGATATTTGATGTATTATTCCTTTAATCGCAACTTTCCCTCTTCGGGGCCAACGTGCCCGCAGCTGCCAGCGAGCCTCTCCAAAAACAAGCTGTACTTAAAATCCTAAGATAGATCTAGATTTGGACGCCTCGACCATTTGCACAACGAAGTATAATTGAATTTTACTCTCCTGTGTTGGGCCTCTCTCAAGCCATCTGTCTTATCTGGCCGGTAAGCAGGTATTGCTGTCTTCAAAGTTGGCCCTTGTCCTATAGGTGCAGCTGGACTGTCGAGTCCTGTCCTGAAGTGGTATCTCTCCAGCATCGGGGCTGCCCGTTTATAGGGAGATTGTTTTGTCACTCCAATGCCGACATCATCACGATCTTTATTGCACGTGAGAGCATGCAACTCCAGTGCCTGGAGTGTACCGGTCTTTTGCCTCGGGGTACTGAAGGGTTTGAAGTGTACCAGGATTTGGTGTGACAATTCTTATCAAAATCTTCTTAATGGGGCAACTGGTCTTGCATTTCTTCACTTGATGACGTTTCAACAATCATCTGAGAGGCTTCTTCAGTTCGGAAACTATTGTAACTGCCAGAGTTTTGAACGGGTCTAGGTTATTGTGGCTTCTTATGCAAATGAAAGAGCCTCTTGAGGTGAGGCACTGACTTCATCGCAATCAGACTTACAAACATATGAACCCTAAGGAGTAGCTTATTCACCAAATAAGCCGAGGAGTTCCAAAAAGATTCCCTGTTATCACGAGCGCCTCGTACCATGAGGCAGGAGAACTGCGTGCCTCACTTAGTGGCTGTTCGCAGCTGTTTTTTAATTATCACTCAGCACAAGAAACTAGTAACACACAAACAGTGGCTAATAAAACAACATGGTAGATTGCAAATGTAGTTCATAAGTTTTTAAACATTTTAATAGCGACATACAGTGCCAGAAGTCAGCCATCATTGCATTATCTACATTGAGGCTCAACAGTCCGCAGCCTCACTGCACATCTCTTCTCAGTATTTGAACAGTAAATGTTAAAATCTAACGACTTTGAATAAAAACAATCTAAAACTGGTGAAGTGGTATTAAAAATACCTTTATAGTGCAAATCACTGAAAACAAAACCATTTCATTCAATTTTTCTTTTTACATTTTTTTCTTTGGCAAGTGAGGCACGGCCTCTCTTGCCTCTTCTGACTGCACGTCACTGGGGGGGGAAACATCTTCAAGAGAGGAAATTCAAGTTCAGTTGCCACAAGAAGATTCCGACAAGAATTCATCATGACCTGGATGACTGAGAAACTCCACAGAAATGTTTGTATGACAATGTTCCAAGTACTTAGGGTCAACAGTTCAGAGCAACTGAGAGTGGAAACAAGTTAAAGGAACAGGTTGAAACAGGCTTGAGCAGGTGCAGAAAAGTGTCAGGGGTACTACACGATAGAAGAGTATCAGCCAGAATGAAAGGAACCTTTCTGACCTTCTCTCCAAAACATCTAACATGTGCTGTCCCTCTAAGGGACTCATTCCTGATCTTATCCATCCCTTTCACTCCCAAAAAGAAACATCAGCCTCTCTGCTTTGAAAGCCAGACTGAGATGGTTTTGTCATGTACAGAGGAGGGATAGTGAATATACTGGTAGAAGGATGCTGGAATTGGAGCTGCCAGGGAGGAGGTCTAGAGGAAGACCAAAGGGAAGATTTGTGGATGTAGTAAAAGAGGACAAAACTTTAGTTGGTATGACAGAAGAGCAAAGAGAATAGGGTTACATGGCGGAGGTTGATTAGCTATGGTGACTCATGAAGGGAGAAGCCATAAGGAAAAAGCAACATCTTAATGAGGAGGCCAAAGAAAAGCCGAAGAAGAAGAGGTATGACAATGTCCCTGCGTGTTTTCCTGTCCAGCTCCTGTTCTGAGCTCACCCTTCTTGCAGCTTCTACACCCCAATTAGGGTATCCTCAAGATTGAAGGGCTCTACCCAACATCTTCAACCTTAGTTTCTCTGCCACCAGCGGTCACCCAAATGTAACTGACTTGATGGTAGAAAGTTCAGATTAACCCGCATTCATGTTCACCATGTGGCGTGTTACTTTTACCCTGTTGTCTCTTTTTGTGCTCTTGAGGTACTATACTTCCTCCAAAACCAAATTAAAAGAGCCCGTCTGCCAGATTTGCTCCTGTTAGTACAGCGCCGCTGTACCAACATGTGATTCAATAGGCATTAGTGCATTTAAATGAATAAAGCAATACACAGTAGGGCCCCTCAGACCTGTCTGGGCCTCTGCTCACTTCAGTTATACAGTCATACCCTGACTTAGGAGTTTAATTTGTTCCGTGGCCGAGCTCGTAACTCAATTTGGTCAAACATCAAATTAAATGTCCCCATTAAAATGGATTGAAACGCTATCATTCCGTTCTAAACCACTGTTTTTTTGTTTTTGTTTTTTTGCGTGGTTTAAATAAGAAAAATGAAATAAAAGAACATTTGGAGAAATTAACTGGTTTTATTAAGTGTATCTACCATGAAGATGGGGCAAAGACGCCAGTGACAGCGGACAAGGTTGGGGGAGTTTTTCATTTCGCGCTCTATTGATTAACATAACTTATTCACTACACACTTAATGCTACAATGTACTGCTAAATTTTTAGCGCACTATGCCACACTTTATTGCTAAACTGATCAATCCATCTTGATCGGCATGAATGATGCCCCGTCCTTTGACATTCCCGCTGTCTGCTGCACCAAATCCCCAGTAAAAGTGTCATGTCTTCTCACAGATGATGCTCACAGTCAAGCTATTTCACCAACAACAACTTCTCTGTCTCTTCCTAGAGAAGTCAAAAATGTCCACACCTCACGCATGTTTTCCTCGATTTCCACCGGGCTACCTGGTGGCAGGCGGCGCGTCAGACTGTCTTCAAACGCCACTTCACAGATAGCGACGGCTACATCAGTGTCAAACGCTCATCCCGCTCACTATTAACTCAGATCTCGGCTCGTATCACAAATAGAAAATAAATAAAACAACCAAGCGATGAAAATTCATAAGATGCATTCACAAGTCAAGGTTCCATTGTATTGGTCAGTGTGTTGGTTTTCAAAGACTCAAAGAGGATTCAGGGATATACAATCCCAGGGTATAATGCGACTGCCTCGCCATTCATCTCAACTTGAGTCGGGGGATCTGCGGCGTTCGACGAATGTCCGTCGAACGCCACAGGGCGACCTCTGAGCCCCAAAACCCTGTGTGCTAGTAGAGGGCTGGGCGGGAGGATGAAATAATGCAGAAAGGGGGAACTTGGCGGTGCAGGGTTATCAGGGCATTAATGGCGCATGCATGCTTACACACACACACACACACACACACACACACACACGCGCATACACAGCTCAACAAACAAGAGCACAGACACCGATGAGCACGCATCCGCAGAGATTCATTCAAACGCACACACACACACACACACACACACACACACACACACACACTCACACACACATAAAGTATTTTGCTGTGAGTAGCAGGATTTGTGTCATAAATGTAATTACTGCTGTCCAACTGTAAGATGATAGAATTAAGCTGCTTTTAAAGAGAGGGAGCGAGTGAGACAGAGAGGGGGGAGAGAGAGAGAGAGAGAGAGAGAGACACGATGACAGGACAAGTGACAAAGTGGTTTGCTGGAGAGGGTAAGAGATGGTGGAGGGGTGGGGTTGGCAGGAAGAAACACATCCCGTGAGAGGAGGCTACAGAGAGAAAGAGAGAGACAAAGATTGCAGTTCTGAGAATGAAAGGGAGAGAATGGGAGTGACAACAACAGAGAAGCGGGAAAAGGGGGAAGGGAAGGGGGAGGGGAGAAAAGAAAAGAAATAAATAAATTAAGACTTAAAAACAAAACACAGTGACACAGCGTGCCGAGCTTGCTGGCAGAGAGGCGACGGGCTACTTTCAAAGTCAAAAAAATTACAACGAGGAGCGGCTTAGTGGCCGCGGACTTGGAGAACACCAGAACACAGTTGGGAGGCTGTGAAAAAAAAAAAAGGAAAATGCACAAAAAAAGAGATCAGCCTCAATGTTTTGACATTTTTTTTCTGCGTGGAAATGTTTGTGTGTTCAGTGGAGAGGGACTTCCAGTTCGTTCCAAACCAACCAGAAACACTCATCGGTCCAGTGAGCGTGAAATGTACTTAGCTGGACACCTGAAGGGCCGACACGCCGACCCCTGAGGAATTTCAGTGATGAAGGAAGTGTCACAAGACCCTCCCTCTAAAAAAACTTGATTCTCAAAATGTTTCTGAGTTTTTGTTGGGCCAAGCACACCCACTATTCACTATATTGTCCTTCTGTGCCCATATATTTGTGTGTCCGATACATTAAAAGTACCTTATTTATCTATCAATCGCAAAACTCCACTCTTTTTAGAAGCTTTTATTTTGGATTTTTTGATGGCTGTTGCTACTGCGCAAAAGCAGTATATATCACTTCAGAAGCGCTATTTGGATCGACCGAAGTTCGTGATCAGTCTGAGGGAACGTTCAAAAATCAGGATTGAGATTGTTTCGCTTGAGCGATGTTTCTTAAAGCGCTCGGCCGGCATTCGTTCCCATGGTCCGACATCCGTTCCAAACATTTTCCGAACACCATCAGCTTCTCGGATCCATCCATGGTTATCCCAGGCAAACTGAGACAAGGCCTCGCAAGTCTGTTTGATTTTCCTTTTTTCTTTCTTTATAATCCTAACACAAACAAAAAAACTTCTGTCCCAAATCACCCGCGACTCATGATTCACCACATCGGGTAATGCAATCCCTACGAACAGCGTTTGAACCTTTTAAATGTCATTGAAGTAAAAAAAATAAAAAAATAAAAATGTCACAGAGGAAAAAAACAGAATAAATAAATAATTGTATTACTGTTTCTCCGAGGACAGTGACGGGAATATGGCATTAGTTATTGATGGGGGAGTTCAGGGGGGAGATTTATGCCGCGGTTCTGAGAGTCTGCCGTACCTCCACGCGCTCAAAAACTCTTCCAAAATGAATCCATTACATGTAATGTCACTGACTATTACTGGACAGGGACAAATGGCCCTCAGTTCCAAAGCCCCATACCGTATAAAACACTGTACATGTCAATAAATGTGTGTATGTATGTATGTGTGTGTGTGTGTGTGTGTGTGTGTGTGTGTGAGTGGTGAGGGGGGGGCTGATAGAGACAAATGGATGTACAGTGGAGAAGTGATCTCTCTGAACATTTACTGATTGCCGCTCACTTTTATCGGCCGAGGGTGGGGTTGGTGGAGAGGGGTCAAAGGTCATCTAATAAGCGGAGAGGTTGCTTGGACGAGACACTGAAACATCACTGGCTGAGTGGGTGTGTGTGGGTGGTTAAGTTAGGAAAAAAATAAACAGATGCAATTTCGGACACTGCTTTAAGCCATTGGAGTTTGAATGCAGTGGGACCTTGACGTACGAGCGCAATAACTTTTGAATTTTCGTTTCTCGGTCGATCTTTTGCTTCGTAATACAAATTCAGAACAGAAGTACTGAAGAAGCCTCTCAGATAAGGGGTGAAAAATCTTCAAGTGAAGAAATTCAAGCCCAGTCGCCACGATAAGAATTCACCATGGCCTAGAGAACCTGCACGGACATTCGTGATACGAATCTAGATCTGAGATACGAGCGGGAAGGATGAGCGATCGTCCGTGTGGTGGTGTAAGTGGGATGTGCCGCCCGTCACCAGGTAGCCCAGCAAAAAATCATGGAAAAACATGAGCGAGGTTTGCGGGCCGTCCACTCATATAAGAGATGGAGAAGCTATTGTTGTATTTGGTGCGGCAGAGGACGTTGAAGGTCAACGGATGAGGCATCGGGAGGCTCATTCAAAGCTTCAGGGACGGTTTATTCAGTTTAGCAATGAAGTGCAGCAAAGTGTGCAATTTAGGAGAACATTGGTAGCATTTAGTGTGTAACCAATAAGTTAAGTGGAAAAACTCCCCCAACCTCCAACACTGTCGCCAGGATCTTCATACAATTTTCAAGGTAAATAAATGTAATAAAACCAGTATATTTCTTTAAATGTTAATTTATTGTCTATATTGTTGTTACAGATTCACTGGAAGTGCTTTTTTTCTCATTTATGCATTGTTAGCATTTCAATTCATTTTAATAGGGAAACTGAATTTGATATGCAAGCAAAATTAGTCATAAGCTCAGTCACTGAACAAATTACACTTGTAAGTGAAGGTATTACTGTATATCTGAGAGCAGTCGGAACGCCGAAAGGCTGTTCTTTGTGACGGACGAAAACATCGTCCATGCCGGCCCGACAAGGACGGCTCTTGGGTTAAATCCACGACAAAAGAAAGAGAAAGTAGAGCAGGAACCAAGACGGGGGAGTGTGTTTCTGTGTGTGTGTGTGTGTGTGTGTGTGTGTGGTGGAGACGGGGGGGGGGGGGCTCTCTGAAGACCCAGTTTGGCAGAGTCTTGGCAGTGTGTGTCTGTCATCAAAGTCAAAGTTCCACCGGGGGAGAGATTCAGACAATGGACTGCACCAGACTCCCACCGCACGCACACACACACGCACACACACACGCACACACACACGCACACACGCACACACGCAAGCGCGTTCGTTCATTCTAAGCTCCTCTGCCTGTTTGTCGGCCTCTAAGCCCAAATTGTGTTGGCAAAGAAAGACGGCGAGTCGGGGATGGCGTGGGGAGGGGCAATGCCGATGGGTGGAGGAGGCATCACATGATGGTGGAAAAAAAGAAAGGAGATGATAAACGTCAAAAATTACCTTATTCGACTCAAGACTTTAACCGCGTTATTGAAGATGAACATTCGACCCACGACTTGGAGTCAGACGGACTCCTTCAAGAACAGGGCCCGCCGAATTGGCCACTTCGTTTCTGACTGCGTCGAACAGGAAAACTGGATCAGCGGTCTCTCGTTCTAATCGGGTTCTTTAATGATAATTTACTTTTCTTTGAATGCCCCCTTTGTTCGGCCTTTGCCTGTGGCCAAGAGGGCCATCGTGAGAAAATGCAGAAGTGCAGCAAGTCAGGCCAACAGTTGATACCCTGTGTAATTATTTTATTTTTGGTATTTTTTGAAGCCAAAAACAAAGAGGACCAGGATGTTGGAAACAGTCATTGTTGAACACATGCATTTCCTCAGGCGTGACACACTTTGCCTTTACTATTCCGGTATATTTGGTCCTTTCTTAATATATGCCAGCTTTGCTCTGCCGTTATGATGAGATGTTACATCACGATGGCAGCTTTGTGATGGAAAGTGAGTGAAAATGCGCTACTCAAATTCAATTTTGAAATGCGACGAAAAATTGAGGTAATGCAAAAGATGGCGGATTTGAGAAGGGCAACTTAGAAAACATCCAGTAGGCACGATAGTCACCTCCAGGTCATTCATTAATTTCTATATATTTGGTATACTCCATACAATAAATGTTATTAATGCAGCTGTCAAACAGCTATTTGAAGTAAACAAATTCATCCAATTATTATCTATATTGTTGTTTA
The DNA here is from genome assembly GCF_037954325.1 of Fistularia commersonii. Taxonomy (NCBI): domain Eukaryota; kingdom Metazoa; phylum Chordata; class Actinopteri; order Syngnathiformes; family Fistulariidae; genus Fistularia; species Fistularia commersonii. The sequence continues at coordinate 11,388,092 of NC_141287.1, read as the reverse complement.
CTAAGACACTTTATAGTTTCACTGATTGTTTACTAAGACACTTTATAGTTTCACTGAGACACTTTATAGTTTATAGTTTATTTCTATTTCTAATTCTGCCTTTTTCTTTTTATTATTTATTACTGTTATATTTTCTGTAACTCTGGCACAACAATTTCCTTCGGGATTAATAAAGTTGTTCTTATCTTATCTTATCTTATCTTACTTATAGCAAGGGAGGCTGGACCCCAACCAAGCTGTCACTGGGCGAGATATATTTAAAAATGTACTACATACATAAAGGTATAGCGACATACAACCATTATTCAAGACATATTTACAACATTCACTCAATTCTCCACCTATCATATAGAGACATACAACTCTCTCGTTCAACTCTCTCTGTTACAATGTAAACACAATCGTTCACCTTCTCCTTCGTGTGTCACATGGAGACATAAAGTCCACCCTGCCATCATCACGTCTGGGCGATTTTAAAATCTACAGTCTACTCTGCCACTCTACGCGCCACACACAGAATTGCTTTTTAAAAATACAATATATTGAATAAACATACGCTGGATTTTTAGACAGACAGACGGACGGACATAGAAAAATAGACAGATAGAAAGACAGAGCAAGGATGAGAGAGAGACAGAGAGAATGCGCTCTGGGCCATCCCATCACCAAAGGAAAGCACTGCGAAAGAAACACAGCTGCAACCGTTTGCTTTTTGTCCCATCAGCGATTTTCTTTGCCGTTCGTTTGCATGCGCATGTGTGCGTGTGCGTTTGCGTGTGCATGCAGACACGCACGAGTGCGTGCGTGGATTGCACTGTCCTATTTTAAGTGGCTTCAGGAAATAATCGGTCTCCACTTTAGGGAGATAGACGCTGATATATTCTGTTTCTTCTTTTCTTTTCTACCCTCACTCTCGTCGCATCGCCAAATCAGATACTGATTTACACACATCAACACACACAAACACACACCACGCACGGATAATTATTCAATTCCACAGACAGATTAACACTCTTATTTCCAGACGTATACGTTTTCTAATAATCGTATCATGTTTTCAAGACTTTGCATCTCGAATGCTGTTGAAATAAAATATCTGACGAAAAGCAAGGTTCACATTTTCCACAGATGATAGGGGATTTTCCATTCTCGTAGCGGGACGTGAGAGCCACACTTCCCTGTGTGTGTGAGTGTGTGTGCACGCAAGTCGCTCAATGGTTGTCTTGGGGTGAGGAAGGAAAGGCAGTTTCTGGAAGTGAAAAGTGGCATTCCCAGAAGCGATTGTTTTCTGAACCGCTCCGCTTCCAGAACCCCCCCCCCCCCCTTCCCACCAACCGAAAAGCTCCGCACGGCATTCTGATGTCCAGGGCTGCTGGAAAGCGTTTCGACTTATGAAAAATACATCAGAGCGCAGGAAAAGTGGGTTGGAAGAAACGAGACACGGTTGCGCGACAGCCGCGCGTTCTCTGCGGCAACGCAGGACGGGAGCCACACTTGCAACAAACAGGTATCGGGGTTGTGTAAAGTAACCGGGTTTGGCCTGTCAATCAAGTTGACCTTTTTCTTTTTCAAATAACTTTTGTATGTTTTTTTTTTCTCTCAAATAATATTTTTATGTCACTGTGCTTATTCATTCATTCCCCTCCTTGCAATCACAACTCAAAACACATCTGTTTAAAGCGGCCAATTCCATCTGATGCCATTTGTCATTTTTACTATTATTGTTCTTTTTTTAAATCTGCATTTGGTGATATGTAAAGTGTCCTTGAGTGTTGAGTAAGGCACCTTAAATAAAATGTGTAATTATTATTATTATTCATTTGTACATTTAAATATAAAAGGCCTGTTGATGAGGAAGATGCAACTCAAAATCAACAAACAGTATTTTTGTACTACCTCCATCTCAACTTACCGCTCTCATCTGTGCAATTGTTATATTTATACTATATTCATACATTCTCCACAACACCTTATTTATCATAATTTCATTTCTACTATTCACATCTCCAACTGTTCACCTGTTATTTCTATAACCAATCCCTGCCAAAGGCATTTCTTTTATTTCTTTGTATATTTTTGTATTCTATTGTGTATATTGTCAATATTCTTTGTTTATTTGTATCTGTATCCTTTATTTGCATAATCTTTTATTATTACTACTTGCGAAAGTTATATTTGGCAATACTGTAGCATTAAGCGTGTAGCGAGTAATTTAAGTGATAGAGCACAAAATCTAAAACTCCCCAGAACACCTCTGCCATCGTTGTCCGATCTCAAGGTGAATACACAAAAGTAATTTATTTCTTTACCTGCTGTTTATTATTATACATTATTTGTTTATTTCTAAAATTCATTTTTCTTATAATAAAACACAGCAAAGGAGGCTTGAACAGATTAATGGTGATTCATTTCATTTTAATGGCGAAATTTAATTTGATATACGAGCAAACTGAGTTACAAGCTTGGTCAGGGAAAAAAATTGAAGTCCTAATTTGAGATATTACTGTATGTCTAAAGTGAAAAGATTATTAAAATGCTCTAATGAAGGGCAGGGGACGGGGCGCAGAGCCGAGCAGACCGATCTGGGGGAACATGGCGTGGGGAAAGAAAGTTTAATGCTTCCAGAGCACAAAAAGAGACAACAAAGTTTAAGTAGCAAGAACGTGTTATCGTGTCGTGCGGGGAAAATCTGCTGGTACCGCGTCCGGGAACGTGACTGAATGCGGATTATTGCTCCAAGAGGAAACGCTAACAAGGAGATTCAGCTGAACCGCATATGCCTTTACAAACATGGAGAGGATATCTGCCAACAGCCAAAAGTCAGTCGCAGACACTGCGACCTCTTTCTTTCTTTCGTAACAACCTCTTTCTTTTTGGTTGGATGTGTTTTGTTTGTTCCCTACCTCTTCATGTTTAGCGTTCCAATGCCTACGAGGTAATCCTCTTAACCCTCTTTAACATCACTATATCTTTTACGGAAGTTCTCGTGCTGCATGCTTTCTGGATTACAGTAAGGATTTTTTTTGTTGTTTTTCTTTTTAAAAAAAAAAAGGATTCCTCTCCCGGCTTCTTAGCCGTTTGATTTTTTTTTTTGCGGGAGGTCGAGTTTTTATTAGCTATTCATTCGAGGAAAGCGAAATCCGCCCTGCTCCCCGTCCATATCTTGTCCCCCGTGCCAGTCACTGCTCCCTGAGATACACCTTTTACGTAAAAAAAAAAAAAAAAAACAAACTAATTTTAAATAGTCGAAACACCCAAGAAAGGAAGCCCAAATAAAGAAGAGGGCGGAAACAATGTGGCGCTGAGCCAAGACGGATCCGAATAAACTGTAGAGAAGTTTAATGCACTTGTATTCAAGTAGTGAAACCTCGAGGTGAAAAAAAAAAAAAAAGATACAAAACTTTTTAAAAGAATTCAGCGCAGCCCACCAGTGTGAGAGGTTCTGAGGGAGCCAAACAAATCTTCTCTCTCTGACCCCTTGAAAAACAACTTCTTGTTTCCCGGTCTACACTTCAACTCCGTCACTTTGCATTATTCGCGGTTCAAAATAGCAAAACATACAAAATTAAAAATAATGCCTCAAAGGCAAAAGTGTTTTATTTTTCTTTGGCAAAAGGCAGAGGGGCAACACCTCCCTGGCATTTGTTCAGACGCGCCATGTGCACCGTTTGTCTTGAACATAAGATTCAAATGTAGAAAAATCCTTTACGAGACCAAGCAGCACATATGTCACAGACGCCTTACAACTGCACTTCGTGTCAAACATCCCATAAATCAGCGTCCTCAAAGTCCTTTTGAGACCTGCATCTGCATCAAATGCAGGCCTTTATTCAGCGAAAATGCAAAGAAGAAAGTGATGTTGGGCTCACCTTGTCTTGTCCAACTTAAGTTGCCTTAATTGACTGACTATATATATATATAAATATGTGTGTGTATGTGTGTGTGTGTGTGTGTGTGTGTGTGTGTGTGTGTGTGTGTGTGTGTGTGCGCGCTCGGGCCTCACCTGCGCTGTTTCCTACCAGGGACCCCACGTTGCTCTCATCTGGCACTGAAAAAAAAAACAAAGCATGTAAACATTTTAATGTTACACAAACTTCCTTGAGGGAAACACACACATACACAGACACACTCGCCACTTTTGTTTATTGCTCCCTTCCTTTAACTTCTCCGTTTCCCATTTCTCCCGCCGGGCTGCCAAATATGCAGTCGCTCCCTCGTTCTTCGTCCATCCACTTTTCTTCCTGTCAGACCCGCTGCTCTTTTCCCTGTGATGTTTAGTCAGCTTTCGCCGCTACCGAAGTCATTTCCTTCCCTCTCTCTCACTTCATTTGTCACCAGTCCTCCCTTTTCTCTTCCCATCTTTCATCCGTCCAACCTTTTCACCGCCGCGTTTCCATCAGTGCTTTCATCTCTGTCCCTTTCACCTTCTCCTCCTTTACCCTCATTTTCTCGCCCCCCACTTCAAGCTTTATCGCTTCTGGGATCCCATTTGAGCCCCACCATCTCCACCCCTCCTTTATCACCAGCATGACGTGGATCCTCATCTCTATCTTGACCGCTCACTCCTTCACTACCCTTCTTTTCATCCAGCCACGCAACACGCTAACAGGCCACGCACCTGCCAAACACACGCCCGGACCGCAAAATGCCAAGCGGTGACATGGTTTCTGACAGCGAATACTTTCCTAATTAAAACCAAGTCTTGAAATGTAATCTGAGCCGTGTGTGTGTGTGAGTGTGTGAGACAGTGTTCGTATGACAGCATCTGTCTGCGGTAAACCACAACGACTGCTTCAGCAGCCCGGTAATTTGTGAACCGTTGTGTGTAGTCGTGCCTGCTTCGCGACTGCACAGATACCGTGACCTCATGGGGGAAAACAGAGCCGCGGCGTCTCTTTTCCTCCAAAATCTTTTCTTTTTTTTTTTTTTGTCTTACTCTGCTGGAATCATTAGAAAGCAACATAGTTCTTCCTGAAATAAAAAAGGAAAAAGTTTGCCTTTTCCAATCCTAGACATAGCATGTAAATTCGGGGTTATCTGGAGTAACAAGGCCGTGAATTCTGAGAGTAGACGTTATCGTTTAACTATTTAAACGTGTTATTTTGTGATTTTAAAAAGACCTATGTGCGGACAATGGTCGTTCATTCATTATCTGCTGTTTATCCTGGGCTTAGGATCATGGGGGGATACCAGAGTCTATCCCAGCTGTCATTGGACAAGAGGTGGGGTTCACTCTGTACCAATCACAGGGCCACATATAGAGACAAACAACCATTCACTTTCTCAATCACATATCTGGGCAACTTTCCGATTCTTAAATTTAACCTTCCGTGTGTTTTTGGCAGGTGGAAGGAACCCATGAAACCCAGATTAAACGCACAAAGGCACAGTGAGAACATGCAAACGCAACACAGAAAGGACCTCCGTCGGAATCGAATCTGGGTCCTTCTTGCGCTAACCACTGTGCCACCGCGGCGTTACAATGTGCTAGAATAATTGCGTTTCAAAAGGAATCCACACCAAAATTATGATTTGGTTTGTGTGTTTGCGATGATAATTATCATTCGTTCATTATCCATCCATCCACCATGCACTCGTGTCTTATTCACACGTCTTCTCTCAAATTGATCCACTTTTTTTGACTGTGGGTAGAAACAGGAGAACCCAAAGAAAAAGTTTCCACCTCACAGCCAGGAGGTCTCGGCTCGAATTCTAGGTGGGGGGTTTCGGTGTGGAGTCCCCGTGTTCCCCCCCATCTCTGCATGGGTTTCCTCCCACAGTCCGGAATTCACGCCAGAGGTTCACCAGTTCACATTCAAAAACAAACCAATGCCATGAAGAAGAGGAAGACGACAACAGGAAGAGTGAAGTTGCCACAGCCTTCATGTTTTGCATGGCAGAGAGAACCATGGACTATCGCATGGCTTGAAGTGTTTCCTCCCATTGTGGAAAAAACGAGCTGTTAGCAAACTCCATATTAAGCTAGCCAAGATTCTTGTTGAAATCTTCTTGTTATGGTGCTTGGACTTCAATTTCAATACTTTTCGGGCATTCTCCAAAACACTTGCAACCAAGGTAATCCCCAAAAGTTGCTCCGTTGTCCCTGTCCCAACTTAACAACACCAGCCATTAGCGTAACTCCCTTCGACCTACTTTCTGCCGATCAACTCTTCCATTTGCAAACCATCATAACCTAGACCCACCCAAAACCCTGGCAGTTATATTTGGCAACTCCCCACAGGTCATCAGAACTGAAGAAGCCTCTCGGATGAGGCGTGAGACATCTTCAAGTGAAGAAATTCTAGTCTGGTTGCCAGGACAAAAAGATTTCAACAAGAATCGCGCACTGTTCCAGCGTTCTCCACTTACAGCAAATCTATGCTGCGCACAAAATAAAATCCAAGCTGAACTGTAAATAAAATAAATGTGTTCAATTTACTTACAGTTCAGCTTTGTTGTGCGCAGAGAATGCTGGAGCAGCGCACGACTGCACAGACATCTAGCCAAAATGTTTACGTCTAGCCAAAATGTTAACGCTGCACCAAGAAACAGCCTCATTCCTGAGAAGTTTCTAGAAACTGCAAAAAGTTCCTTCAGTACGAAAGGGGCTACTGTTAGCATTGCAGCTCTTTGGGAAGTTGAAATGGATTAAAAGCTCAACATGCTGTGAGTCAAAAAAATAAAAAAGGGATTTTCAATTTTACTTGAGAGGTGAACTGTGTCACGTCCAAATCCGCCCTGAAGATTTGTTAGCAATTAAATTTAATTGATGTAAAAGGAAAATTGCCATTCAGAGCTCACATGTCTCAATGATGTCATGTTTTGTGTTTTTTTTTTTTTCCACCTTTCGTCTGTAAAAGAAAATAAAAGACACTGACATTTTGGTAATGGGCTGTTATTACCGCGGTTTGATTTGCCAGTGAAAACACATCATTTAATTCAGCGGCGCGAACTGAATCACGATTTGTTTACTGGGAGCTGGACTGACAAAAGAAATGACGTACTGTACATGCAGACTTTTGTTCACCGGGAGAATCGGGCCGCGCGATTCAAAAGTCTGCCGCACTTTTGTCTGATTCTCGCCGACAAACGGAGCCGGCTGAAGGGGGGACGACTGAGGGACGTGACATTTGAAACAATAAGCTGCTTTTTGTTTTTCTCTCTGCTCCGCTACATCCACAGCGCGCAGACACACAAACACACACTGCTCAGCGGCATTGGCTCAGAAGGCAGAGCGGACATCGCTCGGATGGGAAGGTTGGCGGTTTGGTCCTCGGTTCCTACAGTCTTCGTGGCGAAATATCCTCGCGCAAAACACTCAGCCCCACCGGGTTGTTGGTCTGGTTATAACCTTACTAATATATGAGTGTGTGTGTGTGAATGTAGTCAAGTGTAAAGCACTTTACAGTAATACCTTGACTTACAAATTTAATTTGTTCCACCCCCGAGCTCGTAACTCAATACGCTCATATCAAATTAAATTTCCCCATCAAAATTAATTGAGCGCTATTAATCCGTTCCAGACCCCTGTTTTCGTTACGTTTTTAAATAAGAAAAATGTAGTTATAAAAAAAGAATAATGTAGAAAAAATATAATGGTACACAATAAAGGAGAAGGTAAAGAAATAAACTGGTTTTATTAAGTGTATTTACCATGAAGATTGGACCAAGATACCCGCGGCCACGGAGGAGGTTTTCATTTCGTGCTCTGTCACTTAACTGAAATTACCCGCTACACACTTAATGCTAAAATGTGTTGCTAAATGTAACTTGCACGCTTTGCTACACTTTACTGCTAGACTTAATTTGGCGACGGAGTGAACGCCGGCCCTCTTTTTTTAAAACGATCAAGCATCCCCGACTGGCTTCGAGAGACTCTTCTGATGCCTCGTCGGCCGATGTCGCCGCCGTCTGCCGCACCAAATCTCGGGAAATGCGTTGCGCCCCCTCACAGATGATGCTCTCAGTCACGTTGTCACACCTACAACAACAACTCCATCTCTTCATGGAGAAGTTGAGAACACACACACGCCTCGCACAGGTTTTTCCCCTGATTTTCGCTGGGCTACCTAGCGCTGACACACACGTGTCTATTTTAAGAAAGCCCGAAAAGCCGATGAACCTCGCAGAGATCAGAAGGTAACAAGTGGCTAGCGGGAACACGCCGTCACACACACTTAAACCCCTGCAAGTTTTGAGTCTTTCAAAATACAATCAAAATGTCACAAGAAGACGAGACAGCGTGTGTCCCGTGAAGTGTCATGACCTCCACACCCTCTTAGCTTTCTCAAATTACCGCCACACTCACACAAACACACAAACTCAAGCGAGAGAACAATTCGATGTATATTTTCACAAGCGCCGATGGCAATATCTTGGCATGCACGCACGCACGTGATCGCTTAGCATGCATGGCGGGAGGGCACCGATGCGGGTTTCGAGGGGTGGCAGCCATAAATTGTGAGTGGGGGTGTTTAGGTTTCGGGACAGCGGGAGGCGGGTGGGGTTGGGGGGCTGAGGGGGTGCGACCTCCATGCAGAGCAAACCGGACAAATGAATTATTCCCCACCAGTGTGCTGCTGGTTCAGAGTCGTACCCAAGTCCATGCTCTTGGAGGCTTTGACATGCAGGAACTGCCGCTGGCTGGTGTTCTGGCTCGGACACTGGGGCTGAGCCGGGCTGGAGTTGTCCCTGCTGAAGGAACAACATCGAAATGGATAGACCTTCTGATTATTTGGTTATTCTCGGCAACGGTGTTACACCAGGCATGGAAATATATACTCCGTCCGACGATTCATAAAACATGGACTTTCATTTTCATACTTTTCGTGACATTTGGAAGTTGTGATTTTAACCACGAACACGCACCTTTCATGGCGGTAGGAGTGCTGGGCCGGGTTCCTCGATTCCATTTCATGAACGTAGAGCTCCGCCTCCTCGTCCTCGTCAATGTGAGAGTGGACGGCATTCATCTCTGGAAAAAAGGAGAGGGAAGACACTCAGTGCCGTTCGTAGTATATTACAATATCATCTTCTACAATACATATCCATTGATCTGCACCTGGCACTAGGTGAGCGTGTCTTAACCTGATCTTCGAGAAAAGTACAGGAACCAAGTTTTGCTTTTTTTTTTTTAATCTCAAATCGCCACGTTAGCTTTATTGGATGCCAAGTTAAGCCGGGCCCCTGCCTTATATTCTATTTATACAACAACAAATCCCAATCACCCCTTTCCATGTAGAGCAGGTCTGGACCAGAACTCTCTTAAATGATTATTGGAAACCAAACTAAGAGAAAGCCCTTTGCACACACAAAAAGAAAGCACACAAAATTCCACATTGAACAAGACCAGAACTTCAACCAAGGTGAGCCTAAATGTGAGCCTAAACAGCCTAAATTCTACAAATTCAGATTCAATATTCATAAAATAAATATTGCTGGTTGATCCCTGACAAGACCACCGCTTTGGATTTGGCCGTGACCCCTCACGGAACCTGCAAAATGAGGGAGCCCAAGGACTCGGGGGCATACAAGGTTACTGTCATGCATTGGTGATGGAATGTGGTGAACAGTATAGTGCATATACAGGTGCATCATGGTATATTCCTCAGCAGACTAGGCCTATGGCGGTATAACTAACTATAACTTAATTTATTGCTTTTTCAGTGAGAAAAGTTTTATGTATTTTCTTGAACAACTCGAGGTATATTGAGACACTGTATCTACGGCCCCACTTATACGACAGCTCTCTTTAGTTTTCAGTCATCGTTTAGGAGCAGTTCAACGCGCTAACGGCTATGTTTTGAAAATTAGATACACCCCCTGTCTCAATGGCGAGCATTGGAGTATTTGAGTCAAACAACGATTGGGTGGAGTTAGTTCTTGTTGTAACCAAACTACAAGATCGTAGAGGAGGAGACGTGTCCGTCTAAGTGTTCTGGAGTCAGCCATTGTTATGGTCCACCCGCCCGTGCAACACAACTGATAGCAGCCTAAGCACGAATCCCTCCATGCAAAGAGTTGCATTTTTCCAGAGTCTCCTCGGAGAGATAGGTGTTTTCAAAATCTTTCACTGCTGAGCCAGTGCCCATAATGTTGTTTTCAGGTACCGCAAACTCTGTTCTCGTGTAGACGGTCAGCCAAAACGCAACAACAGTTCTCCTTTAAGGTGCCAACAGGGCCTATATGTAAGCTATTGAGGATTAGCAGTCAATGGGGAAAAAAAGCAACATTTTAGCTACTTTTTAAAAGTTACAGAAGCACGTCAGAAGGCTCGAAGGATCCTGGTATGTAAAAAAACACCAATGTCTTCAATCCTTTCTCAAAGAAAAGAAAAATCACAATGAGGATTTTACCAAGCTTTGGTAACTTGACTAACAAAAAGGGACTAAGAAAACAATGGGGGTCTGAAAGCCAAGAGAAACACAGAGGGTGCAGAGCAGTCGAACGGGGAATCGTGACGGAAGACAAAAGATGACGGGGGCATCGGCGCTAGGCGGCCGGCATACATCCTGACATGCCGCTGCGAATGTTTGGAGCTCACAAGCGGCAATTGCATAACGTTCACCTTTTTTTTTCTCTCATGTAAACATGACAAAAAGGACTGGTTGACTGGCGAGAAAAATACCAGTATCCCAATGTTGCTTTTCCTCATGTCAATCCCGCCTCTTCATTCCCGTTCTCTCCCACCAGCACTAATCACCTCCCTATTTTTCTCCTGGTCTTATTCTGATATTCTGTCATTTATCTCTCCTTTCAGATCTTCTATAAATCATTCCATCTCCCACTCACTTTCCTGCATGTTTTTTTTTTTTTTTTCAAACTTCCTGCCTCCTCCTCCTCCTCACTGACAGCACCTTAATCAGCTGAACAGTCAAAAACACATTCTTCTTTCACCTCACACACACACACAAATCTGTTCTCACCATCTCCCACTCTTTGAAGTGAAAAAGTCATTTGTTCTGCAGAAGATAAATCAATAGCAGTTTGGTCCGATAGCAGATTTATGAATCCTCTTCTTAACACCCCCTCCCCCCCTCCTTTCTTCCATCTGTATTTAGCAGAACTTCTGGTATAATCGCCTCTTCTCCTCTCTGTCCACCTCCCCTGCCTGGATAAACAGGGTTCCGACTGATTTCTTGAAATTATTTTTCCTGGACATGTTCAGCTGCTACAGAATCTAAAGCGTTATACATTATCTTTTCTACAGCTGAATATTGTATTTTGTACATTTACCCAGATTTCCCCGGATTGTTTACCCTTCCTCCCCCAGAGGTCCAAATTCAAAGACATGCCATCGACTGGAAGTTATCGATGAAATAATCGCTTACGTTCTTGGAAATGACAGAACAATCACTGGCAACAATACCAGCTACACTCTTTATTGGAAAGTTGTCGATCTGTTAGCTAGGTGCTTCTTTAGAAAAAAAGAGAGAACCCTTTGAGGGGTTTAAAGTTGCAAGGGAACACAACGTAGCAGGACAGAGCTGAGAGGTCGGGCAAATCTGATTGGCTGGTAGGGTCACATGGGAGGCGTTGCCAATTGAAGAAAATGTGAAATAATTTCCGATACAAATTGTGCTTTTCCAGGACATTGAACTATTTTTTTTCCAATAAGATTTCCAAAAATATCAGTTGATTATTTTTCAGGACGGTGTGGAAATTTACAATCTGACCCTGCCATTGTAATGGGTGAAAGCTCGAGACCGATTTCTGCTAAAAGATGCGATGTTTAAAAAAAAAAATAAAAAAAAATTGCTCTACTTGTCGGAATCTAAGAACCAAAATTCTAAGACACAATATTGTGGGAGTAAATAGAGAAAGATGAAGGGGTGTTTTTTAATCTTTGTGAAAAAAAAAATACTCTGCCAGTTCACTTGGTAAAATGGTCATAAAACTGCCATGTATCTACAGTATGTATGGGATTATTGCTAATATATATGCACACATTACTAATGTATATGTATGTGTGTGTGTATAGAAATATAACACACACAAAAACACTGTATAAAATATATAAATAACCTGAAATTATCAGTAATGTGAAATACTGTAATTTTCTGACTATTCAGCATACCTGAATGTAAGCCTCACCCAGTAAATTTGAACGAAATTAACATTTGTGCAAAGATAGGCCGCCCTTGTGTGTAAGCTCCGAGTGTTCATTCGAAGCATGAGATATTTACACAGAGATTTTTTGAACTTTTAATTAAAAAGAACTTTTAATTAAAAAGTCTGTAACACATCCGGTTGAAAAATACAAAATACAGTAGCCTACCAGAAAAAGTAATTGATAACTATCTTCATCTTTATCTTGTATCCACAAAAACAGCTAAAGCTGTTTTCCTCAATGTCCAAATTAAACAGCCTAAGCATTCCTCCGTCACACATTTTCTTAGTCTCCCTTCAGTTGTCACTTTCAATGTCATTTGTGTAAACCACGCGTGTGTTCTGCGGTGATTTCATTGGTCTGGCGTGACGAGGCGAAATATTCTGGCGGCATGAAGTTCATTAGCCCGTAAAAATAAAATAAATTAGCCGCATCATCGTTTAAGCCGCAGCGTTCAAAGCATGTGGAGAAAGTAGCAGCTTATGGTTTGGAAATTACGGTGACGTAAATGAATCTTTTTCCATTTAACCAGTGTGTTTTTAGACGGTGGGAGGCTTTCCATGTCAGTCAGGAAACCAGAGAACCCATGCAGAAAACATGCAAACTCCACACAGAGAGGCATCCCGCTAGAATTGAACCGGGGACCTTACCTGTCTGTGCATGATATGTGCACATATTTCACGTCCGGGATACTGTGCGGGCCAATAACAGAGAACAAGAATCTCTGAAGTGGAAAACACATGAAACGCTCCAGCGCGAGAAAGATGGAAGGATGTCACACAGTGGAAAAGTCACGCAGGAATGTGTAGGAGACACAGCGACAAAGAAAGATCTTTAAATGTAAACACATTTGCATAAATACATATGCAGGGAATCATAAATTTTTAAATCTGTCTTCTGCAAATGCTTACATCAGTGCAAGCAAATAAAAAAAGTCATTTTCATTTGGACTTAAATACCACAGATGATGGATTCAGCATTTGAAGTAGTTCATTAAGGGAATAATAGAGAGTAGTAATAGTAGCAGGCGTATTCATGTACACACACCAAAGATGCACAAAAAGGAATAATTAATAAAATGTGCTGTTTGTGGAGCCGAAAGCGTTTGTGTGCGTAAAGCCGACACCACAGACGGGGTGAATTTGAAGAGCAAGGTCAAACCTGTTTACCACATTGAGTGTAAACACACTGAACATGGCGGTTCGGCCAGAAATCCCTGAACCAACACTCTCTCTCTTTCTCTCTCTCTCACACACACACACACACACACACACAAGAGCACACACGCTTCTCTCAACAAGCAGATAGAATGCTGGCGCAAATATAGACCAAAACATACTTTTAACAGGCACATATCTTGGCAGATCGGGACACCGACAATGACGTAAGCAAGCTGTTGCACGCGTGCACACACAAGCAAGCAAGCACGCACACACGCACACATGCACACACACAAACACACACACACATGTATACGCTTCCGCATGCTTCCAAAGCTGATAAGAGTTAGTTAGAAAGTGCAATACATAAAAAACGCAACTCTAAAATAACTCTTTAATACAAGCTGATCACTGGAATAACAACAAAAGGCGGATCCTTGAGGAACATGAGAAGATAAATAACATTTCGAAGATAGGGAGCCGGGGAGGAGAAATGAAAGGGGGGGAAATCTGGGCAGCAGAGCCTCTAATTAGGTTTTTGGTGTGGATGACAATATCTGTTGTGTTTATGTTTATATTTAGTTCGTTTCATCTCCAGGACGTAGTTTTTATTCTTCGTTTTTCATTAGGCTCACTTTTTTTTTTCCTCCTTGGTATTTCACTGAGACGATGCGATGTAACCTTTGATGCCGCCTGAGTGGGCGAAATAAAATAAATAGATAAATAAAGATGAGATAACAATTAAAAAAAAAAAAAACGGAGAAAAACTGAATGTATTAAAAAAAAAAAGTACAGGGGAGTGCATCAAGTTCAGCTAAAATTAGAAGCTAAAAAAAGTGTTTGGAGTGATGAACGCCGAGCCAAGCAGCGACTTCAGGACAACAGTGTTCATGCTGCGCTTTTGAAGATGTGCTATTGTGCACGCCTTGCACGCCTGTCTCTGTGCATGTGTGTGTGCATGCATGTGTGTGTGTGTATGTGCACGCATGCATGTTCAGTTCAACTATGGGGAAGAAAAGGCCAGCTCCACATATATATATATAAATACACATATGTATACAAATCCATGTGTGTTTGTATACATATGTATACACACATTAACTTACACACACAGATATATATATATATATATATATATCTGTGTGTGTGTGTGTGTGTGTGTACATGTATATATATAAATATATATATGCACACACACACACGTCCATGCCATCACCAATTTCTTTTGTTACCCCTCTTATACAAACAATGTTTCTTCACTGTTGGAATTATTGTTTGACTTCTGTGAACCTCTCCTGTATCTGTCTCTTTCTTTCTCACACACACACACACACACACACACACACACACACACACACACACACACGAGCTGGCATCTGTTGACCATCAATTGCCATTGGTTTAAGAACCCTTTGTCATTCATTCCAACTTCTGCTTACACCCTTTCACACACCCAGCAAGACGGAATAATTTCATGTTTTTTTGGTAAATGGATGCCTGTGTGTGCTAATGCGTGTGTGCGTGTGAGTATGTGTGTGTGTGTGTGTGTTTTTGAAAGAGGCTTTGAAGCCACCATGATATATTCCAAGCAGGAAGTAAAACCCACTGCCGTTCAAGAAGACAACACTTGCTGTTAGTGATAAAGCGTTTGTGCCGCACTAAACGCTCAACGCTCAGACTGCTGAGGCTGCTCCCACTTTCCACCTGCATTCAAATTCACCAAGAAGCAGAAAACTCAGCCTCCGAGATCTTTGTGGTGAGCCTGCTGTAATCTTTGAAGCTCAAGAGTTGGCACCCCAAACGTCTTTTTTCTTTAAAAAAGCAGTTTTAAGGTTCAGACAATCGTAACCCGGCTACGAGGCCTGACATGCAGATGAACACGGATGCGACAACATTTCTTCAGAATGCTCATATTGGGTTCCTCACCACTGGACATGCGGAGGGGGCTGCTCGCCAGGGGCGGGGACACATGGCCATTGGTTTGACAGACAGGCCGCGTCGGGCCGTTCAGTCCAGACGGATAAGCGGAGCTGTCAAATGAGCAGTTTGGTGAGATTCCATGCTGCTCCTGAAAAAAAAAGAAAAGAAAAAAAAAAAAAAACGGTGTTAACAGGATTTATAATTAATGACTGATTTTTGCACTGGACTGTACAGATAACTCTGCTGCTACGTTCTATATTTATAATAACATAATTTTTATCATTAACAAACAATAACAACGACATAATAATTCAAATTACACATACTGATACACTTTTTTTGCTATTTAATCTATCATCCTTTCACCACAGTTCCGGTGGGTTGTATCTGGGTACAGGTTTTATCTATAGTTCAATTTTTGTTTATTGTGCTCTTTACTGCTAATGTGCACTTTATTCTTCCTCTTATTATTATTATTATTAATATAATTATTACTATTATTATTATTATTTTTATTATTATTATTTATTCTTCTACTTATCATTATTATTATTATTATTATAATTATTATCATTATTATTATTATTATTACTACTACTAAATGAATAAATAAATACATAAATATAACATATCAAATGTGAATATTATATCTAGAAATTATACGTGAATACATTTTGACAGGCTAGGAAGAGGCTATATTAAGTCAGTCAGTAAGTAAATAAATCACATCATACCAGCTCCAGGTTTTGAAATTTCTGGTGGCTTTGGATTGAAAACTGCTGCGCACAAAAGATTGAGATTAAGGGAAGCTGACTATGTCTGAATGCAAAATGGCAAGAAAGAATAAATTAATATATAAATAAATAAAGACAACATCAGAGGAGAGAAAGTAGATTGGTCCACTTGTGTGACGGTAAAAGCATCGATAAGGAGACCCAAAAAGGCTTTTAAGGTGCAGTCGCTCAACCGTCTGTTTCTTTCCCCCCCAAACTCTTGAGGCAGGAAGGACCGAGGGGTTCGATGGCGCTCTGCATCATGTGGCAACCCCAAGTTGCATTGTCGTGTTTTTCCTCTTCTCGTCACAAATCAATGATCAACTCAGAGTTGGGGCGCGAAGCTGGTTTCTCTCTCTAACTGTTCTCTTCATGTATTTTCCACTAACCTGTGGTGTCAATGTGCCTGGCCTCTTCTGGATCCACTTGAAGAGGCACCAGAGGTCAATTGCACAACCGGTGGTTTTGTGCGCACAAGGGTTTTTATTTACGCTGGCATACCACAGAGGAGTATAAAAAGGCATCGGCTAAAAAAAGTGGGCCAAAGGCTGAATTTTTCCTTTTTTTTTTTTTTTTTTAACCGTCCAGAAAAGAATATGAAAAGGTGAAGGCGAAGGTGAAAAGAGAGCAGCGAGAGCCGTGTCAAGCACGCAGGGGGTGAATGGCGGGGCCGCATAAGTGGTTCGTCGGACTGAGGCCGAGTCAATAGGTGCAAGGGGGAGTGATACTCCGGTCGGAAGAGGGAGTAAGAGACAGACATGTTTGCTTTGGGCTGTTGGGTACTTTAACCACAGCTGGAAAGAGTGTTAATTGTTGTTTTTTCTTACTGAAGCTGCGATACATTGTGAATTACACTACATAAGCGATATCTAGAGTCAATGTTATGAGAAGTCATAGGTTACTCACATTTTTATGACACATCGATTTATCGATAAAGTCTTGTTCCGTGATTTCGGATGTAAGCGGTTTGCGATGTTGCGCTAATTTTGTGGCTCAGTGAGTAGAGGAGACATCCTTCCAACCAGAAGGTTGGTAGTTCAATCCCCAGCTCCTCCTGGCTCCATGCCGTAGTGCCCTTGGGCAAGACAGTGATGCTACCAACGGTCTGGCACGCTCTACCGCCATCAGTGTGTAAGTTTGTGTGTGTGTGAATGGGCAACGTTTCTTTCCTGGCTGGACTACTAAAGATGACTTTAAAAAATCCCGGAACCTGCACCCTTCCACCACCATTACTGATGTTTGTCTTTCAGTTTCGTCGGCACTCGGATATCAACATTATGGTGGCTTCAACCCCCCAATACACCCGTTAGAAGGTTCTGGTTCACTCACCTGCCGGGGAGGTTAAACTGCTGCGGGTTTGATCATGGTATTTTATACTCAATTGTAATAATGTTGCTTGGAAAAGGCTGAATCCAGCTACGTTCGAGCGGATATTACTTTTTAACAGTTCTAATCTTTTCCTTTTTTCTTTGATTTCTCAAGCTTTTTTTTTTTTTGAAGCTGCTACTTCCTCCCACAACTCCTCCCATCAATCAAATGTTCAAATGTTGACATTGGGATAAGAAGGCAGAAAAGACTAACAAGGATTTCTCTTTGAGTGAAAGAGATGTTGCCGGTTTTTCCCTGCAACCCGAGCAACTCATGAATCGTTTCCATGACAATGAAAGGAAACTGTTACCCTTAATCCACTAAAAGAGAGGTGATAATAAATGCTCCTAATCTCAATTAGCATGTCTTTCACACGCACAAACTCCAACTAGGCTTTGTGAGCACCTGAGAAAACACGTCTCAAGTTGAAAACATTGAACAGAGGGTTTTTTTTTTTTAAATGAACACATTTTTGTGAGCAAATAAGTGCGGGTGTGTTGGTGCACATTTTAGGTGTACCTTCAGAGCCCTGAGCACCACGAGCTGGATCATCCCCCTCACGTTTCCTTCATGGGACATGGAGCGACGCAGTGTCTCCATGGCGACGTGGTTGGAGCGTCCAAGCAGCGACTCTCCGTTCACGGCGACCAGCTGGTCATTGACACGCAGGCGCCCATCCTGCCGCCGCGCAATATTAGAGAAACAAAGAAAACAAACATCTCAAAACGTGAGTTTTTTTGTATCATTTATTACAAAATTAAAACAAATAAAGATTGTCTGAGTGATGTCACTGATGATGTCACCCACTTCAAATGGGTGGGTGTTCAAAGCTTTTTTTTTTTTTTCCCCAAGTATTTCTCATTTGCCTAATGAGATTGCATACTTTCTTTTTAAGGCAAAAACAAAAGATAATTTTGGTTATTTTATTTCAAATTTCCTAATTTGGGTGTTGGATAGGGGTGGAGGGGGGGCGATTAACCTTGTACGCAGCGCCTCCATGAATGATGGATTTGATGAAAATGCCCAGATCCTCTCCCGTCTCCCTGGACTTGTTCCCCTTGAGGCTGACGCCCAATCCCGCTGAACCGGTGTCGTTGAGCGGCACCTCGAACATGAGCTTCTCCTTCCCATGCTCCGGGATCAGGCCCGCCACACGGGACAGCTCTTCCTTCTGAGAGAGGAAATGCAAGTGATGTGGTTAGCAAGAGCGACGAAGGGGGAGGGAGCCGCGGGAAGACTAGAGGTCAGCGGTTTTCCAGGCACTCAACAAGTAAAAAGCTTTTCAATTTAAGAAAAAGCCATCGCAAATGGTGGTTTTGGGGACAGGGGTTTTCTATTGGAAAAATTGCAGCCAGAGTCCATTTATGAAAAACAAACTGAAATTTCAGCTTACTTACGTTCATCTTTTCTCATCGTGTGAGTTTTTGCTCCTCTCACTATTTATCATTCTGGATTTTGTTACAGAGAAAGGAAATGGTTAGACTCTGCGAAGCTCAACGATCGGAAATATTCCTAGGAGGAACAGTAGTACAATGGAAATATGAGAAATTTATGGGAAAATCATTTGGAAAAGCCAATCCGAAACGGTTGAGAGTTGGCTGAAAGTCACTTTTCATGTCTTTCATCGTTGTGTCCTCCAGTTGTAAAGCTTTTTGTGCTTTTCTTCAATGAGTTAGCCCTCACTATGGCTCTCAAAAAAGTTAAGAGTGATAGCAATACTGGTGTTAAGAAGAAGTTAAGAATTACAGTCGATCAGAGGAAGGAAATAATAGCTAAAAATGAGTGCGGTGTTCATGTTACAGATCCCGCCAAGCACTAAGGACAAAGATGCGCTAGAGATTGCTGATGTGGCTAAAGGGGCAACGAGACTGACGAAGCATTGGTCTCAAGTCTTAGAAGAAGAAAAGCGATTGTTAGTTTGGATCAATTAAAGACAGCTTGCTGGAGATGATTTGCTTGCTGATTTAGTGAAGGAAATGCACATTACAAGTGCTAGAAAGAAGAGAAAGAACACCAGAAATAGTAGTTATTAAGGTTTTCTTTAATTCCTTCCTGGATTTTTCCAACAAATAAATCCATAAGAGTTTCAGGAGTGTAGCATGTTTTTTAGACTTGAGAACAGATCAACGGGATTTCTATTGATTTCAATGGGAAAAATTGATTTGGTTTGTGAATGGAGTCAAAAACAAATTAAATTTGTCAGCAGAGGCTCTATTGTAAAAGTTTGACCTGAAAAATAATTATTCGTGGTGCAATTCCACTCTCATGTCTGCACACCACTCTGCACAAAGTCTATTAGCATTACCTTAACAGAAAGTTTAGAAAATGGCAGAGAAAATGGCTGTGGCAGCTTCCCCTCAGAGGGTGGTAAAATGTGCTCATCAGCGCCTTTACAAGCACATTTACATCCCAATGAATATTCATAACTTTCAATTTCCCAACCTTTAAAGCACTGCCCCTTGAGCAGTTAGCTTTAGAGGTACGTTTCTTTTTTTGCCCTGTTGTTTTGGGGAAAAAAAAAAAACAGCCATCCACCAGTGAGTTGAAAAGTGTCCAAAGCGTAAACAACTGAGTAGACAGCAGATATTTACTGTAAATATAATGTGTCATACATTTGTAAGGAATGGAGAACAGGGGGTAAATTTAAAGTTCTTTGGCCAAGAGGACGCCTAACCAGGTGGGCTAACTTGGAAAAAAAAAAGAATGATAAAAATAAAAAATTAAGAAACTTATTAAAAATGTGTGAATGGAAGAGACAACTGTGCTACCACAACCATTATAAGCATAAAG
Organism: Fistularia commersonii; assembly: GCF_037954325.1. Lineage (NCBI taxonomy): Eukaryota > Metazoa > Chordata > Actinopteri > Syngnathiformes > Fistulariidae > Fistularia > Fistularia commersonii. The sequence goes on along the minus strand of NC_141287.1, from coordinate 11,367,972 downwards.
TATATCTATGTTTACAGCAAAAAATATGAAAGGTCATCTACGTTTGTTTAATGTTACATGCTATAAATTATTTCCCCTTTATGGCATGCATTTACATAATTCGAGGCCATTTTTGATCCTCCCACACAACAAGCAGTGGGTTTATTTTTGCCAAAACATAGTTAGAGGAGCCTCAAATAGGAAGCTTGCCCTTCAGTCTTTTCTCCATTTACTTCACAATTATACTTATATGCATATATGCATGTTCTTCCCATGTCTGGGTAAGTTTACTCCGGGTTCTCCGGTTTCCTCCCACAGTCCAAAATCATGCAGGAGGTCAATTGGAACACATTGAGAAAACTGCCCAGATCTGTGACTGAGACTGCGAAAGGTGGTTTGTCTCTATATGTGGCCTCGTCCAGGGTGTATCCCACCTCCTGCCCTATGATGGCTGGGATTAACTCCAGCATCCCTGCGACCATGACTACAGTGGTAAGTGGTAGATAATGGACATATATACACGCACACACACACACAAACACACACACACACACACACGAGAGTTACATCAGAGATCCGTTCCAACCGATTTATAGAAGACCATTTTCAATGCAAGTCAGAACTACTATAGCCTTGGTCGCTTATCTAATCCTTATACAATTGATCTCAATGCAAATTGTACATATCTAGAGACAGAACTAGAACAAAATAAAATTATTTTACTGCAAAAAAAAATGACAAAAGGGGAACTATAATTAAAAAAAACATTAAAATGAGAGAGTAGACGTGAACAAAGAATGTGGACTGGAGGTCCAATGATGAAGGTGAAAGACCACTCCAAAGGTGGTCCAGAATTACCGAGCGTACGCCTCTCCCAAACTAACACTGCAAATCTTTTGTGGCTCTGAAAGAAGTCCAGACACAATGTTTTCACTTTTTACTTTGTGCTGCTTCAAATCGAAATTTATTACTGTAACGATTTATGAGAAAACTGACATACAGTTGAAACACAGCAAATGGAAGACACCAGCTGGCAGCAAAAGCAAAAGTGGTCTGTCATAGCCAAGTGGTGAGCAGCATATACACAAACACTGAATAAGGCTTGGAGGTCCTGAGATCTAGATGGAAGACACCTCCAAAGGTGGTCCAGAACAACCGTGCTAAGATCCCGTAGGAGTTCCAGTTGCAGGCGGACCAAAACAGATGGAGCACCAGTGGATGATAAGCACAAGACAGCCACAGTGTTAGATATGTCAATCCCAAGTGACGACAACATCAGGAAGAGCAAGGGGAGGCTGGAGAAAAACCACGCAAAGGTTCATATGCAGTATGCATATATTTGTGTGGCTCGCCTCCAGGTTCTTCTGTTTCCTCCCACAGTCCAAACATATGCTGTGGGGTCAGTGGACAACCTAAATTGTGAATGAGAAGGTGAACGGTTGTATGTGTATAAGTGGTCCTGGCAACCAATCAAGGACAAACCCCAACCCTCGCCCATTCACAGCTGGAATAGGCCCCGCCCCCTCTGCGGGCCTGAGTGCAGGATAAGCAATACAGACAATGAATGAATTAATCTCAAGACTGTCGAGCCCAGAACCCCAGGACTCCTTAGTGACAAGAGGGAAATGTTGCTATCAGCTGATGCTAACGACAGAGTCAAAGTTAAAAGTGAAATTTAAATCCTCGGGTCATGACCACCATGATAAACAGAGTTTTAATCACCGGCTATGTCCCGAATGATCACGTACATTCCCTCTTACCTTTGGAACCAGACAGAACCAACGTTCTGACCGGTGAATGGTGTTAGATTGAGGTGGCAAAAAAAAAAAAATTCTGTTTCACTGAAACTTGCAAAACAAAAATGAGTACCCGCTTTCCCAATTTACAATTTCACTGGCATTAGAGCCAGAGCTATGAAGAGCAAATTCAGCTCCTCAAACAGTTGGTAAAGAAACAATTTCCTCAACTGGCATCACTCTTATTCAGTCCCAGAAATGCTTTTCAGAGGACCTTATTGGCTGGTTTCCAGTGAAATGTTAGTAAAAATATAATTAAAAGTTTTGATAAACATCTCATCAGGTTTTACTATTACTGCTCTGGGTACAGCTTCAATTTATTCACAACTCATGGTGCGAAAAAAATTAAGAATTTTATTTACTTATTCTTAATTTATGACCTAAATAATTTGTTGATATAAAAGTATGAATAATGAATATTTATATTTGACAATATATATCCATTGATTCTCTGTCTACACCCCTTTTCCTACAGTGAGTGCTAGGGTCTATGCTAGCAGTCACTTGGCGAGAGCAGGATCCCCCTGAAGCAATCACAGTGCTGTAGAGACCTACAAGCCTGTGCAATTAAGGTTCCCAAAGGAACCAACAACTCCTACTACTACTTTTACAACTAACCTCTTAATAAGTTGTGTCAGAATTTTGTTTCTATGGCGTAAAGTAACACGATTTTCACCGAATGTCGGAACTCACATACTGTACACAAGTACCTATGTCACTGGCATACGCTAGCACATTAAATCAAAGAACTGTCCGCACAGAGCCACGTGACAACTGAGACATCAACTAGTTCCTACATATATCGGACTGTGTAAAAGGACTTTTTGCTTGTTTTTGTACTATAGGAGGAAACCAAAGAAACCATAGGAACCCCATGCAGACACTGGGAGAGCACACAAGCTCAACAAAGAGAGGCTCCTTGTCAAAATCCAACCAGCAACATTCTTGCTATGATGCAAGAGCATCGAACACTTTGACATTGTGGCAGTTATAACATTTTATAATGTTATGAATAAAACAGTTTCCAGGAAGTACAAGAATTGGTAGTAGTACTCACAGTAGCAGTAGTATTTATGAGTTGATTGAGGGATTGAGGGATTTGAACCAGCACATATGCTTGCAATACCTTAATCAAATGTTATATTATTAAGATTAAAGGTGTCATCTTTGCTTCGTGAACATGAGAAAAGCCATTTTCACAGACGATCCTCTACCCCCCGTTGATCATTTACTATTTAAATGGGTTGCCACGATGATGGATCAATGGGAGGACGCACCATTGGTGCGACAACCATGTGTTTTATTAAAAACTCATCTTCTCAGCAGAGAAAAGATACACCGAGTTTAAAAAAAAAAAAAAAAATGAAGAGGAGCAGCCGACTAAAACGCGCACTGGCACATACGAAGATGTCCTTCGGGTCGTTCCTCAAAGCCAAATGAATGTGGAGTCAGAGAGAAATGCGGGGGGAGATACAGATAAAATGGGGTGGTGATAAGAAGAATAATGATTGTAATTTTAGTTATCAGTTATGTAGGATTAGGGATGTTGTTTTACAGTACGCTGCTCCAAATGCTCTTGTAGGTTTGTTTGTTTTTTTTGGGGGGGGAGGGGGGTCAGGACCTGCAAACAGCAATACGGTCTTTTAGCAGAGTCCCTGCAGATGGCCAGCCACTGTGCAAGATTTGTTTTTATATGTGCATATATGAATTGTGCTTGTGTGAGAGTATGTGTGTGTGTGTGTGTGTGTATGTGTGTGTCTGTGTGTGTCTGTGTGTATGCGCGCCATGCCCAAGCCCCTCACTGGAAAGTGAAGGAAAATAACTCCCCGCCGCATGTATTTTACAAGGCCGGGCCACTAAAGCTGCTGAGGTAAACACTGCAGGGATGGACATTATAGTCTATGCTTCTGACTTATGAAAATAACTGTCCCATCAGTGATTGCCAGAGATGGAGGCCCCCATTGCCCCCCCCCCCCCCCCCCCACCACCACCACCACAGTTCGCTTGCATGCTATCCCCTCCCTTAATGGCATGTGTAAAGGCACCGGCGAGACGAGTGGCAGTCCACAGTCTTGGTGCGACTAAAAAAGCATTTACTGCCCTACTGAGAAAGGAAGCGGATGATGGGGGGGGGTGAATATAAGTGTAATTACAAGCGGGAGAGGAAGATGGAGGTGCAAACTACTGCAGCGGTGGCGAAGGGGATACATAAATGCCTGGTCTGAACTGTCAGATAAAAAGAACTTTATTTATGCCAACGTTTCCTATATTATAGAAGAAAGTGTGGTTAAGGCCCAGTGCTGCATTAGCCAAGCTAATGCCGTCTACATTCGTACTATGTGTTACGGACACTCGCTCACACACATGCTTCCACTCCCTCCGTCATAGGTTTGCATTGGAGGTCGTCGCACGCCAGGCTGCTGAAACCCATGCCGGACGCCGCCGGCGCGGGGATTTTTTATATCGCATCCGGATTCCAGCCGGCCGCCGGGGAGCTGCCTCCTCCTTCATTAGTCACACTTGTCTGGTTCGCACTGACACCCGGACCCGTATCATAAGCAGGGTTCCGTGCGGAGGAAGACAGAGAAGGGCTAAAAAGTTTGGCCAAGGAAAACAAGTACCTGTACGAGCATTTATGTGGAGCATTCAAGAATCCGCACTTAGACCTGTTCATCCGATTCTAAATGCTGGGCAGGGGGTAATTTTCGTAAAGAATCTCGACTACGTAATGCAACATAAGAGCGGTTTGATTTTTGACGACATCGTTTTGCATTTAAGATACGCAAATTTATATCTGGGGGGGCACAACTTGATCGCATCTCTACAAGGATGTATGTGAAGGGGATTTTTTATTTTATTTTTTTTCATTAAACATTTTTAATGTTTCAACCATGGCCAGATCTTTTTCCTGCCACAGAACTGCAGAGACGTAACAATTTTATAATTCGTGCTTGAAAACTCTCAGCCCCCCCCACATCCATTTGTCAGCGGGAGTTGTAAGATGTCCAGAATCCCACGCGAGGAAAGCTCTGGGGGGAGAGGGGTGGCCTTGTGATAGGGAAGTAGGGAAGAATAGGAGGAGGAGGAGTGGGCAAGGGATGACAGAGGGTAGGGGTAGCAGTACTCTATGTAGGATTTAAATGGATAATTATTATTATCATCACATATTACTATTATTGCTACTGTGCAGGAGCACTGGGGGCGGCATGTGACTGAAATCGCTAATTTGCCATTTAAATCATCGATTTCCATCAGCGTAAAAATACCTGGAGAGGAGGAGCTCGGTGTGTCACGGGAAGTCTCTTGATAATTTAGATCTATAGCAGGCAGACACGCTGTACCCTGCGACCGCCGCGTCCACATGCGAAGGTTTTAAAAAATGAGATGAGACAGAGACAGCGAACAGAAACACTTTCCTGATGCCGGGATGGTGGCAGCTCCCGTAGAGACGACAAGCTGCCAGAGTGTGTGTCAATGTGCGACTGTGTGTGTGTGATGGGCATACACAGGTCTCGGAGGGTGTAACAGATGGGGGATCTATTAGGGTTCTGTGAGGTCAATGTTGGTGACGTTATCAGTGAAATGTAACTGTCTCTCTTTCTCTCCACACACACACACACACACACACACACACACACACAGGATGCGGCATTGATGGATGAGAAATAATCAGAATGAAGAAACTGTTCAATAAAGTTGTTTTGCTCTGAATGTGTTGTCTCACCAGCTGCCAACTGCTGACTGTCTTAATACGCCTGTGTGTGCGTGTGTGTGTGTGTGTGTGTGTGTGCGCACACGCGTGTAGAGCATCTGGCACTCGAAAAATTTTCTGTTTAAGCGAGGAAAAAAGGAAAAAGAAAAGCAGGAAAAGGGCAGAGAGAAGCGCAGATACCCCACACCAAAAAAAAAGGCAGAAGGGGATTCGGAAACAACTCTCATTGATCCTCGACTGTCGGTGGCGTGTTCTTATTCATTATTTTCCTTCTCCTTTTCCGGGGCCCTTGAAAAGAGTTTAGTGAAAAAAAACTCCTGTGACACGAGTCAATTACCGTCTTTGCTTAATCATAAATCAGGTGTTCAACTCTTTCGCTAAAGAAAATTATATATTTTTTTATTTTAGTATAAAATAATAATTTGATTAAAACAACCACAATATCAATAATAGTATTAATAATAAAGGCTGTGAAAACAACAATAAAAATAATAATTATTATTTATCATAACACTGTAATTATTAATAATGAATGATTAATCATTGTCAACATCATTATCATTATTGTTATTATTATGATTAAGAAATAAGCTTAAACGCGTTTTATTTGGTGTTTTTCAAGTTGAAGCAAAGTAAAAAAAGGGAAATCCACTACGGCAGGCCAACACCCACGAGGCAAACAAATAAAATGGATTAAGATGGAAAAAATTAATTGAAATTACAAAGAGAAGAACTTGCTTGTTCAGAGAAGGTAGATTTTAAATGGGATCAAAATTAAATTGTTTTGATTGACTGCTGTTCAAACAAAGCACTGTTTTTCAAGGAGCCCTCCATTATGTAATACTGCATATCATCGCAGGCGAGCTGTGGGAACGGGGCCCCGCCCACCCTGAGTGAGATGTTATTAAACCAGAACGAAAGAGGAAAGGAAAGGTAGGAAAACACAAAGTGTGAAATGTCTGGATGGAGAGAAAAAAAGAAGCGTCTTTGTTTCGAACATTAGTCTCATGGCAGACGCCGACACAGCGGGTGCGGGGCCCTCACTGCGCCGGGGAAATGTCTGGAAAATGTATTTTTATGTTCTGCGTGTTGTGTGTGCGATGCGGCGCAGCAGGTGGAGGTACACTTGTTGTGTTGTGGAATGTTTAGAAATATGATCGCATGTCACCGAATAAGTTAGCGGGTGCACGCATGCGTGCGTGTGTGTTTTTGTGTACGTGTGTGTTGACGCGGCGCAATGTGTTTGCTAACGTCTGCGCACCGTGTAGAACAGACAACACCAGATGGTGGGCTGAAGTGACACAAGGGAGACGGGGAGGGAGGAGAAGCTCAACGAGACCCAACAACATTTCTTCATCATCATCATCATCATTATCATCCACTTTGTTTTTTTTCTTCTGCAACACAAAACAACCCGGCAATGACCCTCAATTCTAATTAAAAACACAAAAAAAAAAACGCGCTGAAGAAACACTTAGGCGACGAAGGTGCGATGATGAAGGTTGTTCGAACAATTGTTTGACTTATTTTAGTACAAATATCAGTAACTTAAAAACAGTACTTCCATACGGGTCATTCATTATACAAAGCTAAATTATGTTCTTCCCCTTTCAGCTTTTCCCTTCAGGGGTCGCCACAGCAAATCAACCTTCTCCATCTAACCCTATTCTCTGTATCCTCCTCACTCACGCCAACTACCTCCATATCCTCTCACTATGTCCAAATTAATATTTCAATAAAAAGTCGATCCCAGGCCCAAATATAGAGACATACAACAATCAAGAAGTTGGAGGATTTCCGGTACTTCGGGTCAACAGTCAAGAGCAATGGAAAGTGTGGAAAAGAGGTAAAGAAACTGGTTCAAGCAGGTTGGATTGGGTGGAGAAAAGTGTCAGGGCTACTATATGATAGAAGACTATCAGTCAGAATGAAAGGAAAAGTATACAAGACAGTGGTGAGACCAGATGTTGTATGGCCTTGAAACAGTTACAATGACAAAAAGACAGGAGGCAGAGCTAGAGTTCGCAAAGATGAAGATGTTAAGGTTCTCTTCGGCAGGGACCAGGATGGATAGGATCAGGAATGAGTATATTAGAGTACAGCATATGTTAGATGTTTTGGAGAAAAGGTCAGAGAAGCCAGATTAAGATGGTTGGGTCATGTACAGGAGAGGGATAGTCAATATATTGGTAGACGGATGCTGGAATTGGAGCTGCCAGGCAGGAGGTCTCGAGGAAGACCAAAGAGAAGATTTGTGGACGTAGTGAGAGAGGATAAGAAGGTAGTTGGTGTGAGAAAGGAAAATACAGAGAATAGGGATAGATAGAGAGGGTAGATTCGCTGTGGCGACCCCTGAAGAGAAAAGCCCAAAGGACAACAAGAAGAAGACAACAATAATAATAATAATAATGATAAGAAGATGAATAATTGGGTGGGAGACGCAGTTCACCCTGGATCAGTCGATCCCGGGCCAGATATGGAGATATACAGCCATTTTCCCTCTCATTCACGCGTCATATAGAGACAGACAACCATTTACTCTTTCATTCACATGTCATGGATGTACTGCTATTCACTCTCTCATTCACCTGTCATTTCAAGAAATACGACCATTCACTGTCTCATTTCTACTTTTGTACATCAGACAGTTTAGAGAAAAACAACCAATAACTCTCTTTTTCTGGCATCATAAAGACATACAACCATTCACTACCTCATTCACATGTCAAAGATAAACAATCAATCACTCTCTGTCACACATTTTGACATTTCAGGGTCTCCAATTACTGTATTTTTGGACCGTGGAGAGAAACCGGAGAACCTGGAGGAAAGGTTTGCAGTCCGAAAGAAGATAGAAACACGCTTGTCGTCGAGTCTCCTGCGGAAGCCAACTGTGACCAACCCTCTCCAAACATACGGTGTTTACTTGTAAAACGGGAAATCTATAAAACACACAGGCGGCAAATGATCGGACCAGATGGAAAGAGGGCAGATGTGACATCATCACCTCGATTCTTAAACCCGAATGAACTCATCGACATGCGCGCACATTTAAACTTCCATTGTAACAGCAGTTAAAGGATGACTAATGCTATCCTGGAATCACCCCGTGTCTTGTGAAGCGGCGTGTTTCGCAGCTTCCCCTTGATGTCCGAGACCGCCGAACAACACCGGCTTTTAATTGGGCAGAGGATGAGTTCTCGCCGGAGTTGGGGGGCGGGGGTCGTGTGAGGCCGAGAACCCGGATAGGCGGATCCCGAGTGATCTTTGGATTCCGATCTGACCGTTAAAAAGAGAGACCGATTTATATTGGCTTCGCCCGCACACACTCACATAATGCTGTCAAGGTATCCCTTTTCCGACAAATATGACTCTTAGGTTGGGATGCGACTCCAGTTTGGGGCCAATAATTAATCTCCTGTCGTTGGGTCTTATCGGGAAACACCAGACTAGAATTCTTGTTCTGCTGTCGCGACACATCATGCCGTCTGTTACCCAGTCCCCCCCACACACACACACATACACACACACTCACTCAATCTACCTTTATTGATATATTCAAGCTGAGCTAAGCTTTACAATGAGAAATTGCGTTTCGCCCCAAGTAATTAATCAGTTCTTATACTAACTGTAATGGAGAGTCAATCCCGCCATTTTTCACAGCCTCTCGTCCATTCGGGGGTCACAGAGCAGCGGCCTAATCAATCTGCCTTTTGTCAGATACGTTACCCCCCCCCCCCCCCCCCCCCCAATCAGGCCCTATTTTACGCCTTTGTCCACAAAAAAAAAAAAACATGCCTTTTAACGAGTATAGCAGTGAAACGGAGCCTTGAGGCTGAAAACTCAGGTAAAAAACAAACTTCTACCTTGTATAAAGTGCTTTCGGACTTCTTATTGAGATTAAATTTTACTTTGGGAGAGTACCATCATTTCAGGAAAGTGACTAAACATAATGGTAGCATCGATAAGTCTATTAAACCATCATCCCGAATGTGTCTTTGACTTTCCCAGTCTTCCAGGTCAAATCTCCTTGTCCTGCGAACTGGACTTGAATTTCTTCAATTGAGGACGTTTCACGTTTCAGTTCTCAGACGTTTCTGAGAACTGAGGAAGCTTCCCGGATGAGGGGAGAAACAACTTCAAGGGAAGAAATTCAAGTGCAGTTGCCACAAGAAGAAGATTTCAACAAGAATTCATCGTCACAAACGCCAGCCAATGAGAATCAGTGGTTTCGGAAGTAAAAACATAATGTGATGGGCATTTTCTTGAAAAGGCAAAATCTAGTTTTACAACTCACACAGGTTGGGGAGAAAAAAGAGCTGAAAAAGCTGATTGGGTAAATACTGATGGGATAAACATCTGGATTATTTTTTAAAACATAATTTCAGAGTAATTAAAGTGCTTGGAATTGCATTCCTCTCTGGTGATTTTACATTTGTAAAAAGGTTAAACAGAGAGCCATTGGAGTAAACAAGTAAATACACCCTTTGTGCCGGGACCTCGCCGGCCGGCGGTGCAATTTCACATGTTTTATTCGCATTTCACCGTGATAAAAAAAGCGAATTAAATAGTTATTATACATTTATGAGGCGCAAGGAAACCATTACCAACCCCGCCGTGATGAGGAAGGAGAGGGCAAGGGAGCGCAGGTGATTCCTCAGACTGGGATGGCAGAAATCGAGAATGCCGGAGATTTTTCAAAATGCTAAAAACAAATCATCCAAAATGTTTGAGTTGTTCTGGAAAAGCCAGAGATCCCGTGCGAGGCTAAATTTATCAGAGATCATGAGATGGAGGTGTATTTGTCATGGGGGAAAATATATAAATGAACCCGGCATTTTCGGCCTATCACTGCGAGTAAGTAAGTTAATCACCATGCAGAGAGAAGGAGGGAGAGGGGAAGAAAAATAAAAAACAAAAGATGGAAATATAGAGCCACAATGTACTAATGAAGTGTTTTATTATTCAGAACGGCGTTAAAAAAATTCCACAGGAGGAAGAGGAAAAACGACAGGCGCGGAGATATTTCGCACGCCGGCAGATTTTTTGAGTTTTTCGTGTTTTTTTTCTGTGATGAAATGTTCAGTTTGTTTTTTTTTTTTTTTTATAGCCCACTGAGCTGAGCATTTCCGGGCAAGCCTGTTGATCGGACCAAAAGTTGCAAAAGTCAGCGTAGGCCCGAGGGTGGGAGATCAAAAAGCCGGAAGGTAAGCAGGAGACGGGTGTTTGTGACGCGCGAGTGTGGCGGACACCGAGCTATTTACCATCTCACGGGGAAGGAACAAGTCTTCCTGCCTCAGGACCACAAGACACACATTCTCTCCGTGCCTGGTGCTGCGCAGCATGCACACCAGCTCCTCCTGGCCGACACCTGTAATGTCCACGCCGTTCACCTGCACGCACAGAATTAACATTAGCGTCACTGTCACCGGAATAGCCGCCCGTCCGCAGATCGCTGGCTGACCTCGAGTATTCGGTCTCCGGACTGCAGGCGTCCATCTTTGACGGCGGCGCCGCGCGGGAGGATGTTTTTGACCAGGATGGGTCCGGGGCCATGAACCGATGAATCTCTGGTGACCACGGTGAAACCAAGACCTTCCGAACCTGGGAGAGAAAAGTTTCACGGAAAATTAAGACGTGTGAGAAATAAACCCTCAGGCCTTATTAAGAAAGAGTACATGCTGCTGCTATCTGTAATGCAAGCAAACACACACCTGCACACTATACTTTTAAGAACACCAGATTTCAGCTGGGCATATTGGAAAATAAGCAAACTGAAATAAACATATCAGCTTTTATGTGCAGATTTCAGGCCATTAATTTATTGATTTTTGATCTGACGCATCATTATTGAAATGATGTCCTGAATGCAACATTTCTAATTATTCAGGCATTCATAGATGTTTCCTTCCAAGTATTTTTTTTGTTATTTTTTTGTTTGTTTTTGAGTGATTTTATGACAACTCTTAGGAAAAGCCTCGATCTTCATCTAGCATTTTTTTTTTATGATTTCATTTTTTTTTTAGGTGACACACATAATGTCAATTAAATAATAATAACACATATAAAAAATAATAATAAAGGGACTGGAGAAGTAAAAAAAAAAAAGAAAAACTCTTTACTTACTCTTCACAGTTAATTTTTTTTTTTCACTCTTCATTACACACAAAGTAGAATCAGACTATATTTGTTAGATATGGATACATTTCCACGGTCTAGTTAGCGCACCGTGGCTGCTCTGTGTGTGTGTGTATGTAGAAACCATCGGAGACGTGCTGGAGACGTGCTGGCATTACTTTAAGCCCTCTAGCCACAACTGCAGCACTACGTGCACGTGCAGGTGAGAAGGTTTAAGGGAGTGTAGGATAGGAGCGAGTAAACGAACTATGAACTTAACTGTAGATATAAAGGGTCAATGTTCTGGAAAGAAAGGTGTGGGAAGATTTAAATACTAATAACTGAAAAAATGTCCACACACACACACACACATACAGAAAAGTATCCTAACACACTCATAAACTGAATGAATGCGTCCCAAACAGACACAGTAGCTGGTTGTGTGTTTTATAGACCTCATTTAGTCCAGTCTCTTTAGCAGAGCACAGTCAGCAGTTTGGCCCCGGTATGAATTCATATCAGCAGAAATGAACAGATCAATAAAGACTTAATAGACCCTGAAGAGAGGGAATCAGGAAGATGGAGGGAGGGAGGGATGGAGGAGGGGAGGAAAGGAAGGCGAGCCAGGGAAAAAAAGAGAATGATAGCTGCAAGGAAACTGGCCGGAGGAAAGGCAGGAGACTGGTTCTAGTGAGAAATACAAGGGGGTGATGGGTAAATTCAAGTAAGGAACATGTGATACATGACAAATGCAATGTTTTTTACACAACTGGCATCAAATGTAGACCTAATCAATGGGGAAAATAATGACAATACTTTTAAAACTGCAAAAATTTATATTGTCGTTCATTAATTAACATCAATGTATTCACTTTTTTTTCTTTTTAAACAATCATGGGGAAATACAATCAATTCTGAATGGTAACCTTAAAGACATGAAATAAATAAAATGTGAAAAATAATATTAAACAAAAAAAAATTAAAATAAGAAATTACCTAGCCAAAAAAAGGACAAAAATAACTTGAAAATCAGACAAATTTATGTTAAAAACATCAGCGCAAATATCTAAAAACAATTATAAGTTCAGAAAATCACCTGAAAACTAAGTTGAGGAAGACGAGGCGAAACGACTCAATGACAGGCAATTATATATTAAAAAAACATAAATGAATAAAAAGAAGCCATAGATGAAATTACTGAAACATTCAGGCTTCTGGGTTCAGTCAGATTTACTTCATTTTTCTGAATCAATGTCATATTACAATTTCCTACTTAGTCTAGTATCTGTATTTGTATGTATGTATTTGTATTTATTCATTCATTTATGTATTTATTTTTACAAAGTTGTGTGTTGAGACACATTTCAGAGAATAATATTTTTTAATGCAAGTCAGTGTGGATGTAATGCACTGTGTCCAACCTCTATTTATTATTTGGTACCTTAAGCAAGGTTTCTGTCGCTTTAATGCCGGGCGATCGTGTTTTTAAAAACCCTGGACGTTTCGCCCCGCAGGTCATCCTTCCAGGAAGGCCGCCTCCCTGCACTTCTCTAAACATTTGTCCGAAAACCCTGGATGCGGCACGCGATCGGTCACAGTTGAAAGAGTCAGACACGGGGATGGCAATGGTGCAAGAAGTGTTTATTTAAAAATTTGCGGGTTGGGGAAAAAAAAGGTCGAGCGTTACATCCTCTGTACCTCCTGGTACCTAATTACGAGGAGCGGGTCTGATAGGGAGCGCAAAATTCTGGTTCGGAGAAAAAGCTTGTGGTGGTGGCCGCAAAATCAGCTCTCACCTTTCTTCAGGTCGATCCTAAGTCTCCGTCCTCCCTTCTTATTGGCCACCAAGCTGGAGAGAGCGGGACTTTTCTTCGGAGCAGGACTGTCACTCCTCCCCTTGGTGTTCTATGGTTTTTCAAAAAGCAATTAGGTGTCACGAAAACGTTCAAATCCTACGGTTGTAAAATTATACGACCCCGGCTTGCATATCAAGGTATCGGGACACATAAATACACTGAAAAGTACTGTATACACTGAAAATACACTGAAAAGTACCTGCTCACTTAGGTATCAAGACACAAATACACTGATGTTATATTTACATGATCATTGGCGGTTGCTTAGTGACTGCAGCTTGTACGCCAGTTGTTCATCGGGTCGGTAGAGTTACAAAACCCCATAACCTGCATATCCTATATTGAGTGCTTGGTTACCATGGCGTCCGATGCCATCCACGTTGATGGACGAGATGGTTTAATGGAGAACCAACTGAAGACATACCGAGAGCTAAGAGCTTTCCTTTTCCACTTCCTCTTTATACATTTGACATGGAAATAAGATATCATTATTATTCTAACTGTGTATTCTATGAATAAAGCTCAAACAGATTACCAGTTTTAATTTATTACTTCTAATGTCCAGCTTTTATTGATTTATCCATTTGATGGTCATTGCTAGTCACACTTCATTTCTCAAACATTTTTATGCAAATCGTGATTATATTCACTGATAAGTAATATAGTTTGCTAAATTACTAAATTATCTAAAATGGAACTTACTATTTTAAGGTAATTACACTGTTGTTTTTCCTTTCTTATCAGTTATATTTTGGTATTTTAACTCATTCAGACTTGGATTTTTGAGGTGTTTTTGCTGTTGCTTTTTCAATTCCACACCAATATCTTGGTTATGTTTGCAATGTTTCAGAAACATCGGCCCGTCAGAGAAAAATTCAAAATAATTTCCCACTAATCTAAGGGTCATTTATTTGGTTAAAAATATTGATTCTGATCTTCAAGCGGACCAGTGATCCCTGCAGTCAGCAACCGATAGAAGCCCTCCATGACTTCCTGCACTGGGGTGTAAACATAGAGACCCCATCGTGATTTTCAAGAGTTATATTTTAACACTAATAATATTAATGGTATTGCAAAGCATTCTTTTTTTCACACCTGAAACAAATAAAAGGACCAATTTATTTTTTTCCCCCTTTTTTCATTTCCCGTGGCTTGTACTGTGTGAGTGAAGAACAAACTCTCTGTGGATTCACAAGACATGTCTCACGTACACAAACAGCAGCCTCCGGCACGGCGCGCTCCTCGCCTAGTCGCGCCACCGGGTTCTCGGGCGGCCTGAACGCAGGCTTGGCTTTGACGGGCGGCGGCTCTTTGGTCTTGGCGGCTCGGGGGCTGCCGTCCGTCCCAGCGCCGCTGCCAAATAGTTGGCCGATGAGGCTCTTCTCGTAGCGCTCCCTGTTCGGAGAGGGGACCACCTCCAGGCGGACGGTCGGGGAGTGCATGGCCTGGCGGAAGACCTCCTGGGCTCTGGGAGAGAGAACAGGCGGAGGTGAAGTCTTGGATGAATTTTGCTGCAAGTCTGCAGTTTATGTGTCATTAATTACACTAATGATGCCATTAATCACAATTACATTACCCACAATCTTACCAATCACTGTCAAGCGCAAAATAATCATCAAAGCCTATGTAACTCAATTAAGATTAAATGCGATCAGGGATATTTGATATACAAGGAGTAATAAATTATGAATCCGCAACTTTCGAAATGATCAGCATTTCTGACCGGGGCTTTGTGAGTTGCAGAAAATTGCAAGGGACAAAGTCATATTTTAAGGCTCGGACGTCAGAGCTAAACCCATTTCGAGCGATCGTCGGCTCAGTGACAGATGCGCGGGGGCCGCGGCTCGGCGCTGAATCTCTTTAATTTCGCAGATCAGCCGATACCGCGGATTGACTGATGTTGTTTTATGAGCGTCATCACCCTAAAAACCCTTTTAAGGTTGTGAGACGAAACGTCAGTCGCAATATCACATCAGGAAAACTGATTACTTTTAAACATAGACTTAATATGAAAAAAAAAAAAAACAATTCCATCAAACTGGTTTTAATATACAAAGTTGAATGAATTGGAAATAAGAATAGAATAAACATACTGTATGTCTTTTCTTTTCTTATTAGCCATTATTTTGAATTTAACTCCTAAATCAAATATTGCACTGTTTCCCTGTCTTTCTTGTAATTTGTCTCCAGGCCGAACCTGGGGCAGAACTGCAGATCCATGACACCTGCAGAGGCGGTCAAGGTAATCATATGATCTGTGAAAACACAATTATTTTCTATCAGATTATGCTAAGCGGGTTTGGCCAGGGCTGTCGAGTCAGAAGTGATTGATACCCACCATTATTCACCTCAGGTAAACAGAGAAAATCTCATTCCTTCCCGCTGGATTTGGTTACGTTTCTATTGGTTTCGGCATAAATGACGGCAATCAGTCAAATCATCGTCATGTTTCCGTAACAAGAGACTTTGCTCGGAAGGCCATTAATGAAGGACACACACATGCACACACACACACACACACACACACAATATTTCATGTGCATTTCTTTCCATTTTTGACCCCGGTGCCAACAGGAGAAGTTTACTGAGTTTTAATTTCAGTAAATAAATCAATTCTGAGCAGAGATGAAACCCAAATCATGATTAAAGGATTTTAAATACATTCATATCACAGACTGTTTTACACAAGTTTGTCAGAGATAAATATATATATTAGGAGCATATATGAATTCGATTGTCTGAGTTTATCTTATTTTATTTAACAATTTTCATGTATTCATCCCATATAGTGCACTTTTTTTTTTTATCAGTTAGGATTGATCAGCTGTTTATTCATCTACAAATTATACCCTTTTGTATACTTTAGGTACTTAAGATACATACAATATCATACATATTTTATTATCATTATACATTTATTTTCATCTTTGTACTTTGTGCTTTGTAAAGTACCATCAAATTTTGAGGTTTGATTGTTTTTTTGTCCGTGTTTTCTTCATACTAACTATATATTTTTTTTTTTCTTGAGTTTTGTTATTGCCTAATGCAACATCTTGATTGCTCCATGTATGTCCTTTTTATACACTGTTTTCACACTGACACAATATGTGTTACTGTGCATTCCTCTGAATAATGCAAACCTTCCTAGATTTTAATCCATTTACCTCAAGCACAGCACAAAATTCCCTCGCGTATAATCTCATTACGGCGCTGAATACTGGACAAGCGCTATTGTTTAGATTGTGCAGATGCCATAATGTGATGTAATCATTAAAACATTCACATATGTCCCTGCAATCTGCAGTAATCATTTAGACGCGCTGCTTTTGTGGTTTTCGTATCTGCAATCGTGTAACATCTCCGTCTCCTGTTTCTTTTCAGGTGCTCCGACGATAACAAGCCAACTTCGAGCGGAAACATCTGGTCTCGGGTGAATCGCCGACAAATCTTTTCCTGAAAGGGACAAGATCGACCAGGCAGACGTACAAAAGCCCGTTCTCAGACACCGGCTCTCCGCACATCTGTCAAGGGTTCTCTGTGATGGCGGTACAAGTGTTATGTAAGGCGTGTGACAATAGGAGGGGGGGAACGGCGAATGAGAGCGGCTCGACTCAACTTCAAACGATCTCTGCAAATCAAATACATCGACCAAGATACAGCTCTTTGGATAGAATTAAACAGGCTGGAATAATAAGGAATAAATTACAATTTTAGAAAATTAAAAATAAATTGTAGTGAACGCGAGTCCATGAATTGGAATAATTTAAAGGATGGATTTTTACATTTACAACCTAAAAGGGTCTGGATGAAAGAAAACACTTTTTTATGATTATAAGATATGAATGTGATATGAATACAACGTTAAACTTGTGGTCCTCTATTTAAATTGGACAAGCTTGAAAGGATCCATCTAATTTTGCTCAGGTGATTTATTTATCTTGAAGTCTGACACCAATAATATTTTATTACCTGGGATCAAAATAATTTTCTCGGTTCTATAGGCATATTTTTTTGTCTTTTCCGTCTTTATATTTATACATTTTCTTTTTCTTCTTTTCGCTCTTCCTTTTATATATTTTTTTTTCTTTTTCTCCTCTCTTCTTCATTTTCCTGTCAGCTGTTCCCTTCAGTAGACACCACAACCCCTCTATCACATCAGCTCATTTATTTTGCCTATCGTCATCATCTTTCTTAAAATAATCATATTTCTTAGTTTTTCAGAAAACACAAAAAAGGCAGCCATGTTGAAGAAGGAACTGATTTAGAATTGTAAGATTTAAAAAACAAAAATCATTCAGTCAAAAAATGACTTCAGCAATTATTTCAAGATGGCAAAAAAAAAAAAAAACGTTTTTTTTTTGTTTGTTTTTTTTACTATATGAGTTTCATGATTTTCCGACTGTAACACCTTACTTAGGATTATTAAAAAAAAAAAAAAAAAGGACAGCTTTTTGGAGTTTTACTGCATAAAAAAATATATGTATATATAAAGTCAGGTCAATAAGTGTTGGATCCCCTTGGGATTTAACAAGTTCTCCCACTTAGAAATCATGGAGGGGTCTAAAAATTTTCATCATTGGTACATTTCCACTGAGAGAGACAGAATCAAAAAAAAAATTAGAAATCGCATTGTATGATTTTTTTTTGTAAATCCTTTTTTTGTAAATCACAGGGTCAAATAAGTTTGCTTATCAGCTAGATTTCTGATCCTCAAAGACCTGTTCCTTTTGCTTTTAAAGAGTCCAACTAAGCTCTGCTCAGAGCAATTGCCAAGCAGCTCGGTGAAAAAAGAAAATTGTCAAGCCATTGTCAGGAAATAGAAGAACACACGCGCGCACACACACACACACACACACAAAGAAGTGGTGCTGCACTCACTGGCTGAAAGTCTTGTCCATGAGGTCGGTGTTGTTGATCTTGACAATACACTCATCCTCCTGGAACAAGCCCTCCCTCCTGGAGCGGCTGTCTTCCTCCACACCGCGGATGAACAGGCCCAGGGACCTAGCAGGAGCACACGGACGAGGGACTGAAGCTACGTTCTGTGACATGTCAATTGCGGGGCTGGATTGCAACGGCATTAGTTTAGTTTTTAGTCTTCATTTAAACCCCAGGTTTGGGATTTCAGTTTTGACCTTTAATAAGCCCTGCGGAGCAAGACCGTCTTGTGGCCGGGGTCACGGTCAGCAGCCCAGCAGCTGAAAATACAACTGAAATGTTGCCATTTTGTTTCTTCCGATGAGCATTTTGATTTTAATTTGAAGATGAGAATATTAACGCCAAACCACACTTTGTAACTTCTTCGCTGCCAATGGGAATCTAAATATGGGATTAGCATTTAGTATTTCTCGACCATCCCGTTTGTTAGGTCTAGAATACAGTAATGCCTTGACTTAAGAGTTTAATTCATGCTGCGGCCGAGCTTGTAACTTAATGTACTTGTTTATCAAATTCGATTTCACCATTGAATTGAAACGCTGTGAGTCAGTTTTAGCCTCCCCGCTCTGGCCTTTGTTACGTGTTTTTAAGCAAACAAATAAACGAAAGCACTTCATGAATAGCAAATAACATATCCAAAATAATAAAAGAGAAATAAACTGAAAAGAAATAAACAGGTTTTATCAAGTGTATTCACCATAAAGATCAGATGTAGAGGCTAAGGGCGACAGAAAGATTAACTTAACTTACTTGCACCACATTTATTGCTACAATGTATTGCTCAATGCAACTTGCACACTTTGCTACAATATATCGCTAAATTTAATTTAGCGACGGAGTGAAAGCCGGTCCTCTTTTTAAAACCATCTCCGACCGCTTCTTCGAAAGTCTCTTCCGATGCCTTGTCTGTTGATGTTCTCGCCGTCTGCAGCACCAAATCCCCCGTAAACATGTCGTGCCTTCTCACAGATGCTCTCGGCCACGGTATCAACTTCTCAATCTCTTCATGGGCAAGTTGATGACACGCACACCTCCCTCATGTTTTTCCATGATTTCCACTACCAAGCGATGGGTGGCGCAGCCATCTTGCTTTAAGCACTTAGTGGACACCAGCGGCCATGCCGGTGTCAGAAGTTCATCCCACTGGCTCGCCACTCAGGTCTCATCACGTATCATGAGACAACTAAAATAATTTTCTGATCAACAGCGTGTACCTTGAAAAATTCGCAAATTGATGCATTCATAAGTCAAGGTTCCACTGTGTTTATTTCGGTTTAGCCCATTAACAGCAGCACTGAGGGTGTGTGACGACGACTGAGTCAGCATGTTGCATCTTTCTACATGCAAACGTGTTTTTTTTTGTTTACACAAAGCATTTTAACAGTCAGAACAATTGGCCAGCTGCAATTGGTCAGAATTAGCCTGTCAGCCACGAAGTGGATTTTATGTAAAAGACAGAAACCTGGCCACAAATAAGATGTGAGGATCCTGAAGGACAGCCCTGAGACTGACAGCGAGACATGCGTGACAGCGCTTACATTCACAGACAGCCTGTGAAATCCAGTGAGATTCTACGGAAGATGGGAGGACGGGGTCAGCCGGGATTAGATGGAGGGGGCAGAGAGTGACGGGGGGAACCTTCGGAAAATAAAAAAGAAATTGAGGGAGGAAGTGTTCAAAGAAGGAAGAGAGGATGTGGGAAACAAAAATATGGAAAACACAAAAGATGAGAGACGAGGCAGACAAGGAAATTTAAGGAGGAAATTGCTGGGGTCAGGTGAGTCATGAGAACAGCCATAAAAAAAACTCATCCTCCTCTCCGTCAGGAAATCCCCATCCACTGTCTGACTGTCACACCCAAATAAAAAGTCCCGCAAAGCTGGGCGATTTTTCCTCATTTCCCATCTTTGTGATCTTACCAGTCTATACTGCGTCTAGACCCCCTCAAAACACAATAGGGAGTGAGACACAATTTTACTTTCTATCATTTTAGGTTTTCAAACAGAATAACGTTTAACATACTGACAGATCTTGTAGAAACACTGCAATTTCTGCAGGGGCGATGTTGTAGTATGGTATTTTAGCAAAGCAGCAGATATCAGTGTTGCTGTTTTTCAAATATACATAACTAAACTTTTTGTCAGATGTGGCTGAAGAGCCAGCGGCAGATTTGTTGCTACACGACTGTCCTAGAATGGACAAATATTTTAATAAAATCTTATTAAGATAATTATTTGCTGTGTGTGTGTGTGCGTGTGTTTGTGTGTGTGTGTGCGCAGGCATGCACCGTCCAGCCATCCATTCATCCATTCATCCATCCACTAACTCACCGGCCACTGAGTGATGAGCAGTAGGGGACCACATGGATTCCGAGGGGACTGTCTTCTCCCAGGATCTCCACTGTTCTGGTTAGGCTTCAAACACACAAATAAAATCTATTTAAATATAAAATATTTTTATATATATATATATATATATATATATGTAAGTATGAAAAAAAAATATATATATGAAAAAGGTTGAACAAGAAGGGGAGGGTAACTGAACACAAAACTATCATTTCAAAGAGTTTTTTGCAAATATGGTTGAGGAGCTCCAGATTTCAATGTGCATTTTCATCGATTGATCAAAATGTGTGTGTGCATTTATACATACACAACACTCGCAGGGGTCAAACAAACCAAATCAACCACACAGAGCATGGAGTAAGAGCAGTCCATACTACGAAGGTGGTTACAAAGAAAAAAACAAATATGGGTTCATTCAGTACGAAAAAAAAAAAAGAAAAGCTACTCTCCCTGAAATGGTACATCAGTATTTTTTTTTTTTTTTTGCAAAAGTACTTTTTGTCAAGGGCTTAATCCATGTCTGCCAACCACGTCCTCGGAGGAAGGAAAGCCGGCTCTCTGCATGAAAGTCAACAAAACTACAACTGCTTTCTGCATGTGTGTGAGTATGTGTGCATGTGTGTGTGTCAGAACTTCTCTGTGTCATTCATCTCTATGGGTTTCTTCCCCTCTTTCAATCTCTCACTGTCTGTGTGCTTTGGATTGTTCAAGTGTGTATCTAATTTACATTCTGCCTATGTTGAAATGTGTGTGTGCGTGCGTTGCCGCCTTTGTTTGTTTGATTAGTTAATCTATCAGAGCGCAGCCATTAATCCTCCCCTGACCTTCTCTGCGCTCCCTGCGTGTGTGGCTTCTTTTTTTTTTTCCAAATGGGTTTGTCTGAACTTAAGTTTTGCGCTCGGCGGGTTACGACCTCTCATGCCCGCCTGCTTCCTTCCGTCCCCCCCTTCAGATTACTTGCCCCAATCTGAAACCCCTGCGAACTCCAGCGCCGCGGATGCCGATAAACCCTGAAGAGAGAACAGTTGATGCCAGCGGGCAGATGGGGACGACGCAAAGCACAAACAAAAAAAATAAAACAACTTGTCTTCCTAACTATTTGTCTGCGTCTCTCGCTGAAAGACAAACAGCGGGATTAACTCCCAATTAATCCAGGTTTCGGTAACGTGGATAGCGAAGACAGGAGAATGCAAAGGTGATAGAGGGAGAGTTTTAAAAAATAAAACTAGCGATGGGGACAATGAAAGTGTCATTTTAAAGTCGCGGTCTGATAAAAATCTGATGCCGCGGCAACGACAAAGAACCTGCGGTGGGAAAGCGAGAGAGATGTTCTGACGGAGCCGCCAGAGAGGCTGATGAACTTTGAGTAATTAAAAGATTGCAGATACGGACGGGCGAAATTACGTTTCCTCGGCGGCTCTTCCTCGACAGGTACATTGAGAGCATCAGCGATTCAGAGAGAACCACCGCTCCTTCTCGTTGAAGGGGGGGTCCAGCTGGGAGTGGAGCACTTCAAATCTCTAGAATTGGCCTCAAGAGTCCCTGGAGGTAGGAGACACTGGAGGTGCCTTGGGGGGGCGGGGGGGGGGGTTGATTAGCTTAGCATGCAGCTTAGCAGTGTCTGGGTGTATATATAAATATACATATATACGCGTATGAATACATGTGTGTGTGTGTATGAATATACACACACAGACATACAGATACATACATATGTATATACATTTAAGTACATCTATACATCTATATGTCTGTCTATATACATATGTATATGTACACACAAATATATATATATATATATATATACACACACACATACACATATAGATATGTGTATACATATATATATATATATATGTATACACACACACACATATATATATGTGTGTGTGTGTGTGTGTGTGTATATATACATACATACATACATACATACATACATACATACATACATATATGTTACACTTATTGGCACAAAAATTTCCTTTGGGATAAATAAAGTTGTTCTCATGCATTCATTCTCATTCTCATATATATGAATTTGAATATATGAATTTGTTATTCTTTGGGCTGTCATCTTCAGGGGTCACCACAGCCAATCATCTGCCTCCATCTAACCCGATTCTCTGTATCCTCTTCTCTCACAGCAACTAACATCATGTCCTTTTTGTCTCCATCCATAGTTACCCTCCCTGGACTTTCTGCCAAGGAAGGGAAGGAGAACCTCCTGCCTGGCAATTCCAACTTCACCATCCCTCCTCTGTCCATGTCCGAAGCATCTCAGTTTGACTTTGTCTCCAGCATATCCAGCATGCGCTGTGATGGACTTGTTCCTATTCTATCCATCCTCCTCACACCCATAGAGAATCTCAACCTCTCTATCTCTCGTACGTCCACCACTGCTTCCTGTCTTTTCCTGAATACACACACAAGCATGAAACTACAATTTATGTAATCACTGAGATCTTGCTCCTCAACAGGATGTATTTCCCCGAGGCCAAGATAATCTATGACAATTTTTAATCGAAAGGCAGCCACTGGCATACTGTTCCTTGACCTCTCTCAGCCTCCATGTATTCAACAAACAAGAAGTTTCTGCGACTTTTTGAACGGCTTCTTTGCCAGGTTCGTTGACTCTTGGAAAAGGTTTCTCTTGGCCGAGCCGGGCCGAGCCGAGCCGCATAGAACGCCCGCGGAAAAAACGGAGAGCGATAAGGACTTAGCGAGACGGGAAGAGCAGTGAATGAAGGTAGGAAATGAGGGCCGTCTGCACGAGAGATATTGTGAAATGAGAGACGGGAGGATGCGGTGCATTAATTAGACAAAGCTAATGAATAGCATTAATATGGAAAGAAAAACAACCCCCCCCCCCTCCGTACTCACCCTCAGCTCCCTCTGATCTCTAACACTCCCACTAGAACACACATGCAAACACTTGAGATCCATTTACATTTCCTTTTTGATTTTTTTTTTTTTCCAGAGATGTTTGACAGGAATGCATCAATGCAAAAAAACAAAAAAACAAAAAAAAAAAATGAAGTGGGGAGGGGGTGAGACAGACAGAAAGAGGAACGGGTGAGAGTTGAGAAAAGAGAGCGAGGAAGAGGAGAAGGAGGAGGAGGAGGAAGAGACAAAGAGTAAGCAGTGTGGAGAGGAGAGAGAAAAGGGAGATGAAGAGAGCAGGTGTTCTCTTTATCCACCTGCCACTTCAATGAGCCTCCATATGAAAGAGAGAAACACAGGGGAGAAATTACCCAAAAAAAAAAAAAAAAAAGGACGTGCATTACAGAACTACTCTTCTTCTTGGTACGTTTCACCCCCTCACCAATTTTTGGAATGGACAGAGGGATCCATCCCCTCACACGCTCTTTTCAAGCCGGTCTTCAAAGTAGATAGATGGAGGATGTTAGAAGTGGGGGAGGAGGGCTAATTTATGCAAACATACACACATACTGTTGGCGGCCGACAGGAAGTTAGAAACGGCAGTAGCCGTTGTGCAGTTTCACCTAAAGAAAATCCCTGAAGCAAAAACTGAATGCATGATAAATAATAATAAATGCAAGTTGGGGTTGAAAGGTTTAGAAGTTTACTCACAAAGACTTTTCTCCGCGTCACTTATTTGCCGCGAGGAAATGTCTAACACTGATTATTGAATATTCTTTAAAAAACAGAGTCACGGTTTCCTACCATACAATGCTGTCCACTCATATCACTGCATATTCATCGTACTTATACCAGTACATATTCTCCGGTCAATAATGATAATTTCCGATTATTTTTTATTTGTGAAAACATTTGGAGGGATGATTTTGAGTGCTATAAAAAAATATTATTATCTAACTGCTATGTGCATTTAGAGCCAGTGGATATTGTAATCCTCATTTTTTTTTTTTTTTTGTCAATAATTAATTAATTTATTTTCTAGGAGACTTGTATCCCCCGCAATTTTGCATAAGCCACAATAATGTATAAATCAAAACATGTCTCTCTATAGGAAAAGGCGTGGGATGTTTTTTTTGGTATTGTTTCCCGTTACCACGGCAACACGAACTCATACAGCGCGGCGGAGGCATTTGCAGAGGCCACTTTAACCAAGAGAGGAAAAAATAAATAAATAAGATCCAAGTTAAAACTGGACAGCTGAATGGATGATGTGCACTTTTTAACCAGGAAATTAAAAATGGGAGGGGGATGAGAAGTTGCATATTGAATGCAAGCTAAAGCTAAAGCTAAAAGGCATGGCATTGTTGTTGGCTTGGCAAATGGCAAGATGGCTAATTATCGCGCTCGCAAAACTATAAATGCAGCTTTTTTTTTTTTCATTGTTATTGAAGAACCACAAAACACACTAAAGGTATTCATTCTAGGGATTTTAAAGGCAGATGATTTTAAAAGCAGTGAAAGTGTGATGAACATAGAGGGGCGAACAGATATCCACAGATCGATAATGAACTAAAGGAGCTGGCCTAAGAGCGAGGAGGAGGAAAGAAGGAGGATGAGATGGCTTGAATTTATGAGTGGAGGTTATGAACCGGCATGACATCTAAAAATAACATGAACGAAACAATGTTAACCCAAGGAACAAAATAGGAAAAAAATAATAATTCAGAGGCAGTTTATGCATCTGGAAAAAGCTATTTATCTTTTCACCTCCTGGTTTCAAAAAACACCTGAGACAAGAGCCGTGTTTCACGAAGAAATATGTTCGCCAAGCTTTTTCAATAAACCAATTTACAGTAAATCTGTTTGTCCCCCATATAAAAACAAACATTTTGATTCAAAGGTAATAAGTTTTTTTTTTTTTGTTTTTTTTTTCATCTTTGGATTGTGCCGTGTGGCATAAATTATGATAAGCTATTACTCCGGGTGTTACTTAACACACAGTGGAGGGACAGCAAATCCTGCTGATTGATAAGACAACAGCAGACGCTCAGATCCACACACACACACTCATCCACAAACACACACATTAAATGAATGTATATTTTACTCTTCGAATATTTATAGCTGCACTCCTGTGCTCATTTAGGACTTTTTTTCTTTGCAATTTCAAGGATCGTTTCCCCGACGACCGCAAGAGGAAAAAAAAAAAATCTCTTCTACATTACTTACAGCTGAGATGATTTCAGTGTGCGCGTGTGTGCATTAGAAGATATATGTGAATTAAAAAGGAAATTAAATTGAAGAGAGTCGCTTGCGTCTGGAATAATTACATTTACATTTGTTGCGGCGGGGCCTGGATGCATTTTCAAACAACAACCTCTAATTCAACTCCGTTTATACTTTCTCATTGCAGTGCTTTAATTAAATTCCGCTCTTATGGTCACTTCAGGTGACAGGAAAGCATAAGCCCAAGAACATAATGTTACTATAATATAGCAGCAGAGAGCAGTTGGAGCAGGGGCACAGATATTGCATGCAGAGAGCCTCCGTGCAGCTCATGATGAATGTTAGTCAATAAGATCTAATCTCGGTTTATGCTCTGTGGTCTCCGTGTGCCGCTGGTTGCTATGGAAAGAGGTGATAGCCCCTTTTTACGCCGGGATTTCAAGCCGGGAAAACAGCACCGCTGCTACCACCTGGATGAAAGTGAAGGGACCCGGACAAGGGGGGCCGAATCGTCCCGCTGCTGTCAAAATTATTTTAATTGAGTGTTTCTGAATATTAAGCGTTCGCTCTCACCGGGACTCGCCGTTCATTTCAAAGTTCAACATTTGATTTTAAATGGTGAAACTTAAAATGACAGTCAACATTTGCTCTAGGACGACGAGGGGACACAGAACCTCCAGTACCCAGCCTGTAGGGTTCAGGAGAAAATGGCCTGAAACTCAAACTGAGCTAAGCAAAGCTGGGGGAACGGTTGCATCATCATGATAAAATGTATTGTGTCTGCAAAAAAAAGAATAAATAAATCTAAATTATAGATTGTCTCTCCTTCTAATTGTATTCTTCATTTTGTACAACAAGCGTTTAACTGTGTACTGTGAGGTCCAACTGTCACCATACCACAGCATCTAAGATCCAGTTTGAGACACAAATCAGATAAAAAGAGGTTTATCTGAAGAGTGTGTGATTTAAAAAATAAAAAAAGATTAAATAATAAAAGAACCAAGAGAAATTGCTGACCATCACCGGACTGATGCGTTAATGTCAACTTAACAACCTGCCCTTTTCACAGAAATGACTGGACGGACAGACTTGTCGGTCCCACGAGTGGCCGCAAACTCACCCACTCGCTCAGCTCAAATCCACATGAACAGATGATGTATTATTAAATCCCTTCGAACACAAAAGCGGCGAGCCAATTTTCAAATACGCTGCTCAAACACGGGGGGCTGTTACAGCGCTCATGTGGGTTTAGTCATTCTACTGGAGCGGTTGGCCTTTGTTTGTCTTCCCCGTGTGACATTTATGTTCCTGTTTTAATTTATTCACTGACATTGTTAGACACCGAACCGGACGCCATGCCTTCGGGAAGCGCGTCAACTACTCGCAAATAACGGCATCAGTAAAAGAATGCGGCATCAGCCCATCATATTATCGAGACATAATATATATACACTTACCCTAGAATAAATTGGAAAAAAAAAAATAAATGAATAAAAAAATTTTTTTTTAGATATTTCAAAGTTTTGCTGATTAAATTGAGAATCTCCTGATTTGGCAACATATATTCCTAACATTGATCACCAGGACAGTGTAACCTCTATGAATCATGATGAAATAAACGAAAGTTTAATTTCTAAGAAACCGTAAAAAATATCAACACATGATACAAATACCTGCACTTGTGCTTGTAAGCACTAAGTGCCAAGACATCTGTGTTCTCACGCTCACGAACCTGCCACCGGATCACTCCGACAAACACTCGGCCGAAAAAAAACAAACCCTAAAAAACACACGGTCCCAAAGAGGACACGGTATTAAGTAAGAAGCGCTCATTAGTGCTTGTTTGCGCTGTGTTGTGTGTATAAAAAAAAAAAAAATTAAGATGGGAATGTGTGTGTGTGTGTGTGTGTGCAGTCATAGTTTCTATGTGCACCGTGGGTATGCCAGTCTACAAATGAGTGTGTGTGCCTGTGTGACCTTGTTTTGGTCTTTTGTAGTGGGCTAATGATGTAGCATCTTTACACTAACTGCAGGGGCCTTGATCTAGATTTGAATACAGTTTTAATGAAGAGAAAGTAGGACACAAAAACACATACATAAACATCAATAATGATGCATGTGGACAAAAACGCACATGAAAATAAAAAGTTGCTTCCACAACTACATAGTATGCCGTACATGCAAAATAAAACGTAGTATAATTTTGTTCGAGATGATTTAGAAATTAGAAATGATCTCCAAGGCGGGCGGTCCCCACTGCAAAGCACTGACCTGCCATTGAAGGTGTATTTGACTTGGGGTCTGTCCACCCCTGCTGGCCTCTCCACGGGAGGGCTGGTGACCTACAGAGAACACACACGGGAGACATTTACTTTCATTCAACCAGTGGCATTTGAAAAAAAAACAGAAAGAAAGAGAGACAATAAAAAAATAAATAAAGAGATAAATAACCTGTTCGACAAAGAGGACAGCCAAATAAGTGGGAAAATCAGGGATAAAGAAAAACAAAGCTGAGAGGCAACGAGACTGCAGACTGGCGTGTGGCTAGGTGAACGGATAAGCGACATAAATTAGTTAAAAGGTATAAATAATTTGAGTAAACGGAGCAATAAAGGAACACCCACTGATCTTGTTCTGCTTTAATACCCGGCTTCTAATATCAGATCATGGAAGCACATAAAAGAATCAATGAATAGATGAATGTTATAAAGAGCGAGCATGCTGCTAAACAGATGCAGTATAATGTCAATTAATATCCAGAGGCAGCTGTGATACCATGTGAGCGTATAACGTGTGGAAGAATAAATGCATACAAGAGAGAGCGCTTTTAGAAACAAAATGTGTTTGCCTCGATATGAGCTGAAGAAATAAATATATTACAACCGTGCATATGTCGCGAAAGCCTCGGGGTTTGGAGCAGTTCAGTAAAAACTTAAGTTTATTAGCTGCCGCCGTGACAGCAGGGACTACAGTCGGCTCTTCCTTCCTCCCTGACTCACATAGGTCAAACTGCCATCTTTCCAAAAAAGAAAGTTCAGCAAGTGACATTTTTTTTCTCTCATTTGTTTGTTTTCTGCTGAGGAGGGCCTGAGAGTTGCTGGAACCTGCTAAAAACGGCGTTCAACGGCAACACTGTCACAAAAGTGCAATGTAAGAGACGGTGAGACGCATTCTCTCTTTGAATGCAAAAAGGGAGGCATTTTTCCTCTGCAGCAGCATTAATAGCCGAGATAAAAGCTCTCACTGTGGCGACGGGGAGAATCGAGGTTCTGACAAAGACCTCCGTGCTTGTGTGAAGACAGGATATAATCTGAACACATGCACACACACAAAAAAAAACAGTCCTCTAAGTTTCCAGACAGTGTTGACACGACTTTAGTTCAGCCAAAAGTTTTCACAGAGACAGGGAGGATTCCTAAAAGTCCCACAAAAGGAAGAGGAGCATTGCACCTTGACCAAAATATATAGTCGCAAAAGTCATTGCATGATTTATGACCATTCATTATTTATACCGCTTGTCCTGCGACCAGAGTCACACGCCACTTTCCCAGCAGTGATTGGATTCATTCTGGGATCATTCTGGACTGCTAGGCAGTCGATCACAAGGTAAAACATAGACATACAAACATTCACTCTCTCATTACCACATTCCCATAGCGACAAAAAAACATTCACTCTTTTTTTATTCACATGTCATCGAGAGACATTAAACTATTCACTGTCTTGATCAAAGACCTGTGAGCCCGGCCACTAACTAACCCTAACCTGCCAAAGTTTGGACTCTTCTTTGTTGGGACATGGACAATCCCGACACCAACTGAAGTTTATCATATAAATATGAAACCGGATGTAGTTTGCACAGTAGGCGCTCCCTGCATGTACCACCCTTCTAAGGAATAATAATATAAAAACAGACAATAATCGCCATTAAATCAGGGACTGATGAGCTGATGGATCAGAATGGGCAAGTCAGTGTTTCAGGGCAAATGACACCAGAACCTCCGTGAGTAGATCCAGGCCGTCATTTCAACGGTCGCATAGATAATTAAAAAAACTTCCATATTTTTTTGCTCTGTTTTAGCCTTACCCTCACCTGCCTGCTCTCCAGAAGACAAAGTGCAGATGTTATTAACTGACACTCCAATATCTTTCTGAACCCCATCTGTGACGGCATCAGCCAACGCGGAGGATTCTACTGAAGAGATACCGCGTTCAGGAAATAAACAGCTATTCCTAAGTTAATGGAACACAGGTTGGGGGGATAAAACCTTTCAGACACAGAACATCCTCGTCTCATTCAGCTACAAATTTAAGACTCGGGATCCATTTGTTTTCAGAAAACTTGGAAGCCCATCGTTCCAGACCTAGATTTTGCCGAAAGACACCTGGATGGAAAGGGAAACCCTCCAAAGAGTTTCATAAATATTGAGGTTCAACCTCAACAACTTTTGTTTTTCCTGGCATATGGGAATCCGGCCACTATCAACAACCACTGATTTGCAGACAAAAGCATCCAAAACATCACAAATCAAAGAGACATTTTCATGTGTCAGTCTGACGGAAAGGGAGTAAATCTGATTAATTTGACTGACAGAAGAACCCTTGGTTCCTCCTTCATGGAGCTGCAAGCTGAGGCGCACCCTTCTGTGGCTCAGTCTGTCAAACACATTGATTGGGATCTACCGTTAGATAGCAGAGGGTCGAGACTTGCAGGAATGTTTCTAGTCTAGTGTCCTTGTTGGGTGCAAATTAGGAGAAATCCAAGAAATCCCAGAAGGGACTTCTGGCCTTTTCCTGGTCAGTACAACCTCCAGTTTAAATGTAAACAAATAGATGGTATGTTCCGGAACAGAGGCTTTAAACTGGTGCCGCCATGTATGCTTCGCGCATTCCCTTACCTAGTCCACGATGAGTGGGTCAATGATGACGTAAACACTAGTGAACTGCTAGCTGAAGGCTACACTACAGTACAGGTATTGAGGGTAAATTGTACGTCAAAAAAAGGCATAGCTGTTAGTCTATCATCCGTCCCCATTGCGGCATTTGGCACTTGATTGACATGCAGTACAACCAGTCTGAGATCTTGATCCAGATGGCGTTCCACCATGACAGATGATCATTTGGAAGTGTGTTCAAGGCTGGCTACCACCAACTACTGTCCAAACTATGCAATACTGACTGATTCCATTTGATCCTCGACATCATCAGAGTAAACTAATGACCAAAAATGTACAGAATTGTAATGTGGCATACATGTTTACACTGTGATGTTAACATAATCTATTCAAAACATAAAGTACACTCAGTATATATTAATATATGTTGAGCATCTTTACTGTAGGTAGATCATTTTGATATGACTTCTTAGCTGGCAAGCAAGCAAATAACATGTGGGAACCCCAGCTCTCCAGGCTCTTTCTGTCATCACAACTTCACCCAGCATGGCCCACAACAGGAAGGCTGTCCCTACCAGGAGCTCTTTCAATGGTGTGAACTCATACGAGCAGCCAATCTTCCGACAACTGAGTCTCCAGCTTTGTACAACCAGTAACACATTTGGTCATTAATGTTTCAACAGGTATCTTTTATATCTCCTATAACACCTCCTGACATGAGAAGAATTTGAGGGGGCAGGTTGGCTTTTTACAAGTGAATAAATATCCTCTGTCCTTCCCACACCTGAAAAAAGAAAAGAAAAGTGACAGAGGGCACCCACTGGCAACACGTCAAGGGAAACTGACCTGACCACAGCTCCCGGTGCTGCGGTGCCCCGCGGGTCAGCTAGAATTGAACTTTTGGGATTTAAAGTAGTCCAAATGCCCTTGATCTCCTGTAGAGATCTGCTAAAACCTGCAGTTCTACCACCAGGGGTCTCAAGGTCTGCTATTGATCCGCTTAAGTCCCCAGTGACATTACAAGTGAACTCCCGACACGGGCGTTTAATCTGCTATTTGCCGGAATCCTCGACACTGTCGGGACTAAATCTGATGTACACTTTCTGTGGATAAGCAAAAAAATTGAGCAGAGGCTACTCAAAAGGTTGTGCCGTGAAGAAGAGCACTTAAATACTGAACAATATTCAGAATATCAGCGGTCTTTATAAAAGCTGAACACATAACAGGTTTACGGGAATAAGGTTTCATTACAGGTTTCCAAAAAGGGATTTTGAATTACTAACACCTATGCATACTGCTATTCCCATGTTCTCCTAGTTGACTGGCACATAAACCTGAATTAAAAACTAAAGATCTAAAACACTGAAGATCCTTAAATACCCCAACCACCCAACTTATGGTACAAAATGACTCATCCATTAAATCCCGTGCTCCCTTCTGATTGTTTTCGTTAACTTATTACTGTTCCCAAATTGAAATTACACCAATTTCTTGATTTTCATCTATTTAAAGAGCTCTTTAAATATTGATCCTACTGAAAAACCAAAATAGGGTTTTCATTATAAAGGCCATCTGCTTGGGTTTAAGACGGTCCCATTTTTTTTTTTTTTTTGTCAGAGATCTGCTGATTCAACAAATACTCCAGGGTCTAAAAAGTGGATCTCAACTTCAACGGAGACAAACATCTATATTCCATGCAAAAAGTGAAGACACTGCTGACTCTCCCGGGTCAAGCAAAAAGCATTCTGCGAAAGATTTTCCTTATCCTGCCTTGAATGTTTTGTTTTTTATTTTATTTGTTGTTTATTTTATTTTGTCTCAAATCTCAGGTATTGGATGGGGTCTTCCAAAGTTTCATCTCTTGTTGTGATACAATAATTTTGTGGGCGCGCAGTCCTTTCTCGATATGATGATGCTCCAAGATATCTAACCCTGACACTAAACGTTTCAAGGGTAAAGAATTCCAGTAACAAAGTTTTGCTCACTTGAGTACAACCATTGATAAATCTCAAAATGATTAAAAAAAAAAACAAACATTTTTGTTAACCTCTGAATTTGTACAGTATCATTTACTCCGCGCAAAACAAAACTATAATGCAATCCTGACCTTATTGACATGTTCCCAAGGGAATGGTGATATGTAATCCGTGTCCGGGAGAGTCCGAGTGCACATGTTTCGAACATATGCACGCAAACACGCCACTCAATAGGAATCCATATTGGTAGTCTGCAATAATGGACTCTTCACGTGACCTTTCACCTTTGACCTGAAACTGTCATCACATGACCTACGCCAACTGTCTAGAGGAGCCCGGACGTAAACGATGAGTAATTAATGGGAGAGGCTTGTTTACAGGCAAGAGACAACAGCCGACGACGGCGAGACTGCAAGAGATGACGGGATATGGAGGAGGGGGCGTGGGGAAGGTGGCAGTGATTGACAGGCCACGGCGCACCGTAAACATATGCTTGAGCTTTTGGCGGCTTGAAAATGAGATTCTCTAACCGGCTGGCAGATGCAGACACGTGAGCTTAATGAGAACCGGGGTTGACAGGTAATATTAATTAACCAAACCTCTTTGTCATGATAGCCACCAATAATAATTGGAAAGCCTTTTGATGCGTAATTGCTTGTCTCATGTAATTTATCTATGTAAAATATGGTCTCGATTAATTTACAAAGGCCGGCAAACTAATGTCACATGGCTAATGTCTTACATATAAATTTACACAGGTGTCATGTTGTTCAAATTAAACTCATTGTGCAATGGATATAATGACAAGTTTGATAACAGTAACTTTTTTATTTTTAAGCTGCATAAACATTTAATTTAAAAAAGACACTTCGGGTCATCTGCATTTTGCATCACTGACATGTTACTATGAAACCAATAAGGGAACCATCGCTTTTTATCTTTGATATGACATAAATGTAGTCTAAATGAAGCTTAGACTTCCAAACGGAGGGACTTTGCAGGGAGGACAATCTTTGGAAGAACTCTTTCAAAACTCGTTTTGTTTTGCTTTTATTTTGTTTTGTTTGTTTTTCTCTCTCTCTGTTTTTCTCTTGTTTTAACTATTTTCTCTCAATCGCACTTCAAGGCATTTTAGGGTCTCCAATGAAAGCTGAATATTTTTGGGTTGTGGCAGGAAATCAAACTGAAAAACATAAAGGACTTGAGTCTTGATATTAAGATATTTGGGATTTCATATTCAGGCTGAGAGGCTCTATTAGTGTAGCTGTAGTTTAATAATACATTCAAAACGATTAATTCCCTAGATAATAAGCACAATGTGCACTTGAAATCAGAACGATACCTTTTTCACAAAAGACGGCACAAATGCAGAGAAAATAATGAATTGCGCAACGAAATGAGTTTGCTGAACTTTTGACAGCTGAGTCAATATGTGTGTCCATTAGCAGACTTCCAAAAAACAGGATGAAAAAAGGAAAAATAATTTCCATTTTAACTCGCTGATGGACGATCATAGCTAACCTCGCTCCTAATGAATGGGCTGCGAGCGTTTAAGCTTCTCGATCCAATCTAATAATTGCTAAAAGTAGATAAAGAAGGCAGAACTTTTGAGTAATAGTAATTAGTGAATAACTAATCAAGCTAAGTGTTCCCTGAGCAAGTGAGTATGATAAATTAATATGAATGCATGGGCGTGCATGTGTGTGTGTTTGTCTGGGGGCACGTGCATGTGTTTATCAAGGGGGCCTTTTTTTCCGCCGGTAGATTTTTTGACTCGAAACTGTAATATTAAAAAAAAACAAAAAAAAGACTCCATTCTCAGTGGTGTCTGTGCTACACTGGGTGCTAGAAAGTAGGGAAATTTAAACAAAACTGCTGCAAAGTCGAACTGCAAAGTATCTGACACACACACACACACACACACACACACACACACACACACACACACACACGCACGCACGCACACACACGACTCAGATGATCAACATGTATTGCATAGCCTTATTAGCCCCAGTAGTATTCGATGCAGAGCAAATACTCCCAGTCTGATTAACACCTTGTAACCAACATACAACTCCTTGTGTGTCTGTGTGTGTGTGTGTGTGTGTGTGTGTGTGTGTGTGTGTGTGTGTGTGTGTGTGTGTATGCACGCACACGTGCGCATGCCCATTTTTGTTGAATGAGACGGGGACGAAAAGAGAGAGTGATTTTTGTGGCTGACTGTACTCATTTGTGTGTGGCATTTAGAATGGAACAGCGGCAACGGTAAATCTTTCTAGGTTGAAATTAAATAAATGGAGGGGGACAGAAAAGCGGGGAGAAAAGACTGAGGGAGTAGAAAGGCAGAGAATTACTGCTGGAACAGTACTTTCCTCCCCTCATCACTCTCACCAAAGGCCAAGTGACAATTTGAACAATTACCTGGAGCCATTACCTCTATCTGAACCTGGCTAGTTAAGAAGAGACGGACAATTGACTGAGTGTGTGCGTGTGTGTGTGTGTGTGTGTGTGTGTGTGTGTGTGTGAGCGAGACTCACAGTGAGGGAGACAGTGAAGAGTATGACTAAGATAAATAGTGACGGAATAAATCTATGAAGATGTATAGACACACGCTGGCCTTTTTTTGTCGAGGAATCACAGTCCGTGCCACTTCCACACTGCGTCATTCCGGCGCCACAGAAGCCTCGACTTTGAATATTTTGGCACGACTGTGAATTTTTAAATTGCTGTAGAAACAGGGCGCGTCAACGGGGAAGAAAAAAAATTAAGAAAAGCTCAACATTCACTTTTTTTGTTAACGCCAGAAAATGCCTTATTTTGTGAATTTGCCTGCTTGCCTGCGTCCTGTTGGAAACAGAAGGCGATAGAATTGCAGCTCATGGGGCTACAAATACACTTAGCTTAGCAAAAGGACAGGTGGCCAATGGGATTTGTAGTCTTGACACATCACATAACCATCACATATATGCATTATGTCAAGACCCAATAACTCGTATTGATTTGTCCACTCACCTTGTGATTATTTGATGACGGTCTAATTCTCAATGCAAATGAAAGGCTAGGAGTACTTTTCTGCCAAAACAGCTCACAACTAGGGTTTTCAAATTCAATAAGGTTCAAGTAACCACATCATGATGTTGATTCCAACAAAATATGAATTGCCATTTCCGCGTTTAACGATCATTTTCTATAAGCAGGTATGACATGTCAATTCTTGGTGCTTAATTTAAAAGACAGTATTAAAAGGCATTTCTTTGTGTTTGCCCTGAGCCTCTGATCCACCTGTTTACCCAAAAAATATTATTCAAAAGAGTTGAATTATTATTCAAAACGAGACTTTTAATTGTAAATAAGGTGATAGAGACAGAATTAGCTGAACAGCGTTCTAGCATTCAGTAGTAATGAAGTCACCAACGTGCAGGGTCATCCTTGGTGACACTGCGAAGGGAAACTAGCCTATGAGAGCCAATCGCATTCCCCCAAAGAGCCAACCCACACAAACAGACTGTTCCCTTAGGGGTTTTAGTGGGAGCAAAATAAAATAAAAAAAAAGAAAAAAAATGTTTGTCCAGTGTGGAATCTCCTGAGGAAAAAGTGGCTCCTCACTCAGGAGCCCAATAACACTTGGAGGCTCTTTAGCTGGTAACCTTCAGGGAGTTGTTTTGTCCAAATATAAAAACAGAAATAATAACAGGGGACAGAGTTATGATAATATGAGTAATGTACATATGACATGACTAAATGTATTTCTATCCTTGATTTTAATGTGAGAATTTGCATAAAATACATAGATGCATTAATAAAAGAAAACTGCAGCGAACACCATGACGTCTATGATGAAGTGCTGCTGCAGCAATGAGAGGACCAATAATTAATAAACTTACTTCACTATTAGATATAAGACTTGATTATTATGCCATGGATTTAAATAACCATGATTATTTTGCCATGGAAAGATCAAATATGGACACTAATCTCTTCCGATGAGCGTCCATCTACGAAAAAGGAAGGGGTACAAAAACAACTCCAAGATATCAAATCTATTACAAAGTCTGGAGAATGACTGATCTTGATGTCTGAAAAGATCAGATAATTTTATTCAAGAAGACAAAAGTCTTGCATTCGGTTTATCAATAATAAAGCTTAGAAGTTTTTTGTGTAGATATAATATTCAGTTTGCTTTATTCATCTTGCTCAGGCTGAAATCCTGGGTGTTATTTTGAATAAATAATTCTAAATAAATAGATCGGGGAAGCGAGATGGCCATATTCATAAATCTTGGTCAAATGGTGGAAATGAAACAAGTGTATGCTGGTTTGTGTGTTGTTCCACCTGAGTGTGTCTTACCATCACGCCAGTGTCATCATGGAGGGAGGGTTCCATCTCTGCTGACTGAGGGCCGAGGGCTGAGTCACTGCTGCTTCTCACAAGCAGGGGCGTGTCTATGAAAACATACACACACACACACACACGATATATGAAGGACCTTGAAATAACTTGCAATAACAAGAAAATCATGCACAGGGTGCAAAACAGAGATCCCGCCAGCAGACTTTACATATGCCACAGCAGGAAACGTGTTTTATCCGTATGTGGGACCCTCGACTTTATGGAGAAGCAACTGAACGTTGTTTAACCAACAATTAACAATCTAACAAGCTACAGATACAAAAAAATACATATAAAATAGCCAATTTTCCAGCCTGTGCTTTCACGTTCACTTTTTTCCCCCCGAATCTCTCAGTCCAGTATGTTAGAGCATTATTATTTCCCATCGGACTGTTAATGGAAAGACTGGAAAGAGATCTGACAACAAGACCAAGAGAGACAAATTCAAAAACGGTGTGAACGGAGAAATCTCCATTTGCGCTGAAAAGAAATCCACAGCCAGTCTCAGCGACATGAGCCATGCACACCCGCGCACACAAAACAAGTCGACGTACATGCAACCCAGCTTACAAGTACTAATAAACTATTTTTGTGAACTCTCAAAAAAAAAAAAACTTTCTAATAATAATCTTTTAGATAAAAAGATGGTGACCTTATGTTAGTTATGTCACACAACAGAAACCCGGCGTTGCGTGACTCTCTCTGTCAGACAGTTAGATGAGAGAAACAAGATATAAATACTGAAAGTATTTTTAATGTTGCCTAAAAGAGTCACCGTGTGGGTTTTTTTATCTCGGGATTTGAAGAGCATCTCCTTCAAGAAGTAGTTTACCGACAAGAGAAAAAGCAGGTATTGTCCACTGACCCCCCCCAAAAAAAAGTGAGATAGTCCAATTAGAGGACTCAAAACTTTGCACGTTCATCTGTGGCTGTTAGGACGAGCGCGTTACTGACTTCTCACCGTTGGGTGAACTCGTTCTTCATTCGAGGCCACCGTGCAAACATTTGGAAGGTGAAGGGGGATGCAACGGATGTGGTTATCTCTCTACCAACACCAAATATATGCGTGCACATGCAAAGCCAGACATGTGTGGTAAATGATGGCTATGTCTGCACAGCGGGCGATTACCGAAGCAACAAAGAAAGCAATTTCACTTAAAAATCGTGGCCTGACCTTTTCTTTTAGTCCTCCACAATCATGGTTCTGGCCCGAGATGTGTATTTATGTCAATCTACTGATAGCATTCTGCGCCAGTCATCAGCTGGCTCACTACTGAATGTTTGTTGTTTTTCTTTTGAAAGACAGAGCTAGCATCTCTCCTCCTTCCTCCCCCCGGGATCATTAGGCCTCCTAGGATCATACGTGAGGGACGACATAACCTCAAAGTTAATGCATGGTCTCTTCCCTCGATGCCGCGCCTGATGAACACAATGGCGCTCATCAGTCCAAATGGCCAATAAGTGGCTGCTCTGCAGATCTCTGTGTGCACGTAGGTAACATATGATAGTGTCTCCCTCTTCACATCTCATCAGCACACTGCATAAAATCATCATTAAACAGGGGTTGATGGATGATGCGCGCCACGCTATTGGCTGCGTCGCCAGCAGTTGGAGAAACCGAATGGGAGAAAGCAGTCAAAACCGCACACACATTACAGATCTATAACTAGCTGCATTATTAGGATGTGTGGGCCGCGCCATATTCATCGGGCACATCAATTCATATATACGTTAAGAATGTTGTCAGGTCAGAGTCTATAGTTCCGTTGGGAATGAGGAGGTTAGTGCAGAGGGCAGAGGGAAACTTTATACGGATGAACTACTCAGGACAAGTAACAAATGATATTTGCAGGGTCATGTATTGATTGTGGCAAAATGGGCCCTTGGTGCTTTTCAGCCAGCCTGAGGGTTTGGGTAACATCAAACCCCTGATCAATTCAAAGGGAAAAAGGACAACAAGGAAATAAAAAAAAAAAAAAACTGTAAATAGACAAAGGAAGAAAATCATTGGCGCTAAAAATTTAGAGAGAAGTACCGTTAAGTAAAAAATGTCTCTGAAAAGGGGAAAAAAACTAACCTCTCCAATTAAGATAATTGCATCAGTGTCTTGAATCCACAAACAGGCTGTTCCCTAAAGGGTTTTAGTAAGAGCAAAGTAAAAAAAATAAAATAAAAAAAATAATTATTTGTCCACAATCAGAACCATTTCATCTCACCACACTCCAACACCCATTTTCAAAGGTTTCTAGACTGGAGCAGGCCAGTCAGGACATGAAAATGTGATATAACTGAGAAACAAAAGCCATGTTCACATGTAGGAACAGACACGTTGGGACCAGCAGGGCACAGGAAATGGGATTTTTCTAACTTTGTTTCATCAGACCTTTATCTGCTCTCTGGATTGGTTTGCGCAAATGCAAAGTTAGCTTGAGATCACCCGTTTCTCTCCGGTAATCCCGTTACACGAAACCGCGCCTTCCGATATGCATACGAGACGCGACAATCATTTTTTACCCTGATGTTTAACTGCCTTTTACTGCTTTTTAATGTCTATGCTACACTATTATAATCACCTTATTTAATACAAAAGGCTGTTGCTATAGGTCTGAGCCAGACCTTGTTTACTTAATTGACAAAATTGCTAAAGGTTCCCCTTTGTCTTATTGTGTATGACAAGGTGGCCGGAGAAAAACGACAGAAAAAACTAGCTTCTGATAATCAATTTCAAGTAAAATCCTTATTAAGTTAATAGTGCTGTTGTCAAGCTGGCGATTAGAAAGAAAAAGATGGATGTCGCTATCAGATCTGTTCTAAACCAATTAAGACTACAAATGATTGAAATCTTAACAGCATGTTATGCTCTTTTACTCAGTTAATGTTCTTGTTGCTTTCTCTCTTACATATCAACTTAAACAGCGAGAAGAAGCAGGTGTGCTGGCACGTAGCGACGGGCTATCCCAAAATCAAACGCCAGTTGGTTGATCTGTCAGTGGAAACTGAAAAGTAGGAACGGAGCGCAACGGGTGGACAATTCACTCCAGCAGCAGGTAAAGTGTGTTAAACTTTCAATAACAATTGATTATCCCTGCCTAGAAAGTGACTGTCAAACATCCATTCCAATACAAAAGTTGTTTCGATATGCTCAAGATTCAAGGGCTGAATCTCCATTCGGTGCAGGCCCATGAACACAAATCTTCTGGTCTCTCCTGTACGGTAGTGAAGAAAAGATTTCAAGTCATTCAATTAAAAAAAAGAAAAAAAAAATAGGATTGAAATATCATTTCATAACACTACAGGAAGGTTTCTTTTGGAAAGGTGTCGGACTTTCAAAAGGGAGACCGAAGGTTTGCAGGGACAGGCAGAAACCAGGAGATACGGCCAGACAGGGAAAGTGACTTAAAGAGGGTGAGAGGAGTTGTTATAGTTGGAGGCAAACATTAGACAGCAATAGAGGCCTAACTCTGACCTTCGCACACTGACAGTAATAGTCTCCAGAGCTCTGTTACCTCTAATCTCCCATGACAGTCACACATTAGCCCTAATCTCTGCTGCCAGGCGACCATTCTGAAACAGACTAAACTTCCTGTCTTTAAGAGTGACAGAATGGCACGGCTCGGGGCCGGTAACATCTCATGGATATTTGAGGCACCTCTGATGAAAAGAGCGGCGTCTAGTGTGGATGCGGATCCACTGATATGGGTTGCAGGACAGGAATTTTACATGAAATCGACGATCATACAACACTGCGAATGATAAATCGCGAGGCCTCACTATAGACGACGGAACTCTCCCATACGATGCCGACACGCGGAGTGGTATATAGCCTGATGATCGTATTTAATTTTGCAATGACATATTAATGACATTTAGAAAAACAACCTTGACAGATTGTGTAAATGTCACGTGTTGAACGTGAAAGGCTTGTGAGGACCGCGCAAAAAAGCAGATATGGATATCTGCAAATCGTAACTGGGGAAGTGGAACCTGTGATTAGCTGACAACAGGAGGAGGCTGAATGTAATGCTTGACCTTTGGCTAACACCACGTACTGTATACACAATATATCACCTATATGGTTTGTTATGTTAAAGGCAACATTAGATGTGGACATGGTCCAACTAGTCTAAGCCCCGTCAGACTCTCACATGATTTCAGCACTTTATTTGAAATAAGACAGAATGAAATGACTAAGGGGAAAAACATGGGGAGGATGGGAAATCTATGGAAAGAGAGGCCGGAATAAAAAGACTAGAGGAAGACAGAGAAAAAAGTAAGTATATACACACAGAAAATTCATGTGGGTTGGTTGCAAGTTTCATCCAGGTAACAGTAACCAGACAAAGAGGGTGGTTTTTGTTCCAAGGTTTGATAGGACACATGCTTTCCGTCTTCTCTGTCCTCTTCTTCGCCTCCGTTCATTTACAACACAATTATGCCAGCTTTCCCTGAGGTCCCCATCCTGTTTTCATCACAGCAAGGTATTGTGAGTGGCGCCCTGACCTCTATCGGGGCGATAATATCAAGTTAGCTAAATACCTGTTGCATACAATACCACAATATGGGTTTGATACACAAATTGATTAACTTAAGCATTTCACTAACATAGCATTACATCAATGTTGTGATTTCCTTGAACTTTTTAGTCGGACTGTAAATGTAATGCTGAAAGTGATGCTGGTGTAAATAAAAACCTACTGTTGAGGCACTCAAAGGCTACAAAACTGTATTTCGTTATTCTGTGTCTTTACATGTGTAATGACAAAAAAGTTGAATCTAATCTAATCTAAAGAATGGGATGACTAAAGGTAAGTACCTACTGGATTTTTTTTTTCCACTTTTTCCATTCATTGTTTATGTTAACCTCACCACTATGCATTCTTGTGGCGTCATGGGCTTTTCGGAGAGAACAGGGATGGTGTTACGTGCCTGTTCATTTGCATAAAGCTGACATTTGCCAGGGCACAACATATCTGCAGATGGAAAGTTAAATAATTACCGAGTCCACGACTGAGAGGCTAATTTCTCTTAAACTGTCTTCAGATGATGACTGCTACCCTTTGCCAGATATGACAGGCTCAAACCCAAAGTGCAAAAATGCACTGCCATGTTGGCAATCACTTTAAATTGGACCCAAAAAAAAAAAAAAAGAAAAAAAAAAACAGGTTTTCCAATCAGGTACAAGCAGGAAAGCATGATTTTTCTGACCTAGTTGTTTAGCCAGGGTGGGAATATTTGAGTGGTGTGTTCCTTATTCTGAGACACTCAAACTTGAGTTTGGCTATCAAGCGGGGCACAAAAAAAAAAAAAAAATGTTTTAGAAGTCAACGTGAACATCGAACATACT
Organism: Fistularia commersonii; assembly: GCF_037954325.1. NCBI lineage: Eukaryota > Metazoa > Chordata > Actinopteri > Syngnathiformes > Fistulariidae > Fistularia > Fistularia commersonii. The sequence goes on along the minus strand of NC_141287.1, from coordinate 11,325,516 downwards.
AAATCTGTTTCTTGTCTGACATGCTTTGTGACAAATCCGTGACCTACAGTTCTTGACTAAGATGTGAAAAAAAAACATTGCATCCTGACCCCTTTTTTCCACAACATCAAAAGAGACTTTGGCAAGATTTGACCCTGGTGTGGATAAAGGTGGGAAAATACTGGAAACATAGAGCACATGTTCCCCTCAGAGGCCACAATGTTAAACACAGCGCAGTCATGCTGCCAGGGTTGACCTAGAGTGGCTCATCTTCAAGGCCAAAGCATTTTTTTTTTATTTTGGTTTAATACAGCTAAGATGGATTCCAGAGCCAAACAAAGTTGAGATCATTGCTCGTTCTCCAGGGCTTACACATCGTCACTTTGATCAGGCTTATGCTGAGGTGAATATAATTTACGTCACCCCTCAGATATGCCAAACAACTTAATCCCACTTAAATTTGTAGAACTCTACAAAAACTAAATCATAGTGAAAATTCTAGAATGAATGTACGGAATCCTATGCAAAGGTCAAAGTGAAACTGACCAATGTGCCAAAGTAGTTCTCCTATTTTGCATGGTTATAATCCATTATCAGAATAAATGAATACTTTCTTCTTCTGGTCTTGTTCTACATCACAATCTTTACATCCAAGTTCTAATTGCAATTCCAAAGTATTAAAAAAGGGGAGGTTCCTCAACCATTAACCAATTGTCTGGAAAAAGATTTGTTTTGTCACTGGTTGCCTTGCCAGAAAATAAATAAGCAAAGCATTTAGGCAGTTCGACCAATTTAAATGATTTGGCTCAATAACAAAAGACGGTATTTGGTGATGTGAAGCTTCAAACAGCCTGTTATTTTTTAACAATAAGAATTCAGGGACTGTTTGTCAATTTTAAGTCGAGCAGCACTGATGAATATTAAGAAAAAGGGGTCTTGAAACTTGACAGGAAGCAAATATAAGATTGGTATGGACGTGTATGGAAGAGGATATCAGCCAGCAGAAAACGGTAAGTGGGTTCGATTTGAGAGCTTTTAGGGAACCAGAGGGAAAATAACCCAAGGTTCAATCATATTTTTTCCAGAGACACAAGCAAAAGGTTAACCCTACATATTACAGGGTCTCTATAGATAAAACCACTCACTGGTCTTTTTACAAGTACTATAACTATGGTTGAGGTCTGGCGCCTTTCAGAGCCGCTTCATTCCCAGGTTCTAGCAGCTTGGCGTTTTTGACCTGTCAATACTCACTGGACTTGAGAGCTGACGAGTTGACTTCGATCTCCCCTCCTGGGATGGGCTGGAAAACGGAGAGCTCGGATTGGTAGACGTCAGGGCTGGGAGTGTGGCTCGTGTTCGCCGCACCCCGCTGCTGGGCTTCCTGCTCCTCATACACAGCCATCAGCTGTCGAAAGAAAACAAAATGCACACGAGATGCACGGTCAGTTTGCAATTCGCTCCAAACATTGAGATCATAAATCCGTAATATCCTGCCCGTTGGCTCTCTGCTAAACCTGACAGTGCCTGGCTTCACAAAAAGTGCGCTAATAGCTGCCCAACTTTTATCTGACAATTACACATAGGATAAACGCGTATGAAGCCAATGATAAATTGCTGTCAGATGCATCTTCAGCGGTTTCTTTGACTTAAAAATGTGGATACTCCAGCAGGAATCCAGTTATCTGCAGGTGTGTGCAGCAACTGCAGTCGACTGATCATACATAGAAGTGACAACGGCAGAACAACAACGCCAAAAGAAACACTTTCTCAGAGAGAGCTTTGTCAGCTTTTCGTGATCGAAAGAGAGCTCGCGAATAGGCCTCATCAGTTACATTTCTCGGAGGAAAAAAATAGCTAACACAGGTAACACCGCTGTTAACTCCATTACCTTGTGGATGAGGACACTATAGAGGACGTCCAAGGAGCCCAGCATTCCTGCGACAGTTCGTTTATCTATTGTTTGACAGCTGCCTCCATTCGTGTCTCCCCTTTGCGTGAGTGTGTGTGACACACTGCTAGCTCTGACTGTGTTATATAGTGGAATCCCTGTCTATTGAGCATTGCACTTAGTCTGCGTTTAGCTTAACATAGCACAGAGCGTGTCAACACAGTGTTCTAGGGGCCTCCACGTAAATGCTGAATAGACCTGTGTGCGTACATATGTGGGTTTGTGTGTGTGTGGATCGTGTCTATGGTGGTCAGGAGTAAAGAAAGGGGACTTTGCCAGTAAAGCCAGAGGCTTCCTGCTACAGAGAAGAGTGCATACAGACATATGAGTGACCGTGCCTATCCCTTCCTGCATGAAAAACAGAAAGAATTATCGGACAGAACTAATAATAAAATGAAAGTCCAAAAATGCAAAGTAATGCTAACCTTTCAGACTAAAAGCTTCCACTTGTATAGAGGAAACCCAGCAATTACATCTCTTTCAAGGATACAATTAAGCAGATTCTTTCATTCCTCCCAGCATTTCTGCGTCGGTTGCCTTATAGCGATAAAAACAGCTAAATTATGCCAATATTATACAGTAAATCAGGAATGCTTGATCTTACATTTTCTCTTGAACACATGTGTAACTGTGCATCAAATAAATCAAATATGTCCCTTTTTACTGATATAGACATAAATGAATTAAAAATATGAACTTTCTTCTGAACAGAACAGTACGAAAAATTATCTAGTTAAATTCAACATAAGGGTGAATTCCCATTTCAACAATACAAGTGATGATAATAATAATAAGCATAAAATGATTATTTTGATCACTTCATTGTAGCAGATTATTTTATATATTCTGTTCACGATTCCCCTTCTACCAAGATTCGCTCTCCTCCAGCTTTTTCAAACATCGTGCCACATGCTTTTCTTCACTGGCGTAATTACTGGATTTTCCTCGGATGCTCATTAGCGTTTGTCACTTTTTTGAAAAAAAAAAAGTCTGGCTGAAAAACTTGAAAAAATATTGTACAGCAAATGAGATGATAAGTAGGCTTTGAAACAGATAAGAAGGAAGTGTGTATGTGTTTGGTGTGTGTATGTGTGTACAGAGTGTCATGTGTGATGGGGGTGTGGGGAGGGTCATGTAAAATACAAATAATAACTAGTTATTAATTTAAAAATCTTATCCAAATTAAACAGACATAATCAAATCAATTTCAGTAAATCTGTCTATTGGAGAGCTCTGAACACTAATGGTTTCCAGACAAACACACACGGCGAAGGGGTGGCAGGGTTTCTTTAATAAGCACATCAGAGGAAATGACAGGAAGAAAAATGGGCAGATAAATTCAACATCGCCTCGCTGAGTCTCCCCAAAAAAAAAAAAAAAAAAAAAATAGAAGTGGAAAGAAAGTAGAGACAGCCAGATGAGAGGATGGAGGACTCTGTTCTCCTCGACAGGAGACTCAAAGACCTGCCAGATAAAATGACACTGCAGTCTGAGCATGACAGAGAAAGGTGCGAGTAAGACACACACATAGAGACAGCATGAAGGGTGAGATGGCACAGAATGAGAGCGCCGAGAGCTAGAGATGGCCATGAGAGCGCTGAGAGACAAAAAGGTACGAAAGCTTAATGATATTAAAGAAGGATGTGTTGTACTGTCAGAATCCCATTAGATGAGAGAGCATGGCCTCAAAAAAAAAGGTGGACCAGAGCCCCAGAGTATCGCAGTACAGTGACATGACGGTTTTCGGCGGAATGACAATTCGTTCGCCAACACTTTTCTGCCTTTCGGACAGTTCATGCTTGCCACATCAGACTGGGAATTACGAAGAGAGTCTTTTGCCACTGCACTGAGGCTAACAATCTATGGTGGTCGAGGGCCACTTTTAGACTTTCTAACACTTTTGTGGTTTGCTACTTGATAAAAACGAGGCGAATATTCAAACAGTATGAATGCATGATCGACTTGGGAGTCAAGTCAGATTTTATTTATACATAGCACCAAGTCACAGCATTTCGTGGTTGACTTTCCATGTAGAGCAGGTCTGGACAACACACTTCAAGATGACTGACAGAAACCGGCATTGAAGCCTTGAGCTAACACTCTGGGACGGGGGCAAAGAAACGCTGCCTTTTTACCGGGGAAAAATTCAGAGCTGAACACGGGCGGCCTTCTGTCTCAACCGGTTGGTAGAAAGAAAGAAAGGGAGAGAATAACAGAGGTACAAATCAAGAATAGGATAGATGAGGATGAGGGTTGGGAAGGACAGCTACAAAAAATCCCATACTTATAACAGCAGCAGTGCTAGGCGGGTGCTGGTAGAGCTGAGATCCTGAGAGTCAAAATTAGTAACAGCGGTGAAATGTAATGCTTCGCTTGCTGAGAGCCTATTGTATATCTTTATCTGGAAATGTTCAAAAAAATATTACAACTCTGGAACATTATCCCTCCTACATTATATTACTGTGCATTACATAAGTGTATGCCACGCAGCAGGTGGGCGTCACACCACATCAACAACAGATCAATACGCCGGAAGGCAGCGAAAATATTCACACAAGCAAATGGCCACAGATCAACGGTTTCGGGAACGCATTGGATTTTTCCAGAGAAAGCCGGGCGAATTAACGAGACGGAGGCAATTTGCGAAATGTGATGTGCCGCTATAAAATACACAAGTGCTCACAACTGATTTTACTACTCAGTTCAAGCGGTTGAATGAACCGGGCGTGACTGAGACAACTGGCCCTCCTCCTAAGATCAAGCTCCAGCTCCAGCGGTGACCACCAGTATTGAGCTTTACTTTTTTTCAGGCCCAGTGGGCCAAATGATCTACCTGTTCAAAGTATACAAACAGCTCTCTGCTGCTCACTGCTGAGTCATAATCGATGGGCACTGTGTGTGTGTGTGTGTGTGTGTGTGTGTGTGTGTGTGTGTGTATGTGTGTCATGTTCATTGCAAGCCAGCTCCCGCTGGAGTAGCGTGGCATTTTTATAGTAAATATAGAGCTGCGCTGTGTGACAGGAAATTCTCAAATGAATTAATTTAGCCTGTAAACGATCGGTGCTGACAGTGTTAACCCCTTACGTCTTATTTCACTGTGCTTGTGGTCTCTGTTTATCCCCAACGTGGGTGGAGCTGAATGTTAGATCAAATCAGTAGGTACTGCATAATTATCTTTATCATGCTGGCTTATTAGCCAATTATCAAGTATCACATATTGACCGCGGACCAGAGAGGCAAAGCTCAAAAGCCTGTTCTTTTGCATCCACTCGACATGACAGCTGATGGCAGACATTAAAAGGGCTAAAGAACCGGATTTATCAAGATGCAGCAACATAAGTTGCTGCTGGGACATGGGTGTTTTGGTTCTTCATGTGCGTCTAAATGATGGAGGCAGAAATAGGAAAACGTCCGACATGTAGAACAAGAATTGGTGGAAATTGAGGGAACAAATGCGATGCAGGAGGTTTTCCATTTTGTGATGAGCTAACGGCTCTTTGGCTGTGTTTCCCGACTGCGTCACTGCACATCAAGCTATGCCTTGGGAATGTGGCTATACATGGTCATACCATAACCTATTGAGTTCATATTAGCTCAGAGGTGTAGAGTTGGCCTTCAGGAGAATCAACAGGCTTCTTGGATTAATAAGGAGCCGCATTCCGACAGAAGAACTGAAAAAACCAACAGATAAAAGAAAAAGGGCTATCCGACAAACTTCAAATTTTACTTAAAAACACTGTCATCGCAGAGAAATGAAAACATTTAGCAGATGCTTGTGCAGCCCCTTGCTCCGGGGTATATTTACAGTAAGGGAGCGGATTGTTCCATCATGTTCTCCTGTTCTCCCTCCCAAATTTTCCAGGGCAGAGGATCAGAGTCTGTCTGGCCACAAAGCCTTTTTCCTTACCTCAACAAAAGTGTATGGAAGACATGTTTTTTTAGACGGCGTAATAAGACAGTCATTACTTTTCACGAACACTTTTAACCAACGTGTGTCACCGTCATTTGATTGTGTAACATTTAACCTCTCTAACCACAAAACTGTCAACAGCATCGACAGACACAAAGATAAGGATGCTGATAAAAAAAAAAAATCTTCAGATTAAGCTTACTGTCAAAACACATTTTACTTTGATCGCGTTGTTGACAACCTCGTGTAAAAGAGTCTTTGTCTACCCGTGAGTTTGAATATTTGTGCTAAAAATGCTTCGGAGTGAGAAATATACCTTTAGTCAGTCCTTGAGACTTTGCTCTGTCGCTCGGAGTTTGGACAAAGAATACAAAAGGGTGGCTCTTGGGGTGCTGTCCAAATAAAGAGTATCCGAGTAAATTGAGACAATTTTTAATGAATGGGTAGCATTTAAAAGAAATCTGAAAAAGAGTTTCGCCGATTAGGCAGCTTGTTTCGTAGCGCTCTGTGTTCACCCGTCTGATTTAAACCACCCCCGGCCCCAATGAAGGTAAGTAGCTCATTTGAGACTTGCAGAGTTAGAAAATGGGTAAACCGCTTTTTGTAGACCCAGACATTAATGTCCATGTTCTGGAATAATGGGGGGGAAAGTGGAGTGACTAATGGACATTACAAACTTATCTCATTTCAGGCAGTCTGAGAGTCATCGCACAATTAATAGAGAGCTATAACGGTCTCCCCACAATGTACTTGAAAATGGGAGGTCCCATTGGCTGTGCCCAACAGTTGCTCGTCTAGCAATAACCATGTCATATTAAAGCCTGATTCAACCGACCAAAAGGATTGAAAGCTTAAAAGTATTAAATACTTCTATTAGGTTTATAACATCATGTTTAGTAGTGGCTGTGAGCACACAGCAAACATGTAGCACACAGGCTTGCATGGGGGCTCGAGACAATGCCAGCGGACTCTGGCAATGGGCAGGATTTAACCTGGACAACCACCTGTCAACCACAGGAGCGCTTATAGACACATGCATCCAATCACGTACATGGACAATATGTGGAATTTTCACCTCCTGCATTTTAGAAAAGCCAACACACAGCGAGTCCATTTGAGCCCGACATAGAAGGGCCCCTGATGGGAGTCAGGCCAGGAACCTTAATGCTGCGAGGATAACGTGCTAACCACCATCTGTGGTTCTGGCTCAGGACATTTCAACAAAAGTCATAAGGTTGAAAAATGTAAACAATTCACTGCGTAAACAACTAAAAATGAACAAGCTATGTAAACACTTTAATGAGATGTTGCATAAATCATGTTTTAAAAATCAACAAAGTTACGCGTCGTTTTTTTAGCTATCATTTTTCCCTTGGAGCCGAGAGGAGCCTCCAGTCCAGACCCACATGAACTGGCCATTCCCGGGTCACGAATATATGTATAAACTTTTTCTTTTCACCAGTCTGGATGTGAACAATGTCCCTGATCACATCCTCCTAGCTTGAGGCACATCTACCTGCTGTGAGGGCAAACAGGACCGGAGAACACTACATTTCTTTCCCAGCTGCTTTCTTCCCCCTCCCGACGCTCTGCCAGCACAAGCCCTGCTGATTAGTATCAACTACACCCCCAAAACGGCGCCACATTAGGGATAATAGTGGTGTTTGTGGTTACGAGTGAGAAAAGCTCACTTAGTGGAGCACAGGTTATTACTAAATACCGATGTTTAAGGTACAAAACAGACAGTAATTAAGTTCTAAACCTCGCTGAGGGAGAACTGCTGCACGCACATTACATCAGTTAGGATGGTCAAAACAAACAGGAGACTTTTCCAAATAAGAGCCTTAGAGCTGGAGCCAGCGAGAAATTCGATAGGAGCCCGGTGAGTTGTGATTCTATACGCAGGAAAATCCCCGGATCTGTGAAATCATCGAAAACGAACCGCCTATGGTTCCAACAGGTTCATTTGTACAACGCGGTGGAACATCGAGTTGCTTTTACAAGGTTCTTTTAAAACAAGGAATAGTGGGGGTGCAGTGTCGAAGGGGTGTTTGAAGTGGGCTGCACTTTTGCGACTGTGCAAAAATTTTGCTGCGGTGCTTGTATTTCATCAAACTGGACTTTCGGAGGGTGGCTGCCAGGTTGGGGTAATAAATGGAAGGGGAGGCTGGCGCTGCGGCAGCCTGCGGACCCAAAAGACTGGAGTCTGAATACCTCGAAGTGTACGACACAGCAAATAAATAAAGTATTTAGAAAACATCCAATAGTGTTATTTTAGAATACCGTTCACTCACATCATTAAACTCAGTTCACTTAAAATTAGTTGAGTAAAGTTGATAGAATCTAAAGCGATCATTTTGCCCTTAATTTTATTTAAGAGGGTCATGGGGCAATATACACATACATAGTATATCCTTTTGTCAATTTCAACAATTAAATCCTGAATCAAAAAAGACATTATATAACGCTGAAATCCTCAGAATTCATTACAGATATCCATAAATCTAAAAGACAATTGCGTGCTCTCACTTGTGTTCACACACAATCTTTAAATATGCTTATGCTATTTGCGTAACACTGAGTTTTGACTTCCAATCATGACCGCTTACCGTGAAAAAAAAAAACCTATAAAGTCCATATGTGCTCATGTGGCTGTGTGTTTCTGTAAATGTGTCCTTTGAAATACTACACAGTTGGGACAATCCTTAGGGGAACCCCACTCTTTCACCCCTGCTATTATGATAAACTCAGGGTGGGGTTCGACTCATTCTGGCCCCTGGAAAAACTTGGCGAGAAGACAGGTCACGAGATGAGATACAGTTATTCAAAGTTGTTTCAACTGTTTGATTTTTTTTTTTCCAATCTGTAACACTATTACATTTATGCAGCAAGATGATAAAAACTAGAGGGAGACTTATGTGTTTTCCTCTAAAAAGGTGCAAATCCACTGACTATTATCAATAAAATCTCTCATTAACCTTAATAATCTGAACGTGTTTGAATGGAGAGGAAATTAAAATAAGAACATGTCTTTCTCTGACTCAACTGGTGCTCAGAAACAAGAGAATAGTTTGTGAGAAACGGGCACACACCCGCAAGCGTGCACGCGCGCACAAGTGCGCACACACACACACACAAACACAGATGGTGAGTAGACTGACAGCACCACCTAGCTCTGCAAAGTGAATACTGCATTGAAGGAATGCAACAACCCCCCCAACTCTTTGAACATGCAAAAGGTGTGTAAACTGCAGTCTTTGGGTATCAATTGTGGTTTTTGAATTATTGTGCAACCTTTTTACAAGCCCAACTGAAATCCACTACTAGCATGTCATCATCCCCCTCTCTGCCCTTCTGATGTAACTCAGCGGGAGGAACCTCAGCCGTTTTGTCTCGCTATTTAATGTTAATGCAGCTGTTTGTAGTGCACTCACAAAAGGAGTCGGTTTGAGGTAGCTAATTTTGACGTTGAGGTTACTTTGGTATTCGAATGGTTCTGGCGCGGCTTGCATGAGAAATGCATTTTTTTATGTGTGAAACACATAAAAAAAGAAAAATGTCTTTGCAGATCTGTGCAAACGGAAATTTGAATGAGCCCCGAGGCGGGTCGGCTATTCTATGCTAAGCTAATCAGCAGATATTCCTGCACAGCTTTGTTATCCCCCTGACTTCTCCTCGCCTCTTGTCCCCCCCCCCCCCCACCCCCAACCCGGCTCGGTTCATCACCATTCTGCTTCCTCCACCTGGGCCTTCTGCTCCATTTTCTTTTCCTGTTCCTGCCTGTTCTCCCGCCTCCCGACTGAAAGTTTTCCCCCGACCGTCGAAGTCTTCTCTTTGAATTTCCTTCCCCTTACAATGGAACTGATGTAAATCATGTCGCAGGATCTTATTCCGTGGGACATACCAAAAGAGTGTCAAAGAGATGGATTAAGGGATGCAATCTGATCACTGGGCTCGCTCCCTCGATTGTGTTTCTCTTGATCATCTAATTAATACCGTTATGTTTGGGATCGACCTTTCAGTACTACTCATCTTTATTTTCTCTTATTTTTTTTTAAGAGCACCTACTCGGAATTACACACTCTGTTTTATTATCAGATTTACATGTTGATGCAATAAATTTGACACAAAAGTAATTCAACCTTTTGGAACTTCAGTTGAGAGCGCAAATACAGTGAGCACTGAAATGGACCAAACAGATGACGAGAGGATAGATGAAGGCTCATGCTCTACATGAGCATGAAAATAGATAGCATAGTAAAGTGGTGATGTTTTGAACGTTCTGAACATCGCTGCCTTGTGTTGAAGTGAACTTTTGGCAGTAAATTTTGCAGGGAGCGCTACTCTGAGTCGAAAGTTTTCATGAACTGGAAGAAGAGTCACATGCTTTTGAGAATGACAAGCGTAGCATTGGTTGAGGAGGTGGCTATTTGGTATCTCCTGCAAAAAAAGCAAAAGCAGAGGCAGGGTAGCACTCAACGATTGTCTCTGAGGTCATTGAGTACCTCATGATTTGCGACTGGAGAACTCTTTAATTGACGGTACCAATGAGAGAAATGTATGAACACTTTCCAGTATGTCCACTGGGTGGGGTATATATCAACCTGCATTGCCAGGGGGCCCGCTGATTAGTCAAGACATAAATGATAATAAAATAAATATTCTGCAACAGACATTTGTCCCTAAGTCTCTGTCAGTTTGCTTTTAAATGCGCTAATGATTTCACACAGTCATACAAAATCTACTCATAAAGGTCTACTGTTTTCAAATCTCCCTCATAGTTTTGACGTTCAACTCAACACCGCCCCCATGGATTTCAGTGGTACTGTTTCGTAGATGCGTTTCCGTTAAGCTTTCAGGAAACGGACTAAAACGCAGGAAATACATGGCTGGCTCGGTCTGTATCTGTATCCTGCACAATGCATACATGAGCCTTTAGGGTGATGCAACACACGATTTTGATTATTCCATTCTGTCATCATGAAATGAGTCACAAAAAAGCAAATTTGAATTTCTGGACCAAGTTACTCACTTGGAAAGGTGTACTTTGATTATCTGCAGACTTTAGAGACCAACACTGACTTGAGCGAGCGGTGAAATTCCAATACCAACAAACTACACCATCTGGCAAAAGCATAACACATGCACCATTTTGCTTAAATTCAGCCAAGAAAGGAACTAATGTGGTGCGACTCTGTTTCATTTCCAAAGTTCTGCATCTGTGCAGCATTTTGGATAATGATGGCTTTCCAGAACTCTGGTACCACAAAGGCTACCCACTGCTGCCGGAGACGTTGCTGTTTGTTTTCCCGCTTACTGTAAGTTGTCATGGGACTAGCAAGAGCCTCAGAGTGACCTCATGTTACAATACACTTAAAAACTAGTCCACCTGAAAATAAGCACTTGAAAATTACTTTGATGACACACAGAATTGTAAAGTGGAGCATGCTGTCTTCCGTATTCCTCTTCAATGGCCTGAGAAAAATCTGTACTTCCGGCGATGTGTAACTTTGATGGGTGAGACAGCCCTGCCTGAGAAATGATTCTGTTTACCTAAATGCATGTCCATTTCCCACAGCTGCTCCTTTGAATAAAAAGCTTTTCTGAAAACTTGAACCTTATATGAAGTGAAATGCATCTACTGCAATGAGTTAGCATAGCAAGTAGCATTAACTAGCTCTCCATAATTGCCTCTTTTGGAAGCGGTTTAATCTGCGTCCACTTATTTCTTTGCATAAAAAGCATCCGCTTCTTGGCCATCCATTAACAACAAAGTAAAGCCTGCACTTAAATTTACATATGTCAATGTCACCAAAGATGCAGTTCAAGTGCACCTGCTTGAAAATCACTTCCCCACAGGACTGCGGCAAAGAATAAAAAGTTAATCGTGAAGACAATGAGAAATAGCACACTGATAGGGACAGTAAATAATGACGATATGTGATTGACTACCAAGAAAAAAGAAAAAGTAGAAAATATAATACTCCTTCAGAGCCGGCTCCATCAGAACCAGCAAGATAACTATCCCATGATATTGTGAATGTCAGGCACAGCTTTGGGCTTTTGTCACACAGCCAAAATATAATTACAAGCCCTGTTTCCTGCGTCATGCAGATGGCGGTTATATCGTTTTGTATCCACATTTGCAGGCAGTGGCGGCCTCTATTCTTTTATTCTCTCGCATATAATGTGTTTATGAGAAAATATCAGTCTTTTCAATACGCATGTGTGCGTTACCTTCCATAGCCGACTCCCCGAGGCTGTGTGTAGAACACACACCGCCATATGGAGCAGTGTTGCACAGCGGCGCAGATGGACACATTCTGTGCCGACAATATTCTCAATGATCCACCAGTAGTGAGCTAAATGACAGCACTCGTAACCCACAAGAGCCCTTTGACAAGAGAATGTGTTCCACCCACTCCCCGCCCGCATGAATTGACATAAAGTTTGGGATGGTAGTTATAAAATCTATAAAAGTAACAGAAATGGTCAAACTCTGAAAACAAAGAAATATTTGATAAATGTTCCTTGACCTTAAATAATTTCCACGTGACTTGAAGGACACTTGGGAAAAAGAAAAAAAAAAAAAAAATCACATCAATCTTAGTAGAAGTAAAATGCCCCATAAACTGTCGGCTAGGGCTTGAAGAAATGGGCTGTACCAGTTTGCCATCACCGCACTAAATCAACAGAGTTAGATCAACCACCAATTTCTGGTTTTTGGGGGTGGTAGCAACATCCATCGACTAAGTTCTGCTGCAGATTTAACAATCTAGATCCACAATCCACAGATAATCAACATGTTACACGACCACTAAAAGTTACAAAGAGTAACTACGTGTTGGCAATAAATGACTGGCCACCATAGCAAACATATTTTTACAAAAAGGAAAGTGCTGATTTTCAGTGTCCTTGTCATTTTTTGGATTTAAGATAGCATTTCAGTTATGTCTGGTCATATTCCTGGTTGCTTTTTTTTAAAAGAGTGACACGAAATGACTAATTTTCAGGAAATATCTTGCTAATATTTAAATGTATGTCAATGTGAAAAGAACGATTTTTTTTTTTTTGGAAGATATGGGGGATTCTTGATTGAATCTCTAAAAGCTATATTTTTAATGGGTTTAGCTGATAAAAAAAAGTAGCACAAACTAGCAAGACATATAATGGGTTGGCAAAGAACACTGAAAAAGGCAGAGCTAATGGCTTTAACATTTGATTTTTAATCACTGAATTGTGTTACGGACAGGTTCGCCACCAGCCTTGGTTCAGTAATGCTTCCCTCTGATAGTGTTACTATTACTATTTGTTTTGGGAGGAATTCAATTCATCTCAGTCCACGCTTACACGGATGCCAAAAAGAAACGGCAATAACGCTCTGACGTTGGCTCCGTATGGAACACTTAAAGGTTTTCAATGTTCAAATTACAGTCAAGGTTTAGTCTACAGCCCTCACATCCCCTGGTAGCTCATTTATCTAGCCTTCCTTTGAATCATCCTCTCCCTTTTTTCCGCAATCTTATCACATTCAATTGCCTCTCCACATAACAATGACTGTCTGAGTGGCTTTTGAAGTCGGATTTGCTGTCTGTCAGATGTGACTGATTAGGACACACACACACACACACACACACACACACACACACACACACACACACACACACACACACACACACTTATATATCAGCACGCGCATGGGACTCCTGCATTCACACATACACAGTCATGCACACGCAAAGTGTTTTGACAGTGGCTATCTGAGGATTAATGTGTTGAAATGCTTAGCAGTATAACTGTCTGCAGAAAGTCCTAAAACGTGGATGAAAGTGCAGCTTACACGAACACACACGCACATGCAATATTCAAGAAAGTGATTGCATCACACTAAGACAACACACAGCTAGCTGTCCGATCAAATTAGTGGGGAAAAACAATAATCTAATGTAATCTACATGATATAATATATTGAGATTTGTTGGAATCTTGGGGCTCAGGTGAGTCAGAGTGCTTGTCTTGGAACTGAAAGGCTCTGGATCAATTCCCGAGCTCCAGAGTTGTTGAGCAAGACACTGAACCCCCTAACTGCTCCCCAGGTGCTGCTCAATGGCTGCCCACTACTCATGGTTAATCCATAATGGGTAGAATGCAGAGGATTAACAACCGTACCCCCCCACCCCCGCCCCGCGCCCCCCTCACTCGCCATGAAACCTGCTCAGACATGGGAGAACATACATCTCCTGCTCAGAGATGTCAGTTTCAATAAAGCAAAGCATTTCCCAAAGAACGTCTTTGAAATCCTAGCAACAGCTAAGTAAGTGGTGCGTCTGTTTACAGGAAATAAACTGTGACGTCATGCATCAGGCGCAGGTGGGACTGTGCATCAAGGACAGGAACGGCAAAATCAACAATGCAAGCTACACGACATTGATATTAGCCAACTAAAAGATGGACGCAATGTTCAAAACCAGGGTATGATTCATAAGAAACTGTTTGGGACTCAAGCTATTCTTGTTGCCTTCTCAATGTTAACTTCCTCTTTTTTTTTTTCGTCCTTTTGACAGTGACTCCCTGACTGCGGTGGAGTTGGACAGACAGACGGATAGGGAGTGTGACAGATGGGTGGTAAGACAGTCAATAAGCTATTTACAAAGAGATTGAACAATTGGAGAGGGTTTCACATGGACTGTAACATGGAGAGTGGACATGGTTTGACCCCAATTGCCTCCATGATTGGAGTGTTTTTCTTCTACTTCCTCTTTCAATTTCTTCTAACATAGAAGTGTAACTTCGGCAAGTTTATTTCTGTGTGTGTGTGCAATGCTGTCAAATTGGAGGCAGAGTTACGTCGGTAGGGACGCGTCAGAGTCGGTGTTCGAGACGCTCAAATGACCCAACTCATTCCCGAGAAACCCAAAGGTCTGTGACAATCTTACGACCAAACCGGACAAGCAGTTGATCTTGAGTAGAACCTTAATTGTCTTCATTAAAAGGAATAGTCTTGAAGTTTTGTGTATGTGTGTGTCTGTCTGTGTGTGTGTGTGTGTGTGGTTTTGCACAAGACTGATTTCTATTTCCGTATCATATCAGCCCTGTGGGTGATAGCATGGCTAAGTAGTGTTGTGTAAGCTCTTCAAAAACCTAGCTGCACTACAGTGACACAGACCTAACAAAGGCAACGCCAGACTCCGTACAGCTGTGCCTGGTCTGCCTCATCATATCAGATTTCCTTCAACATTTCTACACTGTAATTTCTACCAGCTCCTCCTCTGGACTGAGCTCTTTCATGGCTTTGACCGAGTTCATGAGTTCAGTCGCTGGATATAAATACAGTATATGTATACACATACACAGTATATTAGCTTAAAACAACCCCTATCCTTTTCAGCAGTGATTGTCGGAAGTGCACGAGGGACATTCAAGTCCCACTTTCTACAAGCATTTCAACATTTTCATTGTGGCTTGACACACACAGAACCACAGAAGTGCCCATCATAAGAGTAGGTATGGCAAGGGTTGCACATTGACCCCTCGCAGAAGTTTAAACTGAGCTTTTATTTTTCTTCTTTCCAGTTGTGTTTGTTGTGTGTGAGTGTATTTCGACTGTGGAGCTAGCATAATCTTCCTGTGTATATTACACTGTACTGAGAGAAAAATCAATAATTTGGGTTTTGCCAACAGCCACAACTGCTTCATGCTATTCATGCAAACAATTCTGGTGTTGGGTCCAACATTATTGTTGCCAACCAAAACACGCATAAAACTTGCACACATTAGGCAATTGGAAGAGCACGTGACCCCACAAATGCTGGTTCACAGATCAGTTCTTTATAAAGCCCTCGCCAACCAGTGGTGAGATTACTCTGTCAATGTATGTAAATCGTTCCGCGTGCTGAAACACAATACTTAACACTGCCTGCGGTTACAAAAGGCTGTCATGGAAAGGGGGGCTTTTCAAGATTTTTGTAGCATCTCTATTACAGAGACTCCAGGATATTGCCATGGATATGACCCACTGTATGATGCGCTGCTTGCTCACAGCAGCAGGGTCACACCGGGATGTGGGGATACGACAATGCCAGTGTCGGGAGTGAGCTGTTCTGTCGTTCCAGCTGTCCTTCTAGCACAGACATCAACTGAGATATGAGACAAGCTCCGCTTTCTTTTTTTTTTTTTTTTTTGCACTGGCCACAGTGTCCCTATCTTCCTCAAATTATTATTGTGTCCAACTGAATTGAGTTACGATGACAATTGTGTTATGTAGCATAAACTCATTGCTTAGCTAATATTAACTGCATCAGAGATCATATCCTGGGAAAAAATAGCCTGTTAATTCTCCAAAACTATTTCTGGCACTTCACCAAGCACTGGGCAAGTGTTGAAAGCATTGTCGACCTGACTGATTTTTTTTAATTGTTCTGGCATTTGCTATGGGCAGAAGTAGCCTGTTGTAATTGTCGCTAAATGTGAAATTGCCAGCAAAACCAGCTATCTAGCCACTGCCCTCTTTTAGAGAGACTCCATTGATTCAAGATTCATTATTCATTTTTGGTCACTTACAAAATGGTAGTACCCAGTGTTGTGAATTGCTTCTGTACCATCCTTAACCGGCTTAGGTTAAAAAAAGGAGAATAAAAAAAGAAGAAAGAAATTGTCCACCAGAACAGAAACGAATGCATAATGGTTGCTATCGGCTTCTTCTTCAAGGCCTCCACCAGACCAAACAACCATCAGAGCTGTTAACCCTAGAGAACCAGAGGCAAAACAGATATGTTTTTAATCTTTTCCTTAAGAAGAAGAAAAGAGACTGAACTATCTTAAGTCTATGTGCGCACACAATAGATTCATTCATATCAACACTGTTTGTCTTGCAGTCAGGGTTGCAGGGGTGACTGGAGCAGATCCCAGCTGACATTGGGCAACTACCTCCTAGACCAGTCACTAGTCAATTACACTCATACAACACGCAACCATTCACACATCTCGGGATATTAAGCATCTCCGAATAACCTGCTGCATGTTTTTGGATTGTCGAAGAATACCGAAAAACCCGGAGGAGACCCACGCAGACGGGGAGAATTTGCAAACTCCACACAGAAAAGACCCCTGTCCGAAGCCAACCAGGGACCTTATTGTTGGAGGTGGAAACACCAACTGCTGCCACCCTAACAAATAAATTGAATTGGTATATTCACTGTATATGTAATGTCATGTCAATGTTTGCTATCCGTGTATTTCTAAGGAATACGTTGCAATACTGTGTTACGTGACGGTTAAAAAACAATTTCAGCAATTAGCCACCGCTTTTCCAATAAATACACTGGAAATGGCATGGAAAGAGGTACGAGCATTATGAATTCTAAATATATGACAATACATTTGAGGAATGAACTGATTGATTTGATATTACAGTGTTGAATAGTACAGCAAAAACAGTAGAAGTGAATTTAAAAGAATTCGCAGACAACATGGGTTGAACAACAAATTGGTATTTCAATTGGATTAACATTATAGACTAATGAATAACGAAGGAATTCCTTTACTGTCACATTCAGCTATACATACAGCGCAACATTAGTGAAATATGACCATTGCATTTAACCCATCATGGATGAACCAAGAGCAGAAGGCAGCGAAGGAGCCGCACCAGGGGAGAAGTTAGGTGTTCAGTGTTCCGATTAACAACAATTCAACTGGCCAGGAGAAGCTGGGAATCGAACCAGGAATGGAAGCAGAAATTCACGGTTGATTTGGTCGATGGTTCACACTGAAAGTCCCTTTTTGTCCAACTATAGAATTTCCTCTTATTTCACATGACTTGTGGATCCTGTAGCCATGTGCTCAAGCCTGGCTATTTTCCTGATGCATTGCCATTTTTTTTTAATAATCAAAAATATCGTTTATACATAATTTTGAAAAATAGTAGAGTACCAATACTACTAAAAATTCCCAAATCAGGTCAGTTGAAGTTGCCAGCAGCAGGGTTTAGGGTTTTTTCATTTGGTGCTATTTCCCTTAGCTTTATTTACTCATTACACACTCAATGCTACAATGTATTGCTAAATCAAACCTGCACACAATGCTACACTCTGTCGCTTAACTTGATGTAGCAATGACGTGAATACCGATCCTCTTGAAATGATCAAACCATTCCCGACTGGCTTCCGATGCCACCCTTCCAAATAATTGAAATCCGGTTTTCCCAATCACTGCCATGGCCACAGGTGTATAAAATCAAGCACCTAGGCATTCAACTGTTTTTACAAAGATTTGTGGAATGCTTGCTCTCAGGAGCTTTGTGGAACTGTGATAGGATGCCACCTGAGCAACAAATCCAGTCGTGAAATGTCCCCGCTTCTTAATATTCTACAGTCAGCTGCATTATAAGTGTTTGGAAACGTCAGCAACTCACAAGTGATAAACTGATGGAGCGGGGTCAGCAGATGGTTGAGACCCATAGTGCAAAGAGGTTGCCAGCTGTCTGCAGACCTCCAAACTTCATGTGGCCTTCAGATTAGCTCAAGAACAGTGTGCAGAGAGCTTCATAGAATTGTTTTCCATGGCCGAGCAGCTGCATCATAGGCACACATCACCAAGTGCAATACAAAGCGACGGATGCAGTGGTGTAAAGCACGCCCCAACCAGACTCTAGAGCAGTGGAGACGCATTCTCTGGAGTGACAAATCGCGCCTTTCCATCTGGCAATCTGATGGACGAATCTGGCTTTGGCGGTTGCCAGGAGAACAGTACTTGTCTGACTCCATTGTGGCAAGAGTGAAGTTGAGTAGAGGGGGGATTATGGCGTGGGTTTGTTTTTCAGGAGCTGTGCTTGGCCCTTCCAGTGAAAGAACCTCGGAATACATTTGGGAAAATTACAGCTGAGACTGAGAGCCAGGCCTTGTCGTCCAACATCAGAGTGTGACCTCACGAATGCGCTTCTGGAGGAATGGTCAAAAATTCCCACAAACACAGTGGACAGCCTTCCCAGAAGAGTTGAAGCTGTTATAGCTGCAAAGGGAGGACAAACGTCATATTGAATCTTCTGGATTAGGAATGGGATGTCGCTTAAGATCATATGCGAGCCAAGACAGGTGAGCGAATATTTATGGCCATATAGTGTCTGCCGTTCATTCTCACAGATGATGCTCTCAGTGACTGGCAACAGTTACTCCCCCTCCTCATGGACAAGTCAGCAACTTGCACACCTTGCTCATGGTTTTACGTGGCTTTTGCCAGGCTACCCTGGGGCGGGTGAACATTTTGTCAACACCGCTTCGTGGATAGTGGCGGCCACGTCAGTGTCAAGCGCTCACCCTGCTCGCACATAACTCAGACATCAGCTCTTGTCATAAAGCGAAAAAAAAAAACACAAAACACCATTGGCTGAGCGTATCGTATCTCTGAAAATTCATAAATTGATGCACTCATAAGTCAAGGTTCTTTGCTTGAATTCAGACTCCAAAAGGTGTCTTTTTCAGTGTTTGACACTTCTGTAACGACACAAGCTTTATGCCTCTGTGCCTGCAGGAACGGTTTTACCCTGACAGACGAGCAAATGATGGACTAATCCATTGTCATCTGGTCATCTATCCAGCGCGCACCTCGCTTCCAGGCTCTTCAGGAGGATAATTAATAAGAACAATTAATCCATGAGGTGGTGGGGTTCCTGATAATTTCAATTAGCATCGCACACACAGAGGCACACACACACTTTCATGTATCCATCTATTTTACGTGGACCCCAGGTGCAGCTGTGTTTCCTTAATTAAGATCTAAAGTCCATGAAGACTCCAGCTTTCATCGTTTATTATACTCATAATCAACCCCTTTGCTTTTTGCCCAATCTGCCTCTCTCTGTTTCAATTTAATCTCTCCGTTAACCCCTTCTCTATCACTTAAAATCAATCATCCGAATCCTGCTGGTTTAGCTACTCCTTGCTGTGACCTCGTGTCTGTCTAACGCCCTGTCGCCATCAAGCCTGCATTTGTCTACTTCACTTTCTCTTCCGCAGTCCTTTAATTATCACCCCCTCCCCCGTCTGTCAGCCATGCCAATAATTAACCCCTTTTTATCCTGCCTCCCCACCTCCCGCTTTACCTCTGCATATGTTCCGCCAAATTGCACCTATCTGTCTCATTCCCCCTTAATGCATTCATTCCTGCCATCTTTCCTCACCCGCAGAGTAAACCCCATTACTCAATTAACCCCCCCTGCTTCCTGGCCAAAGTTCAACATATGTATCAAGATCAGATCGTGTGCATCTTACACTGAGGTGTGCTTCTAAAAATATTGAATTCATTAGGAGGTGGAGTGAAAGGAAAAGAGGCGTGGGGAGGGGGTGCCACAGCAGTGAGGCCAAAGCATTAAATAGGCAAAAGATTCAGGCAACATGGAGAGAAACAAAGCACTGAGTGAACTGACACAGCATGAAAAGGGACCCGAACAAAAGATATGTATTTGTAAAAGGGGCCGAGGATTAGGCAAGTAAACTCAAGTCAGTAATGGAAAGTTCTTTGCGGACGGAACAACACACATTGTTTATACAGACATATCACAAAAGTCTTCCGATTTTATTTTCTGTTCGCATTATTTGTTTGTTTTTCTGTTTTCATTGCGAGAATAGGACTCAAGTCAAGATTTCGGTTGGACATTCAAGATATTTTGTACAGAGAATTCCATGAAGGAAGTTAGAAAACTCACTCCTTGCTGTCAGAGTGCTAAAATCCACTTATTGTTCAGGAGAGTTTATAGTTTGTCCTGGTTTTTAAGAGGACAGAAAATTTGTGATTCTTGTTTTAATTCAAGATTCTGCCACTGAAAAAAAAAAAATGTAATTTAATCTTTTAGCCGGATTGTCCAATCCTACTTTGGCAGTCATTCTTAAACTTAGAACTTTATTCTCCGCCGTTTCATCCTAATTCTCAACATCCGGCTTCATTCTCAGCACGCAAATCCTCTTTTCTTCAGGCCAAGCTCTTAAATTCAGGTCACAGCGAGGAAGGTGAAAAGAGAGCAGAGAGGGGAGAGAAAAAAAAAAAAAAAAAAAAACGTGGGCCAAGCAAGGGCAGCATATAGTAAAGTAGTTTGAGATGATAGATCGTATGGGGAGGATAACTAATGTGAAGAAGGAGGGTCGAGGTGAAGGATGGGCAAAGGGGAGGTAAGAGCTGAAGGTGACGGCGAACATTTAGGATCATCTCACTTCACGTCGCCTCTTTACCCTGTCACTAAGCAACACCAAGATAATGGTGCATGATACGGGGTGGGCTGACCTTTAGGGGGAAAAAAAAAATCCATTAACAAGAAGCACGACTTCCATGTTGTGTCCCTCATCAAGTTACTTATTAAAAGTGTATTTACCATATTATACCACGTGCACTGATGTTATCTTGCATTCATTAGCTGAGGAAAACTGACAATTATTTTGTTATTAGACTGCTCTGATGAATGAACTGCATTGCATGGAACTGTATTCCAGTGTGGGGGGAAACGGTATACTTGCACCGTCTTTGTCGTAAATTAAAAGCATTAAAACAAGGCATAAAAGTGAAACGTTTACACGGCTGTTGCTGTGTTGTGATTTTGCTGTGATAGATTTTCAGCAATCTAGCTAATGGAACATTACAGACATATTCAAAAATGTGTCACCGGAGTGAAACTGAATTCCCAATCCGTCTGTCAGGGAGACGGGCAGGCAGGCAGGCAGACAGGCAGGCATGATTTCATGGGCCTTTAAATCACCGCGGCAGATTTAGCATAATTCATGTCAGTGCAAGATGATTTTGTTACATGGGGACACACATGTACACATGGACATATAATAGAGGGAGCTCTTTTAATGTCTGCTGTACATCAGCGTAGACTGATATATGTGTCACAGCAACGGCAATTTACCAATGAGGCCATAGCCTCATCAAATATAATTCACAATTCCGCTAATAGCAGATGTATCCGCTCATGGAAAGAGGGTTTACAGCCTTGCTAACCTTTTCAAGGACTACAGGATGCACCTCTTCACATAAACATACAGGCACGGGACATATTATACACGCACACACACACATATATTATCTACACACACAAACATATATACACACACACACACACACACACGTATATATATACATATAATATACACATACAAACATATACGGGAACATACACGCAAGGTCCTCTACTTACGACGGAGTAACGCACACACACACGCGCGTGCACACACACATATTTCAGAGGGTGAGAGCAAACGGAAACACAGTACTGATGGTTTAAAAGCTGTTCTCTATGTCACAGTTTTGAGTAAACTTTAGCAATTCATGATTCCTTGGATGAAGATCGGTACTTCCAAATCTGAGGTCGTGGTCCTCAGCCGGAAAAGAGTGGAGTGTCCCCTCTGGGCTGGGCAAAAGGTCCTACCCCGAGTGGAGGAGTTCAAGTATCTTGGGGTCTTGTTCATTAGTGAGGGAAGAATGGAGCTGGAGATTGACAGGCGGATCGGTGCGACATCAGCTGTGATGCCAACTTTGCATCGGTCTGTCATGGTGAAGACGGAGAACAAAACACGAAGCTCTCAACTTTACCAGTCCATCTGCCTTCCTAACCTAACCTTAGGCCAAGAGCTGTCGGTAGAATCTGAAAGAATAAGATCATGGATACAAGCAAAAAAAAAAAAAAGGGTTTTCCTCTGCGGGTTGTGAGGGCTCTCCCTTAGAGATAGGCTGAAGAGTTGGACATCTGACAGGGACTCAGAGAGGGACTCGCTGCTCTTCTGCGTCAGGGGAGCCAGATGAGCTGGCTCGGGCATCTGGTTAGGATGCCTCCCTAGCGGCGCCCTGGTGAGGTGTTGTAGGTATGTTCAATCTTAAGGGGGGCCCAAGAAAAACCCAGGACACACTGGAGGGATTAAGTGTTTCGGCTGGTCTGGGAACGCCTTTGGTTCCCCCCAGGAGGAGCTGGATCAAGTGGTCAGGGAGAAGGAAGTCTGGGCCTCTCTGCTTCAGCTACTGCCTTCGCAACCCGACCCCAGAATAGGGGAAAACAATGAGTATGGATGAATCCATCAGTCATATGAAATTTATGGATTTTATCAACATTTAATAATATTCAACTATACTTTTAGGGTGGCCTGGCAACACAGGGTTCAATACGTGACATTTAAACTGTCATAAATCCACATCTCAAAGAGCACACAGACAGTTTGCGGTCTGTCATCATCACAGATGGAAAGATTGTTTTGTTTTCGTGGTTCACAGTCATCATCTTGTAGTGATTACTTGTGTTTTTCTACATACTTGATGCTACTGATAGCTGAAATAAGCGCGCGAGGTTTTATCAACATCAGCCGCATGGCAGTGAAACCACACCGAAGAGTCAAGAGGCACTAAAACAATTAATGTGGACAGGGCGGAAAGAGCTTGAGTAAAGTTAATTTTCCCCTAATTTGTCGGTAAGTAAAATGCGGCTGGTCTACACAAAGACACGGCAGCCCTAAAACCCTTGTGAGATCCGTGTAATAAAGCTTCCATTTCTGAGCTGCCTGACACACCTCTACCAGAAACACCAAATTTGATAAAAAGGGTTGACGATGAATACATTTGGAAATTTGGACGGTCATCATTTGGCCACAAGTCTGAAGTCCTACGAGTAAAGGCTGCAGCAATGGTTGAAAAAAGGGCATTAGTCTTCAAATTTTAATCCATTCCTTCTGTCATTGGCTATCTTGATTATTACTCATTCTTTATTAGAGCCACAGAAATAATATAGCGTCTCTCCGTTATTTATACTTTGAAAATTAAACACCTAATAACTCCATGGTTCCCATCAGACTGCACCCAAACAATTCCCATCAGAGCATTTTTTTTTTTCTTTTTCACGACGTGCTGTACATGATTGTTGTGCATAAACACTAAAACTACACACAGGGACACTCAGCAAATGAAAGCAGTGCAATATGTGAAAGCAATAAAGAAGCCGTGCTTTCTTTAGTGGAAGGCTAATATTATTCTCATAAGTTAGCGACTTCATAGCGAGGGCTGCGGGCCAAAGGTGAACAGAAAACGGTTTACATGAGCACATCTTATATATGTGAGAAAAATGCAGTAGAGAGTGTTTGTCCTTCCCTTTCATTCACTTAACCTTTTGCTTGCTGACGTCACGCTGTAAAAACAGAACACATCTGTCGCCTGTTACCATCAAAGATGGCGGGTTACGGCCAGTTTTCGCGGCTAAGAAAGTGAATCTTTAAATAAGCGCAGACTGTCTGAGAATCTCGCCAAAGTAGAAACACAATTTGGAGTCAGTCAATGGTTCAGGCTCTGAACACAGCAGGACAAAGACCCTACCAACACAAGCTCGTCAAAACCTGGGGCGCTGATAGTAACCCCTTACATGTGAAAGGTACATTAGAATATTTACTCTAAATCAGGAGTGCACAATACGTCGATCGTGATCTACCGTTTGATCGCAATGGTAGTGTGGGTAGATCGTATGATATTAAGATAAAAATAGACATCCGCCTATCATCCGTCCTCACTATGGAATTTGTCACTTAACTGACGTACAGGGCAGCCAGTTTGAAATCTGAACTTTTCTGACACATGGGCCCATAAAACAGCACTAACTGCTGCAAAACTGAAGCAAGCTAGCAAGTTACCTATTTATCCTCCAATTTATTACTTTTAAACTTAAGACAGGGTATCAAAATGAGTGGGGGAGCTGGACCAAGTAAGAAGCCAAAAAATTCCGCCAGTCTACCATCACTATACCAAAGAAGGGGGCGGCATTTTCAGACTGCTCATAAAAACTATGATTATTATTTGGAAGTAGGCTTGAGGCTGGCTATCAATAGCTACTGTCCGGTCTGTACGTCCCTGGCTGTACGTCCCTCAGAGCAAGTCAGACTAAAAAGAGTTGTAATGTGCATAATGGGTTCATGCAGTTATGCAAGGTACACAAACATATAATGTACATATAAAGAATTCTCAATATATTTATAAATAAATATATGTTTTGCTTTTTTAAGATTCTGACTTGGACATTTTATGAGTAGCTCGCATGCTGAAAAATTGTGTGCACCCCTGCTATAGAACATATATACTGCTCAAAAAAATAAAGGGAACACTTGAACAACACAATGTAACTCCAAGTCAATCACACTTCTGTGAAATCATAGTGTCCACTCAGGAAGCAACACAGATTCATTTTGACTTGTTTTAAGGACATTACATCAAAGTTGGATCAGCCTGGAGTTTATTTTTACACTTTAATTTTGAGTGTGATTCCTAATCAGACCTCCATGGGTTGATACAATTGATTTCCATTGATCATTTTTGTGTGATTTTGTCGTCAGCACATTCAACTGTGTAAAGAGCAAAGTATTTCATAAGAATATTTCATTCATTTAGATCTAGGATGTGTTTTTTAAGTGTTCCCTTTATTTTTTTGAGCAGTGTATATAGGCCTCATACTGTAAGTGATGGTCTCACCATTACGATTCACCTAATGGTTAGACAACTTGCTAGTCTTCCTTTTAGAATATACTGACTGTTTCACCAGGTTTTACTAGCCTGGCAAACCTGCTTCGATAGAGCCATGCAAATTCATCGGCTCCCCTTCCTGTTCTGCTTCCCACTGGTTGAAGATAAGCAACACGATCAAAGTTATCAAAACCAGCCGATGTCGGATGGTCCAGAAAGCTGCACTGGTGGGTTCGGAACCCCATCATTGAACATAGCTGAGGCTGTGTCACCAACGTGGATTAGGTTGTTTAATGTATTCTAAGGAAGAACAAAACATAATTTAGAGCTCAAGCTGACCTGAAGTATGCGGTTGCTGTACGTCTTTTGGCCTTTGCTAGCAACCTGTAGCCCTTAACATTTTTTTTTTTTTTTTTTTTTTCAGATAAGAGCATTTCGTGGCTCTAATTAATTCAGGGTCTTGCCAATAGCAGTGGTTCACTGAAGTGTTTCATTAAAACAGGGGATGGATCAGGCTGACTGGTTTCCCAAAGTGGCAGTGTCAGAACAGCGATCAACACCTGTGTGCAAGTGAGGTTTTTTTTTAGCTCATTAATGTTCTTTGTTTTTTATCAGGCATTGTCACAATGTATTTCAGGAGACCTTGTGGATTGCTACACCATTAGGCACTGACGATAATGAAATTATTTTTTATTTTCAATTTTTTGTTAGATATGGTGCTTTTTTTCCCCCACTTTTTCATTATCAGGGAAGAGGTTTTATGAAAAGGGGATGTTTCTAAGTTGTGGATGTGTCTAATTGGCCCTGGCAGACATCTGTTGTTGAGAGCATGTCTAGTTTGCCAGTCTGTGCGAATTACAATAGGGTTACACAAACTAACAGGCCTATTTCCATGAACCTTGATGTAGGAGTGAAAGAATGGTCACGGAAGAGCCAATCCTGTGTCGTGGATGATCTGGAAATTCATATAACTTCCTCTGGAAATTCTGAGCGCACTGTCGTAGTGGCCTGTGCTCTCTGAGGGCACCTGCCATTGTCGTGTCAGAGCCTGATCCCAAAGAGTGCCCGTGTAGAAGCCATGTTAAGGCGACAACTTCCTCTTTGAGGTTTTAAGGATGAATGCATATTATGTAGTCCGTTTCTCTTTGAATTGCTAATTTTTTCCTCTGTTGACTTTCTCCATGGCTGGACATTTTTTGAACATACCGTTTTTAGATTCATTCCTAAAAACCTGCATGGGGGTGACTAGCTGCTGGCAAAATTAGCATACCTATGCTGTCAACTCTACATCGACCTGTTGCCTGAAAGGCAAGTCAGCCTCACACAGACAGCCGAGCAGTTCGACTCTGAGCCCTGCCTGAGCCTGGCTCTGAGGGTCTGCCTACAGTAAAACACTCATCGGGGATTAGGAGCCATTTATTCATCTCAGCTCAGTAATACTATGAGCCTCACTTCAGAATCCAATGAATATTTCACACTTTCATTTCATCTCTGGTGCTCAGAAGTGTGTGTTACTGTCCGCCATTCTGTTCAGTTTATTTCTGTGTGTGTGTGTGTGTGTGTGCGCGCGCGCACATGTGCATGCGCAAGTATTATTTTGTGATACTTTTCTTAATCTTTGTGTTGAAATGTCTAAAAAATAGTACATATGTGCTTGAACATAGGATTAACTGCCAGAGCGGTTGGTATTTGTATATTCAAAAGAACTGCAAACCTTTCAGAATGGCTGTTTAAAGAGGGAGTTTCAGGGGATAAACGGGAAATAAACACTGAGCAGTTGCCTCAACATACAGAGAGTATGTCTGTCACAAGCCTCGGTAGACCTGCTAAACTTGTTTCCACTTCAAATTATTCAAAAAGCTTGATGAGCATCTAGTGATTTGACATCCATTCAAATTGAACAGCTTATCCTTTCCGCGAGTTTGACCAGTACAATATGAGGTCACATACAAGGCTTTTAATCTTTGGAGAATCAGAGGCTGATCAAGTGCATCATTCATACAACACCGAATGACCACCGAGGGTACTACAGAATGTAACACCTCCACGCACATACGAAAAAGGGAAGAATAGTGCTGCGGTGGTACAATCCAAGTAACAATAGTCTAAATCAGGAACAACGTATGTTGCTCTCTGATTCTCTGCGGAGCCATGGCAACAGTCTCATAATAGTAATCCCATGGGTCGGCCGCTGGTCTCCTGACTGTTATTGCTGCTTTCACTGACTCATACGGTTGGCGTGTCTCTACACACCATCACTTTGAGGCATGAAAGCTTCTAGAAAACCCATCTGGAGGAGAGGAAAATCTTGCTGATCCAATGCCACGGAAAATGTCACCTGGGAATATTGTTTCTTCACTGTACAGATGGTTCTAATTCATCACATCTTCGGACGGATCTGTGCAGACACCGTCGAAGGGGAGACCGGAGCTCCCGAAATATCTAAAGTGAAAGATTGCTACCATTTTAAATACTTAAATGATGAAAATTATTATGGGGGGGATTAACACTTCAGTTGTGGTCAGACAGGGAAAGAGAGAACGCTCGCTCTTCCCAAAGGTACTCGCAGTGCAGAGAAAAAAAAAAAACGCTATCTGAAGCAACTTTCTTCTTAATTAGTTGGTGGGAACCTCTAAGAAATCCTGCAGTATTTATACATCCTTCAAGGCATACAGAACGAGCCAGGGACAGAGAAATATACTGTATGAACATTATATTTGTAGCCTGTGGCTTTTTCAACTATTTCAAGCAATGACCTAAATGAAAAATTCAATCCCCAATAAGACGCAGGCTCATTAGAAAACACTGATACTTTTTTAATGTGCCGATCCGCTAAGTGAGGGCTGGAGGACTGTGTGAGGTCCCGAGCAAAGGGTCAAAAAGCCACCAATCACAGGCCATTTAGCACATTCTAATGATGCTGAAGTCAATTCAGAATAAGAAAAAGATAGTGAGGGTGGAAGGAAAAATGTCATGTTCCTACTGGGGAGATAAGAAAAATTAGGAATACATAAACTGACTCTACAAAGCCTCGGAGAATGAATTGCTAATGACTGCTGCTAAAAGCTACGGGGCAAGTTAAATCCTATTCTGTCTGAATTTTGCTGGCAACGCAAAATTCTCTTCTAGTAAAATGGCATGCAATGCACCGCAGCTTACTTCTTCCACGTGGATAAAGAGCAAGGAACAGGTAGCAGTAAGGATGTTTTACGAGCACACGCGCCAGAGGTATCCGTGGGATTCAGGGGATAAGGACAGTTTACAGACATATAGTGATTCCGTGGCTAAAGAAGAATTTGTTCTCCTCCTCCGCAGTTCGTTTCTCTGGATGTTAGTGTTCTCTGTTTACCGTTGGGTCATTGAGCAAATGGGCCATTAGAAAGACAATAAAAATCCAACCCGCATTTCTTAATTGCCTTTCTTGCATAATCAACAAGTTAATTAACAAGATAGATGGTTTTATCTGTGTGTATTATCAGCGGTTGCTTGACATGATCGATGCTCAGCATTTGTTTCAATTCCCAAAAAAAAGGACGATAAAAGCAAAGGAGGCTCTTCAATTTTACATTAATCGATGCCGGTCTGAATCCAAACAAGTTCTTACCTTGTCCTTGTCCTCTACCAGATCGCTCAGTATGTCATCAGGGTCCAGAATCCCCCCATCACAGTATTCAACATGGTGTGTCCGGACCACGAAGTCTCCTTCCTAAAACACAAACTAAAATTACCTCTATGTGCCAAACATTAGTAGCGGTTTACATTCATATTTGTCAAGAATTGCATTATTTACTGTGTGCAGCAGATGCCCAAAAAAAAAAAGGATTTTAGTCTTTTTTTGAATAACACAATTCCTTGTGCTTTTAACAGAAAAAATTACGTTGAGAAAAAGACGTTTTGAAATACTGTATCACTGTGAAGTTGATCAGTGACCTTTTGTTTTGAATTGAAAGGTCACGACCTGTTTTTCCATTGTCTAGACATTTGTGTTTAATTTTGTCTCAGTCAGTGAATGAATTAGTGAATAGACCTTTACCTCAGACCAAAACCTCTAATGACCATATTCAAAGTACCGTGGCTGTCGCAGACAATTTGAAGAATTTATTCTCAGGCCAGGCCGCAGAGATCACCTTCACTACTCTGAAAATGTGTCCTGCGCAGCCACACTGATCTTGACATTTGACCAACAAACTGAATCAGTCCATACCTCAGAGAACATTTACTGGGGATAAATCTACTACATAATGTTGTCATGTCGATATGATGACGCCCTGAACCCTTTGAAAAGGTCACTATCCACCTGTCTGACACCATGAGGACAACACCCATTCTTCTTTTATGGAACCTGTGTGTGTGTGTGTGTGTGTGTGTGTGTGTGTTTGCACCTTGAACTGACATCTCTCATCGCCCTGTTGAACGGCTATCATCGGATTCCTTACTATAAACAACTGGAGCTGGACAATATATGATTAAATATCAGTAAATGTGAATGCTACTTTTTGGAATCTAAATCAACGCCAGACAGCAGCTCAGTTTTTTTATCTCCCAAACAGCAATTCTGGGGGGGGGGGGGGGGGGTTTGAAGACCATTTAATTAAAACTGAGTCAGCACTTTTTATATTCTTAACAGCAGACTATGAGTCAGTATGTTTTTTTTAAAACACACAACTCCCCCATTCGTATTAGGGATGTAAATCACAGCTTTTATCCCAATGAGACACAAGACTGGACAACAATACAGTAATTGACGACTGCTTCCATATGATTGCAACGGCGACTACAAATCCAGGGCCCCGATAAATATATGGGATGATAAATGACCACTGGGCCTCTGTTACCAGGGCAACTTTAACAGGAATGTGAGAAATGTATTCATGTTTGTGGGTTCTCCTATAAAATGTTTGCGAGTTTAAGAGGAAACCATTAAAGAATAATGTTGTAAATTTGATTTATTGTTTGATACTGTTATTTCAAAATACAAGCCCGCAGATGCATTTGCCTTAATCATAGACAGGATGTATCAATATATTGTTGGTCAAGTATTGTTACAGCTCTGATACATTTTTTTTTTTTCAATTCACTTCACACAAGTATGAGGACTTCATCCAATCATTATCAGCTCCCTCCTGCAGCTCTTTATTTGCACACCTCCCTGTGTTATCTCCCATCTATGGCCTCCTCATTGTTTCTCCTCTCCTCACATCTCACCCGAGGTACAACACACAGATTACAACTGAAGCCTGCCTAAACCCCCTCCTTGCCTTCTCTCTCTCTCTCTTTCTCTCTCTCCACACTGACTTTCTCCACCGTGTTGGGTCTGTGATTAATAACATCGACACTACACTGGACAGCTGACTACATAGAGCTGGTTGTTGAACAGCACAGCCAGACAATAGGCCAACACACACACACACACACACACACACACACACACACACACACACACAAAACAACCACAAATACCCCCCCCAAATAAAAGTACAACTCAAAATATTACAGGGCGGTGGTCCATTAAATCATTCTTTCAGGGTCAGGTGCTTGTCAGTGCTTTTCAAAGACTCCCATCAGGAGAAGGGAGTGCTCAATGTCAGTACAAGCTCTTACAATGAAGACATGCACACACACCCATCCCCCCCACACCCACACACTTTACTGGATACAAACTAATAGATAGCAAAAAGGGGGTCAACAACAGTGATTCAAATCTAAAAGGAGGTTAGTAAGGCAGGTAGGCAGTAATGAAGAAATGTTCACTGGCTGGTTCGATCAGTCAATATCAGCCTTTCATGGATTATGTTTCAATCCTCCAACTGTTATGATTTTCAGACTTTTGTATTTTGGTTGTTCCTGTCTTTTTTTGGGGCCTCTCCTGGTTGTCATTCAGGTTCCCTGGACTCATTTTGTATCGACAGCTACTTTAGCGTCACCCCGCTTTCCTGCTTCTGGCTGCTTTCCCTCTCTGTCCCCATCTTTCCTTCATATTCACCATCATATCTCTTTGTCAGTCCTCTCCACCCCGACTGTGGTCCATGTGCCCTTGTCCGATCAACCCCCTAACTTGCTTTCCCATTGACCTCTCCCTTATTCTTGTTTTAATTGTTTTAAGTATTTTTATTTACATTATCTTATTTGACTTTGCTTGTAGTCTAAAATGCCCAACCAAAAAACTTATATCACTATTTCTGCCATGAATTATGTAATGAGTTCATTTGTTGTACATTTTTCAGCGGGACCCATAGATGTTGTTTCTATTCGGTGGTGGTGAATATTTGATGTCAGCATAAGAATATCAGAAATAAACTCTGTAATACTGATGTCATTTTTTTTTTTTTTTTTTTTTGCCATGCTGTTGGGTCTCCAGAATGCAAGAGCTCTCTAGGGCTAGGTTGTCGAGTAGCTGCTTGTTGAAATCAGCGGGAGTCTGGCACCATTTTAATGCTACATAAATGTTAATGAGGTTAGAACCTATCACAATCAATAAAAAAAAATGGGATAGATTGTACACTGGCCACAACTGATACTTCTATATATTCAGCAAACTAATTATTTATCTGAAGTGCAACAGTTCTCAACCTTTTTATCAATATTGATCATTTTTGCTCTCAATTATCATTATTGGCTCAAAACCCCTGCATCAGTAGGGTCCAACAAAGTGTAGCCAAAACACCACTTTATTACTCTTAATTGTAGAGTTACACATTCATACCTTGCCTGATATGTGGACTTGGAACCTGGTCTTTGTTCACTAAAAAATAAACATTCCTCGGACATGAAACGGCTTGTGAGTTAAATCATTTGAAGTGAGTGCGATATTGTTGATTTAAAGGAAAATGCATTCAGATTTCAGTTTTTACTTTGCCCTTGAAAACACACCTATAATTTCCAATATGTTGCAAAACAAGAGAATTCAATGGCTATTTTCCACACGCTCCAGATGACATAAAATCTTGACTCATGGGCCATTTGAACCGAAGTGTGTAGGAATTGGCTCAACCGGCACCAGGACTAGACGTGAAAGACTTAAGAATGCATCTTTGCAGGGCTTATCTTCCTTTAACATCATCAATCAGGATTTGGGGCATCGTAAATCTAGGAAAAGACGTGAATGTTTGTATTAAGTGTCATGTTTTCCGAAGCACTTGGGCTTTTAAAATTGGTTCCGTTGAGATTCAGATTCTGTCGATAAATCCTTCAATGCAAAGTCCTCATTCTGTCATCCGGAAAAAAAAACTTGTTCAAGCAGAAGAGAGACATAAAACTGTGTGTAACACATCTGCTGTAATGAAAGTCAACAAAAGGATCAAAAATAAAAACTGTATATATACTATATAAAAATGGAGAACAATACTGGACTAGAGACACTGTGGTACAACAGGCACTCCTACATATCTGATTATATTTCATATTTTTTAAGACGTTAAAGACGCACACAGTGAGTATCCTAGGAGAGTCATTACTCCTCCTTGCACAACTCACTACTCTTTGCATTCTAGAATAGCACAAAAGTAACAAGGGAAACATCTAAGTGGACGACTGTCGTTGGCATATTTGTTACTTCTATACAAGTCCTGCAGAGTCGACAATAACAACATGCATCATTCAACCCAACTTGAAGTATTGGATTTTAGCGGAAGGGACTTCAGGGCTATTCAAAGAATAGTTATAAAACTAATATTATTTTGTGCTACAGACATACCCTTCCTGTCCAATGCCAGTCATTGTCTTTCTTACACAAAAAAAAAAGAAAAAAATTCAAATACTTTGAGTTTTGGTAAGTCTTCTTTATCCATTTTTAATCACAAAAGAAAAAAAATAATTTCAACAAAAAAGAGAAAATGTATCACATTTAAGAATTGACAAACAAACCTTTAATAAAATGGCCCATGAAAAAAATAACAAAAGATGTGTTTGTTGAAATATCACTTGGTCCTTCAGGTAGAAGTGATGGTTTAAATCCCCTGGAGAGTCAACACAACAACTCACCCTGAAGCCACCAGAGAATCCAGACACCCCTCTATACCCTGGTATCTGACCAACACTGAGAAAGAATCAACTTTAAGTTTTAAATCTGTTTGTTATTTTAGAGGAATCACAAGATCCGCCAGTTTTGCTTGTTTCGTAACTCGCTGTTGTCTGACGTTCAAAGATAAGAGTGGTGAGTACAGTCATCTTATCAGAAATTAGCGAGCACCTGGATTTTGCTGCACTATTTTTGCGAACGTCAAAACCGCTCAACATCCAGGACTCCAGAGATTGAAATTCCAGATACAAGCTCTAAATACTAGACTCTGATTTGAAAATCGCAGGGATTAAAAACTAAAAAGTGATGATAATAATCCGTGATGATATCGCAGCTCTTTGAGGGTCGTTGCGGGTATTTAACTCTGGAGGACACAGTTGAGAAAGTATCATTAGACTTGACAAAAGATTGCAGATTGTTGTGTCAGGTGTGTGTACCCCGCCCCCTGGGCGCACGCACACACACACACACACACACACACACACACACACACACACACACACACACACACACACACACCACCCCCACATCCCCTTCTCTATCTCTTAACAGTAATCCCTTCTATACTGAGTTGACGCAAAGCTTTGGTATGTTGTTGTTACACCCGAGAAGAAGAAAAAAAAAAAAAAATCAGGAGCAGGCCTCCCTTTGAAATAACTTGTCCAAGGCAGACAGGGGTTTGCTTGACGAGAAACTTATTGAACGTTCAAAAGTCAGTGATAGAGAGAGAGGGAGAGAGAGAGACAGCGACAGCATGACAGCGAGGGGCTGTGCAAATCAATGTGCCTTGTCCGCATAAAAATATCTAATATGTCCACAACTCCTAACATCAGTGAATGTCTCTCAGTGGGAGCCGGCTAGGGAAAGTGAAAGGGGCCACCGAATACAACCGGATGCCGCGGTTTCATAATGAACCGGGAACTATTTATACATCAAAGATCTCTAACATTGTGTTTTGTGCCAATGCTTCTCAGTAGCGAGCAGGAGACACAGACATACACGACATAATTGCAACGGAAACAGAAATAGGTGGTGGAGGGGTAGAGCAAAAGGGAAATTGTCCACTACTAAATGCTTCCCCGGATGGCATCAAGCTCTCAAATGGATAAAAAAAAAAGAAATAAAATGCCCGGCTGGGGGTTGCCAAATATACTTTGGCAGATATTCTTATATCTGGGCACCTTGCCCAGGTGTATTATATGTGTGGGAAAACCCCTATGTATCACATCTACTGTACACTGCCTTGAGAAATTCTAGCAGTACAAAAAAATAAATAAAAATAATACATTTGCATTTGAAGTGCCTCTTGACGCATTTTGTGACCCAGCTGGAACGAAGCTGGCCTTCTGTGAGAAGCACAGCAAGAAAAAACTGCTGGCGAAAGTGTCATGGCGACCGTTATCACAAGTTAACATTGCAGCATTCCACGTCCCAGCCAAACTCCGTCTGGCTGGGACTTACTGAGATCTTTTTTTTTTTTTTCTTTTGTTGTATGAAAATGTATGAAAAGCGATTCATAAGATCTGTTTGCACAGCAATAGTTCTGATTTGGTCAAGTCCTTGGCCTGACACTAGGAACAGAACAAATACGAGTGAAATAGAAGTCAGCACATTCCTGACATGTTTCTTCCCTCCCATGATTCTCCGAAATGACTGACCGGGCGCCAACGTCGGAGCGGCGATGTTTTGGACTGTTATCAGCTTGTGCAGCCATGTATCATCCTCTCCCCTGGTACATGTGGCAACGCCCACGTGGGCAGAGCCCAATCATACATGTCGGCACATTCGCGAGAAGTATTGCTATAATCGCGTCGGTCACTACTGGCATCGCACAGTAAAAATTCAATATGTGTGAAGATGTTAGAGAGTGATTTCAGAGCAAATCTGCAAACAGATTGTTTTAATTATTCAAATCTTAATTAAGTGTAAAAGGAAGACAATATATATGCAGACGTGTGCAGAGGCAGTTTCTGTAGCAATATAGTTTTCAAAGTTAATTGGGCTCATCTACATTTCGCCAACTGTTAGGCATTGACTTTAAGAGACTCACACAGAGGAGCTTGACTCATCTGAACAAAAAGTAATTAATATGAGGATAAGTTAGGGGACACAAAGCCTTTTCTGATGATTGAGAGCTGTTCAATTTTATTTCAAACACAAATCGGTGACTTCTTAGCGGTCAAAAAATGTGTCAAAATCAAGGCATTGAAGAGCTTATAAGGGTTGTCAGTAACCCGTGGCTGAAAATGGTTTTGCATTTGAAGAGGTGAGAAAACAGTTTGATACAGAAAACAACATGCTTCTTTGAAGTGACTGAAGCTGAGATTACATTGGACCACATATCAGTCGGTTCTATTTGGATAAAAGTAATTAAATGGACAGTCAACAAGCTGATAACATCCTGACAACTCCCAAAGATAAAAAAAACGCTTTCCTTCCTCCCTCCTTCCCTCCCTCTCTCCTCTTGATGCAGCTATCTAAGCTATCTCCTCTTTCCTTTCTTTTTCTACCAGACGGTTTAGTCATTTCCTCCTCACTGCCTCCTTCTCGACTTACTTTTAATATTTCTTGATTCTCGTTCAGCTGCAACTCAGTGTCTGCTTAGTTTTATGATTTGTACTCCAGTTTTCCGTAGTGAGTTGTTGGGAGGACATTGGCCAAAGTTTTCCTACCGAGAGCCCTTTTGCACGGTTCTGTCACGAAATCGAGACGGTTCGCAGCCACAAAATGTAAATTGTGAAAAGAAAACAGCAGGGATCGTGTGCAAGACATGCATCCAGATTACAGAGATTTAAAGCTTTTTCTTTCTTTTCTTTATGTTCATTTGATTTTTGGTTGTTTTGATTGATTTTGTTGATTTATTCTTTGACTTCCAGAAATGTACAATTTTGTCTGAGAAGCTTCAAACAGTGTATATATTTTATTTTCAAGTTCAAGTCTGTTGACACATCTCACTTGATTCATTCCTTTTTCAAATATGTCTTAAAAGTCAAATGATATTTCAAAAGGGGGCTCCATTTGGCACATATCTGTATTTAAATGTGATTATTTTGATTGATGGAACAGTTGAACTGAAATGTGAGAGAATCATTTTCTCATCAGTCTCATTTTCACGGGCAGACAATATAAAATGATTACGGAGTGATTTGAGAGAGCAACTTAATCAAAGAGATGCGTTTCCTTGCACCGCAGACAAGAATAAGACATGCAACTAGGACATGTCTGTGATTTAACAGTATTTTCACTTAAAATGGTATTCTGTCACTTTTACCAAATATAGTATATTCTTGTTTTTTGAATCTTGCAGTTGACAATGTTTCTGTTAAAATGTCAATCAGCTGTGCATCCCTGATGTCCAACGAAATCCTTTAAATGTTCAAGAGGTCCATTTATAGCTGCGATGTCAATCAATGAGCTGACGTTCAAAAAGACGGTGGTCAAATGAAAGCGGTTTCGGGTACGTGAGGAATTGGGCTGTTATGTGTCACTGAAAGAGAGTGCAAAGAGAGAGTGAAAGAGAGTGGAATATTGTCACTTTCTAGCATCCTGAGAAACATGGCTTTATAAAATACCTGAATAGCTGGATTTTGAGACTTAATAGTTAAGGCTGCTTAAGGCTTTTTTCAATCGTTGGGTGCTCTCAGACCCTGCTGCGTGGACGCAGGAAGAAACATATTCAAGGCAGTAAAAGAAAAAAAAAGTCCTTTCAGTTGTGGAGCAGATAGAGTGGCTGGGGAGAGAGGGGGATAGAGAGACGCAGATAGAGAGCATTAGCTAGCTGTCTCTCTGTCACAGTCTAAAAACATGATTTAGTAAGCACTGGGAGAGATTAGAGACTGGACCGTACTTACACACAACCACACACACACACACGTGCGCAAACGCATACACAGGCAAGCACAAAACTAGCTTTCTAATCCCAGAACACATTAACAACCATAATTACACAGCTACAACAGATTAGTGTTGCGGGAAAATGACTATGACTATGTGATGGTGGGAGAGTGAGGAGAGAGGGGCAGACAGAGATAAACAGATGCAAAAACAGAGACGCCCGTCTGACGTGGACGAGTGACAGGTGGAAGAGGACCGACAACAAAAGGAAACAAAATAGCAACACCCGAACAAACAAAATATTCCCTTCAAGAGAAAGAGGACACAAGTACAGAAATAGAAAAAATGAACAGAGGACAGGGATAGAAATTCTAAAATGAGGATGTTTGAGGACTGTAAATGTTTAAATGCTGACAAATGTGTAGGAGGGTGGGCAGAGAGAGAGAGCTAGCAAACAGTGGCAAGGGAAGATAAAGAAGACGAGAGGTGTGAAACAAGGCCGCGTTGCATCTGCTTAACAAGGCATTTAATTCACACCAACAGGAGCAGGAGAGTTTTAACAGTCGGAGACCTAATCGATCGAGCGGGGAGGCGCGATGTTACAGAGAGCTACGGGGGAAACCCACCTGGAGGACTCATTGTGTCTCGCTGAATATCGTGAACAGAACATTAAGTACAAAATGAAATCACTCACTGCAACATGGCTCAACATGATACAACTATTGTTTGCTAAAGTCACACAGGACTAGATGATTATATAAATATCTATGTCACTGAGAGACAACACTAAAATCCCTTGCAGGATGATTAGGAAGTGGTGCTAAACAAAGTATCATAAAGTGTGTATTCAATATTCGCCTGCAATATTTGTTTTCTGGATCATTTTTTCCAGTTTCAAAAATAGCGATACGAAATCGATCCAAACATGAATCATTGTCTACTTAGAATGCAATTTGTTTGTTTTTAATGCAGTCATTTGGAGATATCTCTGAGGGATTGCTTTCCTCAGTAAATCAAACTTATTTTCAGAATATACAAAAGAACGGATAAAAACGAGATGGATTCTGCAAAGGATGGGCAAAAACCATCTGTCATCAATTAATCTAATGTCAAAGAAATAAATGTATTAATTCACCAATCATAAAATAACCTGAAAATGTGAAAGTACCCAGAAAATCTGATTGAAATTGCCTTAAAATGTGACGTTAAAAATCACAAAGAAAGTACCAAAATCATAATAATAATATTAATAACTAGATTTATTAGTAGTGGACTTGATCAGATCCATTTTCTGTTTGAGAGAACTGGTTTATTTAATTTTCTATTACACGACTTTCCATATACTGTGAATATCCTCCATGTGTCGATGTTGATACAACATTTTATAATGAGTTCTGAAATGAAAGTAGGTTTACCGCCTGACCATGATGGATACTGTACAACTTATCCGTTTTTTGCCATTTACTGGACTCGCACATGTCTGTATGATACTGCCAACCTCAAAATGCATATATCTTATGTCAGCTAATGGTCACGATTTAAGGATTTAAAACGAATTTAGTGAACCATACATTGTACATCACTTCTACGTGGAACAGGTTTGCCTCAAAAAGGAGAACAAAAAGGTAAAAGGAGGAAGTGTTTGAGAAGGATGGACAGTGGAAATGAAAGCAAAGCGTGGGTCCCGGCTTTGTGGACGGTTAAGAGGGTATGTACTGGTGAGAGCACAGGGATGATAAATAGGACGAAGGGGGCAAAACACTCGAGAGGGCTGAGGAGGGAGGGGTGATATATGGATAGATGAAAGGAGATTAAGAGGCTAAAAAGGTAGAGGGTGAAAAAATGAAGTGGGAGGAAAAAAGGAAAAATAAGTGCATCTCCAAAAGCTGTCTTCGCTTCGGTTTCCTCACATGGATGCAAACACACACAAAAACCTACCAAGCTCTCTCAATCAATCACTGTGTGCTCCCTGAATAATGGAGCCAATATAAGACAGGTCACTGAGAAGATTCAGTCATCTGATGGGGGTCACATGGTTCCTGCCCCCAGAGCAGCACGGGGGAATCAAAAGCGGCCATAAAGAAATCACAAGAGGGAGTCATTTGCATTTTTACACTCACAACCAAAGTGGAAACGAGCCCTGCCTGCGCCATCACAATTCATCTCAGATACGCTTTTAATTTTTTATACAGTAATTATGGAGAACTGGACCTCCATGGCTTTGCCTAATTTCCCAAGACTTTGGGCTGTGAAAAAAATTGCACGGTTTCTTTTATGATATAAAAATGACAGAGCTATCAATAATTCCTTTATTGCTTCAGGGAAAACCTCAGATACTCTGAAAGTGCTGTTTCATAAAAAGTTATCTCACCCCTCTCCCATATCTTTCAGGAGTTTATGGAAATCTTTGCACATTACTACAATTCTGACAATGAAAGTTGTGGCCAGTAATTGCACATTAGTAGTCACCAACACATTAGTCGATATGGCGAGGCTTCTATTTTGAGCCTGATAATAGTGGTAAACATCGAAAAATCACATTACTGGGATTGTCACTGCAGATGAGGTGCACTGCTATTCTATGAACGGTTCTTCCATGCAGGTGGCGTTATTAACACCACAAAGCACAAACACACACAGTCACGAGACACCTTATCTTACATTGATAATTTTGCTAATTTTTGCTAATTTACTGCAGGCAGACATGAGAATCCAAAGTGAATTATTGGCAATAATGATACCAATAACCAATTAAATCCTGGTGCCTCGTCAGAGTTGATCAGACGCCATGAATACAGGAGCCAAAAAGTTATCCAAAGGGGAAAAAAAGGAGTAATAAAAGCTATGTTTTTCATATTTTGTAACAGGAGATGATATTGTTTATCAGGCAACCTAATTGCGAGCTACTTTAAAACCCAACTCGCATACCCAAAGAATTAGGTCTGCCTATTCCTCTCAATTTTCTTCCTGGCAACTGCAACATCATGACATCACTGCACCAGCACACCTGCATCACTGGAGCCACTGCCTCCCGCAGGCCAAGAGAGATGACCTTCTGATTGATTCATCCAAGTTTTGCCCAAAACCATACCAAACACACCAAGGAATAAATGACGAGACAAAGACAGAGCCCTTGGAACCAGGCACAGTGACCCCTGGCAGTGCCTTCACTGTGTGTTCACACAGACAACCAAAATAATGTTGTCCAAAATAAGTAAAAGGAAGAGAGATGTTAAAACAGAAGTTGCCTGGTTCTTTTTTTACAGAAATAACAGAGAGGTAAAAGGAAGTATGATGTTGTCCTTCAAACAAGTGGGAATTAAATTACAGGAGGTTCACATCATGCAAAAATGGTTTGTATGCAACAAAGGCTAACTGTTAGCCACAGTGTAACACACACACACACACACACACACACACACACACACACACACACACACACACATACATATACAATCATACATACATTGCTTGGAGTACAACTATTATATCCTAAAATTATTAATACCCCAGGGCTATGACTAATTTCAGGCTTGACTGCATATCTATGTATGTATGCATGCATGAATGTGTGTGTGAGTCTGTGTGTATACATACTAGATGTTAGAGGCTTAAGAGCTGATTTTTTTATTTTCACTTGTTTAAAATGTTTTTTTTTCTAAGGGCACAGTTGTGTCAGTTCCCACAAGGCTTGCGGTAAAGTTGTTTGGGTACTGCACTTGTTATACATTTACTGGTTGGGAAGACAATGGTTCGTTGTAGTTCCTTTTTTCAGTCACTTAAAAATTTGTGTGAAACAAACATTTGGGTTATTGCCCATTTCAAATGGAGGCAAATTATTTGGGGCAACAAGTTAACTTAATTTGTCATCATTTGTATTGTACAAAGTACAAATAAACAGATGGCCAACACCCAAGTGAGAGTACAGGTGCACCCTTGCCCTCCAGTCCTATATTCTCTAAATTGTGAGCGAGTAAAGGCAAAAGGATTTTCCTTGAATTCATCAGACAGCAAATCAAAAGTACAAAACCAACAATGATCACACTGTGAATAAAAACCCTCCTGAATAATGCATGTTTTGCGGTTTTGTTTTGCGTTCACAGTACCTGCTCCAGGAGTTTCCTGTATCGCTGTGTGGCTTGTTGGATCAGGTCCCTCACAGTCCAGCCCTCTTTACAAGGCACAACCACACCGGTCTGCCCAAAAGTCACTGTCACCTTCATCACAGATCTCTCCACTTCATCCAAGGCCCAGAACCTCTTGTTTTGGGTGATGAACAGCAACACTTTATGAGGCAAGATCACTCTGGGAGGTGGGAATGGGCCTAAGAAAGTCTGTAATAAGGAGGGAAACAAATGAGGAATGAAGAGGACTGGGTTTGAAAAAATGTGGCTATTGTTTTGGGGAAAGTCCAAAATAAATTCAACCTGGCTGTGAAAGATCAAACTGCTTGTATGTGGGATTGATAAGTCAATATTGTGAAAATTATGAAGTGGTGTGTGTGTTTGTGTGTGTGTGTGTGTGCGTGTGTGTGTGTGTGGTCTATTTCAGCAAACAAACACTGACTTTTACAGCCAGTTATGAGGATGATAAATGTCTATTACCTGCTCATCCTTTCACACCTTCTGGCCGGTAGCATCCATTCTGTTCAGCTGGTCCGTATAAAAACAGGTTGAAGAAATATTATAACGGAGTCCATGGCTCTTTTTATGAGACTGAAAGTGTTATTCCTCTATAAGTTTGACAGTTAACCAATAAGTAAAGCTAGCTGGGCTTAATATGATTAACGTTAGCTTCAAGTTAGTGTACACTAACCTGACTCTGCTAACATGAAACAAAAATAAAAACACCGCTCGACTTTCATTCCCGCTTAATATTAACGTTAAAGTCACATCCACCCGATACGATCTACTTTGTTAGGACTTGTTTTTTTCCCATCAAAATTGGGTGAAAGCCCCATTAAATTAGCAAGCTGAAACTTCTGAGCTAAGTTAGCTAACATTAGCCACCTTAGCTGAACTTAGGAGGGAGGGATGCGGTCGCTCGTGCATCTTTCCACAACTTTTCCTTCTCGCATGCCTCCCTCCCTTTCATTCCCCCACAGGCCGTGTGTAATATCCACTCCCTCGTAGTCGGTCACCGTAGACGAAACGCAGCGGCAATATTTACATTCAGGTGAGGGGAAACAAGAAGTCAAAAACAACAACACGGGAGTGTAACGGCGGAGGATCCAGCAAACTGTGTTGGAAAAAGTTTTGAAGAGATTTCAGTGCCGTGCCGTCCCCTCCTCCCAGCCGGTCCCTGGGCAGCGGCTTCCACTCCGCCTTAAAGAGAACGCGCGACCGCTAGCATTGCTTTACAGCAACTGTCCAGGCCCGGATGTAAACAATGCAAGGCCGCAGGGTGCACGAACAGGTCGAGCCACCCCAATCAAAACACACACACACCCACACACACACACACACACACACACCTTTGATAACATGTTGGCAAAGATGCAAATACAGCTGTGGAAAAAAAAAGTTCATCTTAATCCAATATATACTGTTGAATTGCAAAATTCAGAGAAAGCAAAAGTATAAACTACTGACAACGTAATTCCCAAATTCCAAATACTCGAAAATAAATACCCACACAAAAAAGCAACAGGGAAACTGATCATTTTGTAGTGGTCTCTTTTTTTTTCCCAGAACTGCATTTGCATGTTGGCCAGT
This sequence comes from Fistularia commersonii, assembly GCF_037954325.1. Taxonomy (NCBI): domain Eukaryota; kingdom Metazoa; phylum Chordata; class Actinopteri; order Syngnathiformes; family Fistulariidae; genus Fistularia; species Fistularia commersonii. Next base: position 11,282,641 of record NC_141287.1, on the reverse strand, counting down.
ATGTTTTGAAAACACACACACACACACACACACACACACACACACACACGCACGCACACACACAATCACAGACACCACTTCTTCAAGGTATTGACTTATCAATCCCACAAACAAGCTTTTTAACTTTCACAGCTGGGTTGAATATGTTGTGGACTGATTTTGCATGAATACGTGTGACTATTTATATTCATATACATGTGGGTATTTTTTATTTAAGTATTTGGAATTTTGGAGTTATGTTGTCAAAAAGATTACACAATAAACCAAAAAAGCCTGGCTCTAGGGGGGACCCCAGTGACCCACGTCCAGGCAAGGTTAAACTAGGTCCAATTTTTGTCTTCATATGAGGGTCTTCTGAGCCACACTTTGTCCGGTCCCTCACTTGGGACCTGTTTGCCTTGGGTGACCCTGACAACATGGCTCCCAGAATCACTGGGAGATACAAACCCCCACCACGGTACGGTGGCAGCTCACAGAAGGGACAACTTAAACCACATCTGCCTATTCCATCTAATGCCAATTGCTCTCTTACTTTTGTTTTTCTATTTTTACCACTTTGTCACTTTTATTGTTTTTTATTTTATTCTTTCTTTTTCAATCTGTATTATGTGTATATGTATATGTCTGCTCAGCATTTTTGAGTGTCAAAAAAGGCGCCTTAAATAAAACATATTATTAAAATATTACTATTATTATTCGAGGGCAAAAGTAGAGAAACTGATGATTTTGCAGTGGCGTCTTGATTTTTTTTTTCCAGAGCTGTATGTGTCCAGATATGCATAAATAATTATTTTACGCTCACGCATATGAAATAAATAGGAGATAAATAAAGATTTATTTCCCTTTTTTTTTTAATATATATATTCATTCATTATCTATGCTGCTTAAGCTACACCCAGGAGCTGGAGCCCATCCCAAATGTCATTTGGTGAGAGGCAGGGCTCATTCTGGTCAGCAGTCAAGCACAGGGCCTCATATAGAGACATACAACCATTTACGTCTGGGTAATTTAGGGTCTCCAATTCACCCTTTGCATGTTCTTGGACTGTGCAAGATAAGTGGAAGAAGATGGATGGATGGCTGGATGGATGGAAGCTCTTGGATTGTTGAAGGAAACAAAAGAGAAAAGAAAACCACGCAGATACGAGAACACACAAAGCCCACACAGAAAGCCCCCCATCAGAATCGAACCAGGGCCTTTCTTGCTGTGAGGCAGAAATGCTAACCATTGCTATTCAAGGATTTTTTCACCGATTTCTGGTTTGTTTGGGTTAATTGTAGGGTATTGTGGTTGATTTTCTGTTTTTTGACCGACTTGCCGTCTTTATAGAGTTTTGGATAATTTTGAGAGCAGTCAGTATTTTTTTTTTTGGCTTGATTTAGACACGTTTTTGTAGATTTTCAGGTTACTCTTTCAGATGTATGGATTCTTATCTGTGTCTGTGTAGTTATAGTGATTATTTTTGTTGTTTAGTATTGATTTTTGTTTATCCACACAAAGGACATACAATTTAGATTTGTTTTCATAAAAATACATTACTTAAATGTGTCAATAACACAATTTTTTGGTAATATTTTATTACATAATCATTTCGCTTCAATCCCTTTCATAGTTAATGCTATAAAAGGGGAACTAGTGACAACTCACTCAAGTCAAAATCATTAGCATTTTCCATAATTTGATTTCAATTATCGTATTGTGAAGTTATTGTCAATGTTTGACAGGACAATTAACTTTCCTTTTAGCTCAGTTGTTTCTTCTTAAAATGCTTATCTGTGTTCAAAAGGAGGTTTTACAGGGAGGTGGGAAGGTATGAAATGGGTTTTTCAAGCTCCGCTGCGTTGGTTATTTTATTTGAACTTTTGAAACGCAATTACACGATTCAATCTAGAAGTGGATAACTGCCTGTCTCTTTCCTATTTTCCCCCTTCTAATGTGGTGTTCATATTTCTATTTTTTTAATCAAATCTATTTGATTTATTGATAGAATAATAGGAAACACCACGGGTAAGTTATCACCTTTTAATACTTGAAATATATTGGGAATATAACCTTTCAAACTGCCGATCAGGAAATATCCAGAATTTGCAGAGCGATTAGTCTTTCTAAATTTTTTTAGCTCTGAATTTTAATTCTAACATGTATTCTTTTGTTTGTTTTGTTTATATATGAATAATTGCAAATTCTGCATTCTGCATCCTTAAACAAATTTCATATAATAGTGGATTTAACAGTTTCCCATTATTCTGCAGAGCATGTTTCATGTGATTTTTCATACCATATCAAATATCTGGAAAATTACACTACACATCACAATCGCTGTTCCCTCTAAGCCATGCGTTTGCGCAGTCGCGCACTGCTCCAGCATGCAAATCTATGCTGTGGACAAAATAAAACCCATGCTGAACTGTAAATAAAATAAATGTGTTTAATTTATTTACAGTTCAGCTTTAGAACGCTGGAGCAGTGCACGATTGCGCAAACGCGGCGTAGAGGGAACATTGATCACAATGTCATCTGCCAGCATAATAGTGTTTGCAGATGACATTATGATTTTCAGTGAAAGGCGGGAGGAAGTGGAGGAAATCTAGAGAAATGGACACATGCGCTGTGAAGGAGAAGAATGAAGTTTAGCCACAGCAAGACAGAGAACATGTGAGAAAAAGGAGCTGGAGGCTCTTGAGTATCGAGATCAACGGTTTAGAGCAATTGAATGTGAGGAAGAGGTGGAGAAACGCAATGAAACGGGAGCGGCTGGAGAAAAGTTTTCAGGTATGATATAGGAGTATCAGCCAGGATGAAAGAAAAGGTGCCAAGTGTCAAGACCGGAGGCAGAGCTTGATGCAGCAGAGATGAAGATGTTGAGGTTCTCTTTGGGAGTAAGGGGGACAGATAGGATCATCAGCATCATGTGTTAGAAGTTTTGAAGATAAAATCAAAGATAGTTCGGACATGTACAGAGGATGGACGCGGATGCTGAGGTTTGGAACTGCCAGGCAGGAAACCTTCAAGAGGACCGAAAAGGACATTTATGGATGGATTGTAAAAGGACATGAATGAATAAGTTGGAATGAGAGAAGAGAATGCAGAAGTCAGGATTAGATGGATGCAGATGATTCGCTGTGGTGACCCCTGAAGGAAACAGCAGAGAGGAAAAGAAGATCAGCTATCTGGAGAACGATGTGGAAAACTGGACCTGGTGATACAGAATTCAAGGATTTATCAAATGTTTCCCTCTTGGGGAAATTCATTCCCTGCAACTAACCCATCATGGATGATCCATGAGCAGTAAGCTGCCACCCATCAGTGCCAGGGGAGCAGTTAGGGGTTCAGTGTCTTGCTCAACAACACTTCCACACACTAGGAGGAGCTGGGAATCGCAACAGGGATGTTCAATTCCAAAGATGGGTGCTCTGCCTCCTTCGCCATGCCACCCCCCCCCCACCCCCCCCACTTATCATCTCAGTGTAATGATAAAGATTTATAAGTTATGTAAAATAAATCCATGCATGAGCAATGGTGCTTAGGGTGACGGTCATAAATTTGGACCTCGGAAGGGCACCCACTCATGGATCTGGATCATTCAAGCACTCACTCAAATTTAAATCGCTTCAATCTTGAAACCTAATCAAACCTTGTAATCATCTCTAACTCACCCTGCCTCCGCATTATACTGTTAAAGCTGAAAAAAAAAAAAAAAAAAAAACTACGCATGCATAGCATTTTACAGCATTACAATTTGGTTCATCTTCAAAGAATAACCCCTCCTTGTGAGGCGGAGTTTGGCTTTGTAATTAGCAGATAAAATGTATGCATGTGTACGGCTACTAATGGATTTGGGCTAGGTTTAGTTTCTGGGTCACTGAATTCCATTGCTACTAATGAACCCTGTGGGAAATATTACATTGTGCATGCATGCATTTTTCCCTTCTTTCTTTGGTGAAAATCCAAAAGTTAAAAGTAGACTTGAATAATAATTCATAACTTTTGAAATGTTTAACGGCACCAGAAAGTGAAAGAGCACAAGAGGCAGCTTTTCTTTACTTTTTTGCATGCTCTTAACTGCTATGCTATCTTAATTTTTTTTTTTTTGAGTGACATGAGACCAACCTCACTGATTGATTATTTTCAAACTTTGCAAGGGCTGCTATTAAATGAGGCTATCTCTACACAAGAGTGCAAAGTGAGAGAATAAGAGGAGTTGAAGAATAATGGGGGCCTCCGAGTTTGACTTATTCCAGTCTTCCAGTCTGCAACTGAATCCAGCATGAAATCAGACCGGGTATTGGGTAATTGTGTGTGTGTGTGTGTGTGTGTGTGTGTGTGTGTTCTTCAGCCATAGACAAGTTCACAGCACAGTACAATAGTTCAGCAGCTCCTATAGTTGGAGCAGACCTTCTGATCTCTCATTTTAAAAAGGGGAATCACCACCCCGGTCTGCCAGTCCTGCAGCACTGTCGATGGCATCCACGCAATCCGGCAGAGGCGTGTCAGACAGGACAGCCCTACAGCCTCTAGAGCCTTATGGAGCTTGGGGAGGACCTCATCCACCCCCAGGCCCCTCTACTGAAGAGATTTTTGACTGCTCCAGCAACTTCAGCTCCGGAAAGAGGAAAAAAAAATGTATTTTCCAATAAAAAAAAAATATATAAATGAATGATATTATCAATAATATGAATATGTTAATTTATTCATATTATATACATTATTGATTTCAATATTTACTTTAACACATTTGGTTGTTTCCTCAAAAGTGTACATGTAATCATGTAACCGTAAAACAAAGTCTTATTTTATATTTTTCATTTTTTGATATATATATACGTATATATATATATTATTCTGAAGAATAAAAACAGCACATACAATATAAATACATAACAGATTTTTTTTCATTGTGTATATACACACACACACACACACACACACACACACACACACACACACACACAGACAGGCACTCTTTTTTTTAAAACTCACCAAGATACTATCATATGCATTCAGCGCTTGTCCAGCTGATCCGCTTTGATCAAGCCCCTCTTTCTCCCTGCCTCACAAATGGTAAAATACAGACCACAGCAGTGTCGCGCTCCCCTCATTTTAAAGTGATATAAAATACAATGAATGCTCTGGGGCCCGAATGCTCCCCCGCTGGTCGACCTGCTGCATCCGGATCTCGGCAAACAAATCAATGCGTGTGGGAAGCCATGTTCTGCCTTTGCAAGAAGGAAATGAGAGTGCATGGCGGCAGAGAGTAGGGGAAGGTTATGAGATGCTGGCGCTAAACACACAAGATAGAAATACTAGCAGATCCGACTTTTGTCACCCTCCCGTTCTGTCCGTGGCCCCCCCTGTTGAACCGCAGAAGGAAATGATCAATATTCTCCAGACTTTGCATCCGCATCATCAATCATATTTTCAAATATCCCTCACCGGATCAAACTCTAAATCAAGAAGGCTCTCTGAGGTGAACAGGGGAGAAAGGCGCGTCCGATACGAGACAACGCAGCGTCTCGCGCACAATAACATCCATAAATACTTCAACCATAATTCCGGGGAAACCATTTGCCTCAATGTTTATGGGAAGTATTCTTCTTTTTGTGGTTGCTGCAAAATGGGTTTTGCCATAATAGGTGTCTGATAGGATGGTTTACAGCCGTCCGCGGCTTTAGGAGTGTGTGATAAAGAAAGCCAAGCAGGCATTTAGCAGAAAATGTTATATTTTAAAGTAAATGTACATATTTAAGTGTAAAGTACGTGTGAAAGGCAGGAAAGAGTACTTGACACATTGTAATATGTATGATTTAGTGAGTATAATGCATCCGCAAATTTAGGTTCACTGCTTTTTTTGTTGTGAAGTCTTTTGCAGCTAATGACAGGAAAGAAATTCATCTATGTGGTGAATTTTTATAGAGCCAATTGCAACCAAAGGTATTTTTCTCTCAAAATTCTCCATGCGATTAAAGTGCGACAATCGACATGGTGGTTTTCTTTTTAATACTTGCTAAATATGCAAATGAGCTGCTCTCAGCACTGTTAAAAGTTGAAAAATCCCAATAGTTACTTCGGGGTTGTTTTGGCAAGTTGTGCGCCCTCGTGTGACCTCGCGTCCCCACGCGAGGTCGTTTGGTTTTTTCCCCAACCTCGTATTTCATCCTGGTGTTTGCAAGTCGTGCGTAAATAAGGCCTTTGTGTGTGTGAGTGTGTGTGCGTGTGTGAGTGTGTGTGTGTGTGTGTGTGTGTGCCCTTCAATTTGGTAGTAAACCCAAACTACACCAATCGCAGTAAAAACAATATGGCTTACCCCTGAGCCAAACTGCAAAACACACTGACTTTTTAAATGCTTTTATTACAGATCTGTGATGTACTGTGCAAATTTGGAATAAAGTACAACATTAATTATTAAAATGCATTTTACTGTGGTTCTCCAGGTGATGAGGAAAACAGGAGAAAGCCTTTTCCGATGCTGTCAATATAAACCTTGCTTATTTATGTAACCTTCACTGTTTTTAGCCGCAACCATTTTATGCTGCTGTTTTTGTGTGTGGTTGTGTGAGTGTGTGTGTGTGCGTGCGTGTGCCGCTTCCAACAAAATCCTAAATCTCATCGATAACTTACAGCAACATACTGAATCCGTCCCAGACAGAACACCCTGTGGAGGCCTGCCGGACGGCTAGTCAACTTGTTATATGTTACTGAAAGATTTTTCCTACACCCTGCAGACCAGTCTGTTAATTTGAGTGTGTGTGTGTGTGTGTGTGTGTGTGTGTGTGTGTGTGTGTGCCTGTGTGTGAGTGTGGGTGTCGGAGGGGTTTGGGAAATATGTCGGCCACAGGCAGATCGATACGAGGACTTGTCAACAGCGCAGATTCGATCAACCCTACTCCTAAACCCCCAGTGCCATCTACACACACACGCGACTCCATATCCTACTACGCATTAAGATTAGCAGTCTGTCAACGCACACACACACACACATGCAAGCACTAACACACACGCATGTAATACTCCTCCTCGCACCCTCAGGGATCCTCAAAGGGTCACATTAGTAAAAGCTTTTGCAGCCCTCTATTACTATATATATATATGTATATATATATATATATGTATATACAGCCCTGATGGAAAGCCTGGACTTAGGAATAGAATGAAAGAATGGGAGGTAGACTTGACTGTAGATAAAAGACAAATGTTAACATTTTTTTAAAATTAGTTTGTCAAATATTTCTCGCCTTGTCCCTCCGAATGTAAGAAAGAAAATAAATATGGGTTCAAATCATCAGGCAGGCCGGAGCTGGCTCACACTGGGCGGGAGGCGGGGCTTATCCCGGATCGGTCACCTGCCAATCACCATCTCATGACGTAATCATTTAGAGACAGAAAATTTAGTTATTAACAAAAGTTATTGAGCCATTAATTCACAGACGAAACCCAAGCAATCTCCCAAAGGCTCCAAGAGGAAAGAAGCGAGTTGACCTTTGACCCTGTGGTTCTTGGGCAGTGCAGTGCCAGCCAGAATGACAGAATATTAAAATTATCCCTGCATATATGATGCAAATCTATGGTATTGAAAAAGACCAATAAACATTTATTATTTCTTTTTAACAATCATGCAATTTTAACATCAAACCATTCATTTCATGACAGACTGAATTGCACTTTATGATTATTAAAAAAATTACATTTCATATTGTACTTAGCAGAAGTTAATTACATGGAAAACAATAATGAAATAAAACGGCATCAAATATAACACAGGACCTGTGAAGAAGCAGATGCACACAGTTATTATGAACTAAAACAAAGCTCGTATTTCCATCTCTGTGTGAGTTTTCATTCGTGCACTCATACGCACACGCACACGTACGCAGCACTGGCTTAATAGCTCAATTAACACACTGTCACATCAGAAAATGCGAGCCCAGTAAATCCACCTGTCTCCAAGGAGGACGGCGAAGAGTGAGGAAATAATTGATATTATTCACGGAACTCTACTTTGAGAACTAATTATGTTTGTATAACAAGCAGAGAATCTTTCCGACAGCTCATGAAACCAACTAATTGTAAGAACGCGAGTTTCTTATATATTTATTTATTCCCCACGTGACTTTGCTGTGACCTTTGCATCACGCGGTCGCACAACGTCAACGCGAGAATGTCACATGATGTGTTTTCCAACATGATCACGATGAGCGATCTGATGTATTTTCGGCTTCTGTGTCGAAAATTGCTTTTTTTAAAAAAATTATTTCAAACATATATTCAGGACTAGCGTACAAAAAAAAAAGAAATGTGAGGATCGCATTGTTTAGCAAGTATTTATCGGGAACAAAAACACATTTCTTGAGTTTATAACAATGCACTCCATAATGTAAACAGGAACGCCGTGTGTAGATGAATGAATGAATGTAGAAATATGGCAGAATGGCACGCAGTGCTTGGCGCTTCCGCCACACAGAAAAGTCCTCGGTTCAATTCTGACGGCCTTTCTGTGTGGAATCTCCTCGTTCTAACTTTATCTCTTCGGGTTTCCTCTGGGTTCTCCGGTTTCCTCCCACAGGTGATTGCCTCAGGAACTCACTGAAGGAGGGAGCGATTGTCTGTGCAGGTTCTAAGTCACCCAGGTCATGGTTATATCTTGACAAAATCTTCTTCTCATCGCAAATGGACATCATTTTCCTCCCTTCGCCGGTCACTCAAGGGAAGAAAAACTAGTCCGGAGAAGAAAAATTTTGACCAGAGTGAATGAATGGTTGGATGTCTCCATGTGATGACTGAATGAGAGAGTGACAGGTTGTATGAGCCAATCACAGCTGATCAAGTCTCCTTGCAATAAGCAGATATAGATGATAGATAGTTAGAAAGATAGATATTTATTATACTTCATCAATCCCTTGCAGGAAATTCTTTATTTAACCCATCATGGATGAACCATGAGCAGTTAGCATCTAGCGGTTAGGGTTTCAGTGTCCTTCTTTCCGGTCCCAGCACAGCCCCCTGTCCACCTTCCTTGCTAAAAAAAAACCCTTAAGACGCCCGACCTCCCGAGTGACCTTGTGTCTGGGTCAGACACACCTTCCTCAATTATGACACCTCCATTATGGATGGAAGTTTAGATGAATCGACCGCTGCGATCGGTCCCAGTCTTCTTGCTACCCTGAGTGCAGGATGAGTGGTATAGATAGATACTGAATGAATAGACAACACTAGTAGATATATTTATAAAGAGCTTTCCATCACACTCCGTTTTTGGTGGATGGATGGATGTTAGATAATAGAATCCCAAATATATTGACATATTTCTCGCCTCTATCTGCAACAATATGGCCGACAAGGGCGTGTTGGTCAGATTTTGTTGTAGCGATGAAGACCAGAGAAACTACCCGTCTTTGCTTTTTGGACACAACGGGAAGCCCTTCTCGAACGACGCCGTTTAAATTTTTCGTTTGCTCGGCCGGCCGCCGCCAAAAGGAAAACATTTGAATGTCACGGGATTATGAACCAACAGTCGGTTTTGTGTTTGCCTTTTCCGGCATGGCGAGACGCGGATATGGACGTCCGGTCGGACGCGGAATTGAATTCGGCGGAATGGCACAGGCGGCGAGGACCGACGGGTTCGTGCCCTCTATCTCCTCCCGCTCTCTTTTACAAAAATATGACATTTCCAATGCATGAGGCAATTTAATCTCCCTCTCTTCTCTGAAAACGCCTGTAAATGAGCGTCTGCGAAATTAAGGAGATAGCGGAGACGCTGGTCGAGCCGCTGTGGTCTCCTCCTCCTCCTCTTTCTTCTTTTTCCGGTCTTTCTCCACCTACCGCAAAATATAGGATATTATCAATGCATGAATCAATTAAATCTCGATCCCTTTTCGCCCCGTTTATCTCTCTTGCTCCGCTAAAAACTTCTGTAAATGAATGTCTGTGGAATTAAGTGTGCGATCACTGTTTTCGCCCAGGTCACGCTCTCTCTCTCTTTCTGCGATCAGTCCATTTGTCAGAGGTCAGACTCGTTCCCGTCTGGGAGCGGCAGTCCATCCGCCAAACATTCCCTATTACTGTATGTAAATTCATTAATTGGAAAAACCTCAACCGCTTCACCCTGTACACTTTGACCCGTTTTATCTTTGCACACACACGAATGAATATATCATAAATAAAATGTAGAAGCATTTCCGGTTTGGACGTTCCAAAAGAGTAGAAAAAAAAAAAAACGGTTGTGAGTTTTTTTGTTTTGTTTTTTTTTTTTTAAATACGGAGACACAAAGTTGGAAAGGGACTTAGAGGATCTTAAAGAACAATGAGGAAGCATTGAAAAAGACAAGGCGACGGAAGGCTGACTGACTGCGAGAACGATATGGAGGCTTTTCACAACGTCGAGTGAGACGCGGAGGGAAACAGCCTTTTGTTATGTTAAACACGCCATCTCATTGGAAACGTCTCGGCCCGCTTTATTCACCCCCAACATTATCGGCGAGGAATAATAACGGAGAGTGACACAGACTCCTGCTCGGGATTAATCTCCGAGCGGTTCAAAGAATCTGCGCGGCGAACGCGTGGATGCCCTTAAGCCGGTAAATATTATGTACGTGTTTTCGTCAAAATAAAAAGAGGGCCGCTAACTCGTAAACCGCCGCTCAGAAATGGCGGCGACCGCGAAGGGGTTCATCCATTGTGTTCCTCCTGCACGGATCGCTACCTTTGAAGTTGGGTGTGTGAATCGCTCGGGATCAATACAATAAAAAGCGAGTCACGCTTCTCCGTGAAAGGGAAGCCATTCAGCTGTGCTTCTCCTGAATACCCTGCTGAAAGCTAATATTTTTTTTTCCTGAAAAGCACTGTAAGCCCCCCCCACAAAATAAAAGAAGCATCGTGACACGTTCCTATTTTCTACCCGTTTCTCTGCCGCATGTTTCGTGCTGTCACACTTTTGAAACTCAAATATCCGATTGAGATTTGAGCGGTGATGAGCCTCTCCTCTGCATAATCTTCTGTCACACCAACTATCTTCATGTCCCGTCACACTCCATTCATAGATCTCCTGTCTGGTCTTCCTCTAGATCTCCTCCAAACTCAGCATCCGTCGACCCAGATCTTCCATATCCATCCTCTGTCCAAACCATCTCACAGTGACGCCCCTCTGATGGACTCATCCATCCTCCTATCTTTTCCTCAGTGTTTCTCAACCAGACGACAAGGCTGCTATCCTGCTCTCACCGTCATTTTCTTCACCATTCCCTTCATTCTGGTTGATTCTCATTTGTCCCAAGTGTCATTTTTCCACATTTGCTGTATTTAAACCTGCTTCTTCGCCACACTCTCCATTGCGTTTGTCCCGAATCATTTCAAACCCTCAAACTTCCTTATCTCCTCGGCTGCCTGGCTAGCACTACTGTTTGCACATATGTACAATCTATCCATTTAAAATAGAATATTCCTTTAATTGTCCCACTGGAGAAATTTCAACTGCTCGCAGCAGAAAGTGGACAGTGCATGAAAAGTTATCAAAAATAGACAAACTAAAAATAGATAATAAACAGTGTCAACAATATACAGGACTGTCTTGGAAAATTAGAATATTGTGATAAAGTTCTTTATCTTCTGTAATGCAATTACAAAAACAAACATGTCATACATTTTGGATTCATTACAAATCAACTAAAATATTGCAAGGCTTTTATTATTTTAATATTGCTGATTATGGTTTACATCTTAATAAAACTCAAAAATCCTATCTCAAAATATTAGAATATCATGAAAAAGTAATTTTTGTTTTTTTGAATTGCATTGCAGAAGATAAAGAACTTTATCACAATATTCTAATTTTCTGAGACAGTCCTGTATATATAAACAGGTAAGGCTTGTATTAACAAGCTGTACCAAAACAATATGACAATATACCTGTATAAACAGTATAAACATGCGCAAAAATGGCAATTAGCGGTGAACACTTACAGTGGTAACAGCGCAGTATTGACACCAGTGGTATCCAAGTGAGTGGATGTGCGGGAGAGTGAATGAATGGACACTTGAGTAGATGAATGAAAGAATGAATGAATGAATGAATAAAAGAGAAGTCTGTTGAGAGCAGAACTGGGTGTTAAATAATCGAACAGCTGCTAGCAGGAACGACCTGCAAAATCTCTCCTTCACACACTTGGAGTGAATGAATCTGTCGCTGAAGGAGCTGCTCAGTGCTGTCATGATGTTCTGCACGGGGTGGGAGGCATTGATCATCAGAAATGATAGCTTAGCTTCCACCCTCTGCTCTCCCACCATGTGCACTGAGTCCATGGGACCCCCAAAGACGGAACTAGCCTTCCTCAGCGATCTATGTCACGTGCCATCCAGCTTTAAAACTTCCGTCATCATACCAATCCCACAGAAGGGCAGGATAATATTTCTACAGACCTGTCGCACTAACATCTGTGGTCATGAAGAGTTTTAAGAATCTCATTCTGTCCCTCCTCAAACCAATCACCGACTCCCTCCTGGATCCCTTACAATTCGGCGCCAGAGCAAACCGCTCGGGACAATGCCATCAATCTCAGCCTCCACCGCATCCTCCAGCACCTTGACCGGCCAAACTCCGATGTCTCTGTTTGTCGATTTTAGCTCGGCCTTCAGCACAATCGGCTACGATTGGTGTGTAGATTGGAGTAGATTGGTGCTAAAGCTGCAGATACCGCGTCAAATCTGTGCGTGGATTACGGACTTCCTCACCAACAGGAAGCAACAAGTGTGGGATAGCAACCATCCGTCACCGGTGCTTCTCAATTATTTTCTGTTATGCCCCCACTTGGAAGAAGACAACATTTTGTGTTCCCCCCACTCGTCACTGCAACTATAAATAGCATAATTTGTTTATAAAATTGTTATATGTACACCCCTGCACAACACTGTATCCTAATGAACATCAAAGAAAAGAAAAAAAAAAGAAAGAAATATGGACAAACTTGCAACAAAGAATAACTTTATGAACATAGTTTTTTAGTCTGTAACAGAAAAAGATTAAAAAATGCATCGATTTGGATGAAAAAAATTAAATCCTTATTTTGTGACCATTTTAAACATTTTGAAACTTTTTTTTGACCCATTGAACCATTTGATACTGAAATATAAAATTCAGTAAAATCAATAAATAATAATAACTGTAACCAAAGTCAGAGTGAAACCAAGTGGTGCATATGCTTCGTCTTATTTCCTCGTCTTAGCTTTCAGGTGACTTTCGTTTGTCTCAGTATCGTCGTCTCTCTTCGCATTTCTTATCATCCCTGTTAAATATTTTTCCATGGTATCTCTTGAGGGTTTGTTCACTGAACTTCATATCTCCTGCTCTACGTTGTGTGTGCGCATACTCGCTGCAAAAAAAAAAAAAACCTACACCGGAGAGCCATTACTCTGCACACACTCTGACAATGAGAAGGCCACTGCGGATATGCATTAGACTTTATTCTAGTACAGCAAAAATAAGCACGTTCCTCAGGGTCACGTGCACGCCCCTGGCGTGGCATGGCTCCCCCAGAGCTCCCAGGGGGCCGTGCCTCACAATTTGAGAGGCAATGTTGTACACGAATGACTGCACCTCCGGCCACTCCTCCATCAAGCTGGTGAAGTTTGCAGTTGACACCACGGTCCTGGGCTTCATCAAGGACAAAGATGAGTCAGCTTGTAGGAACACGGTGGCACAGCTGGCGGCATGAGCTTAAAACTAACAAAACAGTAGAGTCGGTCATGGACTTCTGTAAACACCCACCCCCAAAAACACTAATCACTGTGCTATACTTCCTTGTTAATGATTTTCTCATTTTTCTCTTTTTATTTGTTTCGATGGTGTGCTCAAAACAAAGTCTTTTTTTCAATTTTCATCATCATCCTCCCCTGTGTCTGGCCAAATCATGTAAAGGCGACAGGAGCGGGGAATAACTCCTGGTTTCGCCAGCCATCCATCTATCCAACATTACGAGGGCAGTAATGGCCGCCAATCTTAATTTCATCAGGACTCCTCCTGGCTTTCTCTGTGATGCGCTAAACAAGCTGCTTCGGATGAAGAAAATAAATTTAAATATAAAACGGCACAAGTTGAAGGAGTGAAAGCATAAACCGGCTTCATTTTTAGACCAAGATAATGTTCCCGTGTCTGATGTTAATTGCATTGTGCTGCCAAATCAGCATGGCTGACTCGCGTGTGTGTTTGTGTGTGTGTGTGTGTGTGTGTGTGTGTGTGTGTGTGTGTCCTCCCACCTGTGCGCAAACAGGTTTGCAAACCAACAAAAATAAACAAAGTATACTCAAAAAGCTCATCATGAATTGTTTTTCTATTACATTAAATCATATTTCGCTCCTTGCAAGCCTCCACTCAGCAGAGATTTCTCCCAGAAATCCTTGTACTCCTTGTTTGTGCAGAACTTGAAGGAATGGGTAAAACTAACTCCGGAAAAGTTTTCTCTTTCATAAGATTCCTTTATTTATTCATTCATTCATTAGATAGACCAGGGATGCACGCACTTTTTCAGCATGTGAACTACTCATAATACGTCTCAGTCAAAATGATCTCCGTAAAAACACAAAACATATATTTATTTGTAAATAAATGGAGAATTCTTTATATGTACGATATATGTTGGTGTACCTTGCATAACTGCATGAACCCATTATGCACAATACAACTCTGTACATTTTTTTGTCAATACCTCACTAATGACTTGTACTGCATGGAATCAGCCAGGGATAGACAGTACAGTCTGGACAGTAGCTACTGACTGTGCCTCAAGCCCACTTCCAAATGATCATCGTAGTTTTTATGAACAGTCCGAAAATATTGCTCCACATTTCCCTTCTTCAGTAAAGCAATGACAGATTCTTCGAACTTTGAAAATGACACATTACAAAAAAAAAATCCTCCCACTTCCTATGGAAGTGGTAAGTTTTTTGCTTCTCATTTGGTTCAGATTCCCCACTAAATTGGAGGATAACTTGGTAACTCGCTAGCTTGCGGTAGTTTTGCAGCACTTGTATGCACATGAGCAGTGACCCATGTGTCAGAAAAGGTCAGATGTCAGACCGGCTGCCCTGTACGTCAGTTAAGTGACAAATTTCATCGTGAGGACGGATGATAATACGATGCCATCTACCCACATTACCTTTGTGACAAACCGGTATATTGTGATCAACATATTGGGCACCCCTGATCTAGGCTGATACCAGCTGTCATTGCTGATCAATCACCGGGCCACATATTCACCACATACCACCATTCACTCGTTCATTTGCACATCAAATTGAGACATTCATGTATCCCAATGGAGACATACTCACTCAGCTAATACGTCAAGTGCCGGTGAATCCATCCATCCATCTTCTTCCGCTTATCCTGGGATGCTGGAGCCTATCCCAGCTGTCAGCAGGCAAGAGGCAGGATACACCCTGGACTGGTCGCCAGCGGATCCAAACCCTTTTAATTATACCTTTGCGTCAATCTAACGTCCGTCAGAGCTGCATGTTCTCTCTGCGCAAGAGGAGGCTGGACGTAGCTGCAAAAAAAAAATAACGCACTCGACGTTTTGAACAGGGTGGTTGTGGCTAAGCTGGAAGTGCAGGCATCCCTCTGTTAGGAAGGTTGGCGATTCAACCCCTGGGTTCTCCTGTGTGCATGTTGAAGTGTCCTTGAGCAAGACAGAGAACCACAAATTGCAGCAGTTGGCATTTGAGTGTGGCCATAAAAGGATGAATATGACATCCAGTGTAAGGTGCATTGCAATTCAGGGTCACCAAGGGTCTACCACCATTCACTCGTTCATATTGAGACACATCCATTAACTCCCTCACTTACACATCACAAATTGGGAGTGAATCTAAATCCTATTACTCACACCTTTGCTTCGTTCTTACAGCCTTTGAAACTGTCAAGGTTTTCAGTAGTCCAGGCCATATTGAATTCTTGTCATGGCAACTGGACTTGAATTTCTCCAATTGAAGACGTTTCGCGCCTCATCTGGGAGGCATCTTCAGTTCAAATGACCCGTGGGGAGTTTCCGAATATAGATTATGGTGGCTTTTTATGTAAATGGAAGGTCGAAGGGAGTTTTTATGCTAATGGTGTGTCGTTAAATTTGGACAAAGGAGCAATTTTTGGAGATTACCTGGATTGGAATGTGAAAAGCATTGGACTGAGGCTGGTTCTGGTGGGGGATCTTTCCTGGTTGTTTGGTGGGTGCAGATGAGCCTGGTCTGTGTGTCCAAATTCTTCGTGATATTGATGCATGTATGGTGTTATATTTTTGTGAAAGGTTGTGTCTGAGGTCCACTCCGCTGTTTCTCTGTTCTGTTTTGACAAAGATGGCTTTTTTGACTCCTCTCTTGAGCCATCGATCTTCTCTGGCCAGAATACGGACACTGCTGTCTTCAAAACTGGATTGTAAAAAAAAAACAATTACAATTCTCAGATAATGTCATTGACAATTCTTTTATTTTTTTTCCTGTTTTTTGTTTTTGAAAACATTTAGATGAATTTTCCTCGAGAGAGTCAACACAATTTGAATGTTTTTGATTTTCTATAGGCCCCCCCCACCAAGTGACGGAACCCGTGACTCGAATGTAAACAAAAAGCGAAAGTCCAAGAGCCAAACTAAAAGAAAAGTGAATGAGACAAAAAGAGAGGCGATGAAAGAAACAAAGAATAGAGCTTTTGAGAAAGAATAAGAATTCAAAACCAAGATAATATTCAGCTCTGCCCACGAGGAGAAGGCCGTTTACTTTCAGGCTTCATAGTCGAGTTCATACGCTGTTTCTACAAAACCAGGGTGCTTAGAAAACAGCAACTGATTTATATATTAGGAACAATATTTTCATAGTAGCCTCATATAAAATTCAATTTCTTTGTTCGCTTTAGCGAAATAGAAGCCAGGCGTACGCAGCTTGAGATATTACTGTGTGCCTTGTGAGAATGAATAATATATGATTGGACTGGGACTGTGGCGCCCCTGAAACCACTTCGAATCCTATCCTTCTTTGAAAAAAAAAAAAAAAAAAAAACCCTCTTTCCTGTTTCCCCTTTGTTTGCATGCTTTGTTTGTGTGTAGGAGGCGTTGGCGGCGGCGGTGGGGGGCGGGATTTGGAGAGCGAACATTTTAGCCTGTAATAGGAGGGTGGGCTACGTCGCAGCTGCCCCCCAAAAGAATTGAATTTTCGCCTGGCCGCCGTTTGAACAGGTCACGGTCGGAGCCGGAGGAGAGAGTCTGGGAACAGAAAATTGTGTGAAAGGTGGAGAAATTGAGTCTAAAAAAAAAAAAAAAAAAAAAAAAAAGAAAGTAAGAAGGGCTTGGGGGTGGAATTGTACAGTATGGGGGAACAAAAACGCACAAACACACACGTTTCAAAGGTTTGCATATTTTTCTTCCTCAACGGTGGCTAATGGTCATCTTCCTTCAAATGTACATTAATGAAAAAGTGATACAAGTATGTGTAAAGGCCCATTTGTGCTCATGTTAAATCAACATAAAACATTAAATTGTATGCGTTAATACTGCAGTATTTGGAAATTTCCGTTAATTTCCAAATACTGCAGTATCCCAGGAGGCCATGTGGGTGCAGCGTTGCGCAAAATGCTCAAGTGTATGCAGCGAAAGGAACAGAGAGGAAGAAGACGTGCATCGAGGAAGGAAAATTCGCAAAGGGAGCACGCGGCGTAATGGTTTGGTGCTTGTACGTCACAGCAACAGTCCTTGCTTGGAGTTGTATGTTCGGTTTTCAGGCTTTCTCTCCCATTCCAGGTTCACAGAAGACTCTAAATTGCCCAGATGTGTGAAAAAGATGAATCCCATAACAGCTGGGGATAGGCGCCATCGGCCCACCATCCCTGAGTGCAGTGGTATGGATAATGAATGGAAAAAATAATTCAATGCTTTAATTAATTTAATTCTGCATGGACTGCACTACCTCATTTTGTGTTTCTTTCTCAGAATGTACATTGTCATTATTGTGGTTATATTACATAACAACCTGCCATTTAAATTGGATGCGCCTACTTCTTTAGGTGACATGAGGACAAATGAGCTTTTGAGGTAAAGAGGAGTTTAAAAGGAAGAAAGGCTGAAACATGGTTTCGTACAAATCCATCGCAGAATGTTGTCGCCCCTTTCAAACTTTGTAATTCTCGGCCTGTGAATAGGCCATCCAGTTGCGAGAGTCTGACCCTTTTCAACCCTCTTCAAGTAACACCCTTAGCAGCACCCTGCTACCTTGAAAGCATAGCTTTTTTATTTATTTATGTTTTTCCTTGCCATTTTCACATCACATAACCTGTTTGTTGCTGCGAAAATGGCGGCAAACCGGAATTGCTGGTGGCCAGAGACGCTTCGGCGTCAGGCAGGGTGGTGGTGGTTGTAGGGGGTGTAAAAGATTAGCTGCTGCTGCTCGCTAAGAAGAAAGTTAACTTGTTAAGAATATAAAATTTTCTTCTGCTTCACCCTCTTCCCACTTAATGCAACCGTCCTGGAAATTCAATCTCAAACTTGTTAGTGGCAGCTGTGCTACAACCACTTCACTGATGCCACCAGTTTGAGTTTACTCACTTGCAGACAATATGGGTGAGATTAGTCTCACCTGCTGACCTGATCTGATTTTGTAATAATAACGGAGAATCTGGATTCTTGTTCCTTTACAAATCTTCTCCTCATCTGTAAAGTCAAATTTCCAACGAAATCCCCCCGGCCACACTTTTCCCAATGCATGGGTTGCGTGATTATTCCGCCAAATGGGTATCTCAGTGATCTGAGATGTTGGGGATTTCTTCAATAAGTTCATTTTGTTGCCTTCCCTGCTGTTTCTTGGTAAAGGATATATCCTCAGGCCTTTCCATGCCTGAGTTCAGTGCAGAGTTCAAGGTCCACTTCTGAGTTCCAAGTTGCGATTCAGACAGGGACCAAAATGGCGCAGGAGCTTGTGATAATGTAAAAAAAGAGGCAGCGCAGTAGACAGCGCTGCTCTGTGTGGCCATTGAATCGATGGTGGCGTGTGGACTGAGAATTCTTCTTCCTAGTTATACCGATGCTGTGGTGTTGTCTTCTTCTCTGTACCTTTTGTTGGGCGCACTCGAGCATACAATGCAACTTTGCCACTACGACCTCCAGTGGTGCAGAGATATGACGCACAACCTCTCATTCACTGGTTGTATAAAGACATACAACCATGCACTCTCTCATTCACTTCGGGTGGTACTGCTCCATTTGCTGGCTTAGCAATACATCTGCAAGTTTTCCGAAACCCTCAAAAGTACACAGGAAATAAACACAGACGACTGAAAGAAGGCTTCCTCTGTATGCGGATATAATGTTGAGCATAGATGAGCCTTGAGGGAAAGTATTTGTTTTCACCATTCAAGTGAAAACTTGTCGCCCACATATTCAGGGATGGTTCTATATACAGTGTGAAAACAAGTTTAAATATGAGATGTTTACCAAAAAACAAAAAATAGGGGGTGTCGGGGTAAGCAAAGTATTTTTTACTTTTTCTTGCCAACTAAAATACGATTACCCCCCAGCTCTTTTCCTCCCGAGCATCCAGGGGTCACATCCTTAGAGGCCTGCTTGTATGCTGACTTCCATAGGAGGCCAGACCAAAAAAGGTCTGGACAGCAGCCCGGGAACAGTGGGGGCTAACAGGAAGGAATCACCTGGAGTGCCCTCAAGCAGTTTGTGTGCTGGCTCCGTGTTTTCCCCCCGGAACGAAACCATCAGAAGGTTTGAATTTTATAAGTAGAGGACAGCACAGATGCCAAGTGAGGGGCGGGCAAAGAGAAGAGTCGGGAAGGATTTGTTAGACAAAGCAAAAAAAAAAAAAAAGCGAACACAGGCGTTCAAAAATCGGATAAACGCCTAGAGTTCAAACTAAGAGAGTCCAACTCCTGAAAATCCAAGAAAAGACAAAAGCTGGAAGACATGAAAAGGGATGATCTGGCCAGTTGGAGGTGATGATGATGGATGTGATGAAGGTGGACCGTTCCAGGGTACCTGATGGATTAGGCTTGGGAGGAAGAAGTGGACAACAAGTAGACCAGCTTTAGATGAGGACATGACTTGCGACCTCTCTTGAAAACAAAAAGACGCTCTATGACATGCGACTACCATGTCATACCATGTCTCTTCCACTCTTCATTTGTCCGATTTCCATCCATCTATCTCCATCCATCTTCTGCTGCTTATCCAGGGTCAAGTTGCAGGGGCGGCAGACTAAGCAGAGACCCAGCCACTTTGTCCAGCCCTTCCAGGTGCCATTCCAAGGGCAGCTAAGAGATACAGTCCCTCCAGCATATCCTGGGCCTTGTCCATGTGGGACATGGCCAGAACAGGGTCACCAGGGAGGCGTCCAGGAGATATTGACCTGGTGCCCAAGCCACCTTGGCTAGCTCCTCTTGATGTGGCAGTGCAGCGCCTCTACTCTGAGCCCCTACTAGATAGTCAGGGTTCTCCTAATTTCCAAGGAAGAGCCAGGACACCCTGACGAAACTCATTTAGGAAGTTTCTCTCAGTATCCACCCAATGCTTGTGGCCATAAGTGGGGTGGGTATGTAAATTGACCAGTAAATTTAGAGCCTTGCTTTCTGGCTCAGCTCCTTCTTTACCATCACAGACTTATACAGAGCTCGCAACACTGCTGACCCATCTGTCTGTCTATCTAGAGCTACATTCCCCCCCCTCAATCCTGAGCAAGACCTCAACATACTTGAATTCCTCCGCTGGGGGCAGGATCTCATTCGGCAACCTTTCTCCAGCTGTGGACCGTGGCCTTGGATTTGGAGGTGCCGATCATCTGTGAACAGTTCTGGTGAGAACTGGAGATCATGGTCTGATGAAGCCAAAACATCCGCGTTATCCGCAAACATCAGAGAGCTCATTCTGGAGCCCCACAACGCCTCGCCTGCACCTGGACATTCTGCCCATAAATATCATGAACAGAATCTCCAACAACCCTCACTGGCAAGGAATCTGACCAACTGCCAGCAATGCGTACCAAGCTCTGAGACCAGTTGTACTGAATGGCCTGTACCACATGATCCGGTACCCTACACTGCAAAAGCAGCCCAACAGGACTCCCCAAGGGATACGGTCAAATGCTTTCTCCAAAACACATGTAGACCTGTTGGGCGAACTCCCATGCAGCCTCTTGGACCCTGCTGAGAGTGCGGGTGGTGGTCAACTCTTCTGGGACTCCAACCATACTGCTCCTCCTGAATCTGAGGTTCAGCCATCCGATAGGCCCTTCTCTTTGGGCAAGTCAGCATCCGTCTTCCCCTGACTTCCCCATCAACCTTTTTTGTAAACTACTAGCCTCCACCTTCCATAGACAGATGTTTCTTCCCGGGAGTACCTCCTCCACTTGCAATCACTTCTGGCGAAATAAACCGATACGGCACAGAAAAAAAGGGATTATTTTGTGACAAGATAAGTAAGAGACAGATACAATATACACAATATATGTATTGCTTTATGGGAATGCGGATATGATAACATACTGAAAGGCTGCTTGAAACCGGAGGGAAAAAGAATATCTGTGTTATTTCCTTTGAACGTTTTTTTTTTTCCCTCCCTCATTTGTCTTCAGGGAGGACGGCTACTAGCTTCACTATCACCTTTCTGGCTGTGTTTGATCTTTTCTTCTACTCCCACCTCCTCTGCCATTCCCTCAATGTCATTATTTCTAGCGACTTCTCACCCCCTCCCCTGGCTATCCGTCCATCGCCGCCGCGAGGAAGTCTTAATTGGCGCGGCTCGTCAACCTCCATCATCTAAATGTTCTCCTTCAATAGAACTTTACACCTCCTCAGACTCTCCCCTTGTCTCGCTTTCTCTTTTTCCTCATAGCTATTGAAAGACGGGAGAAGGTGCGCGGAGCGGAGGGGGTGCAATGTTTGGGTATGAAATAATCAAGACCCCGGTGTGAGCACGAAGAGAAAGGTTTACAGGAGGGTATTGAACAGCTGAGCACCATTCAGAACAGATTTCTTCCGTGTGTGTGTTGGGATTCAAATGAAAGCGTAATGAAAAGAATGGCATTTATCCCTGAAATTGCCTTGAAAGTCAGCAAAATGGTAATCCGGTCCTGGCAAGACGGTTCCCCCCCCGAAGAATAGAACCGGTGGCGAGAGAGGAGAGGAAATGACAAAGGAAGCGACGCGCTCTGGGCTGTCAGTGAAGGTTGGTGTTTAGATCCCGGTCTAAAAGAAATGGGCGTAAAGACAGAGAACCTCCATTGATGGCTGTGAATAGAAAGTTGAGTTTTTTTCCTTCTTGCGGAGAATAAATGAAAACCATTGTTCAACAGTGTCACGCTGCGGCCAGCGGTTTACATAGGCTTGTGGTTCACCGCGAAAAGCTTCTCGTAAATGCGGTCAGAGTGATATTTCAAGAGGAGCTTGTGAGGCATTCGGTGAGTACATTGAGTCAGGCAAAAAAGCTCTCATTTGAAGAGAAGAAAACATTTTGTTTTTGTGGTTGAAGTTGTGAAACGCTGTGTTTTTGCAAAAAGACCCAAAGCAATGTGTGGAACAGGAGAGTGGTGTTTTTTTTAGCAAAAAAGACATTTTTTTTTTGAAGAATCAAAATCAGGCATCTTAATGACGGTCAACTAGAGTGCAGATTTTGAGAAAACAAATAATCTCTGGGGGCGGCATGGTGACACAGTGGTGTTGCTTTATTGCAAGAAGGTCCCTGGTTTGATTCTCACTAAGGGGCTTTTCTGTGTGGAGTGAACATCTCCCTGGGTTTCTGCATGGGTTTCCTATGGGATCTCTGATTTCTTCTCCCAATACAAAACTTGTAGAAGTAGTAGTAGCAGTAGTTCTGTATGTTCATTGTAGACCCTAATTTGCTCAGTTGAGCGATATATACAAATCTCTATATAAATATATATAAATATGAAAAATTCCATCTCTTTATGGACTGTGCTTGATGTCGGTTATGGTAGCTCTGGAACTTGTACACGCAGAGATCAATGTCAAATTTTTTTGTGGCAACTGGACGTTTTCTTTCATGAAGACGTTTTACGTTGGCCGATGGTCCAACTTGAGGGGTTCATTACGTAAACAAGGGGGTTCCTTTGCAGAATGGGGTTGTTGTGTTAATGTTTGCGGTGTTATATTTGCGTCATTTGCGCACAAAGGTACAAATTTCAGAGACTCACCTCAGTTGGAATCTGAATGGGTAATTGTAGGGCTAACATGTAGACTGCGTAAAACAAAGAATCATGTTTGCTCACTTGGGCCGAGGCTAGGGTGCTCGTCTCTGAGGCATGGTTTGGGTAGTGGATCTCTCTGGGAAGCTCAACCAGCCGGTTCATTCATACGCTGTGTCAAAAATCCATAAAAATACAGTCTAAAAAACAAAGATAGAAAACACATAATGTGACTCAACATCTGTGAGTGTCCGCAGCGTATGAAAAGGACTTTGGTTGTTGAACGGTTAGGTTGAACTGCCCTAGGGGAGGAGCCAAACGTAGGAGCTGATTTTGTGGGAAGTTTAAAACAGTGAAAGAGATGATGGTGAAAATTAAATACTCAGCATTTCTACGCAAACGGCTTGGGCGGGTCTTCTCTCCGAAGACGCTTTCAAAGAAATATCTATGTTATACGTGGATGGGCTGTTTGAGCCAAGTCTACGAATTGAGTAACAGCAGAACCCCAAGGTTAGCATAGATATTAGGGATTCGGTAAATCATGTGACTATCGGCTGCCGGTCAGTCACTATGTCTACTCCGTCTTTTCCTTTACTCCGCTCCCCTCAAGGGTCAGCCCGGTGAATCCTCTGCCTCCAACCCTCTCCTCTGCATTCTCTTCTCTTACACCTACCAACAAACTTCATGTACTCTTTTCCTCCATCCATACATCTCCTCTCTGGTCTTCCCTCCATCTTCTCACCTGATCCTTACCATCCTCCTCACTAACAAAGAGAACCTCAACATCTTCATCTCTGCTACCTCCAGTTCTGCTCCCCGTCTTCTTCAATGCAACTGTGTCTAAACCAGACAACATGACCGGTCTCACCACCGACTTGTACACCTTTCATTCAGGATAGTCTTTAACCCTTGTGTTGTATTGTGGGTCAAAAGTGACCCACTACCATGTTTAGCTGTAGAAACATGGTAACCCATTTTTCTACCTTAACCCATTTTTTTCCAACTTAAAATTTTATGACTTTTCCTAAAGAGACCCCAGAATTTGAAAAGCTGATGCTTCTTTTTTGTTTATGTTTCCATGTGGGCTGTACACCACTAGGGTACAAAGATTGTCTTACGGGTCATTTTTGACCCGTAGGACAGGGGGAGTAAACACAATGTTAAGACTGCACGAGGGTTGAACACATGTTACCACTGACACTTTCTCCACCTGCTCCAGCCTGCTTGCACAAGTTTCTTCACTTCTTTCCCCCCTCTCCATTGCTCTGGACTGTTGAACTGAGTACTTGAAATCATCCACCTTCTTTATCTCAACTCCCTGAAGCCTCACAGTTCCATTTGGGTCCCTCTTATTCACATACGTGCACTCTGTTCTGCTGTAGCTGATCTTCGTCCCTTTCCTTTCCAGGGCATACCTCCACTTTTAGAGGTTTCCCTTAACCTGTTCCCTGTTCAGTGCCATCTGCAATTATCGTAAATCATGAAGATTCCTGTTTAACCTCATCTGTCAGCCTGTCTGTCACCATAGTGAACAAGAAGGGGCTTGGAGGTGACCCCCGATGAAGTCCCGTCTATACCCTCTATACCTGTGACAAACCTCACCACTGTCCTCCAGTGCTCACATGGTCTCCCTCTTGTCTGTCCGCTTCTATGTGTTGGTCAAATAATCGATCAAATATTTCAATCCACAGGTGTAAGACTTTCTGAGATTCCTGGCATAATGCTGCTAAATCAATGTTAACACAATTTCAGGGAAAATGGCTTTCCATTTTTTTTTCCTTTTCTCCACAAATAGATATTTTCTTTATTTTCTTGGCTTTGGTTGGGTTAGAGCAGTGCTTCTCAAGTATTTTCATTTACACCCCCCCTAGCAAGAAGAAAACAATTTGCACCCCCCCCACTCTCTATACACTATAAATAATATAATTTGTCTGTAAAATTGTTATAAGTACACCTCTGCATTAAATTATATCCTTATTAATGTTAAAGAAAACAAAAAAGAAAGAAGTATAGTTCAACTTACAACAAAGAATAAATGTATTAACATATCTTTTGGTCTGTAACAGAAAGATTTTAAGTGTTAAGTTTCCTTGTCTCCCACTGTAGTCACAGTGAAGCCAAGCGCTACATACGCTTCGTCATATTTCCTCGTCTTAGCTTTGGGGTGACTTTCTTATGTCTCATTATCTTCGTCTCTCTCCGCCTTTCTTTTTATCACTGTTAAAAAAATGTTCATGTTGCCTCTTGAGGGTTTGTTTACTGCACTTCATATCGGTGCCAAAAAAAAAAAAACCCTACACCATGGAGCAAATACTCCCCGCGCACAGTCTACAAATGAGAGCGCCACTGCCAACTACTGTAGTAGATGTGCATTTACACGTTATTCTTGTACGGCAAAAAAAAGTTTGCTCCTCAGGTTTCTTGAGGGTTCTTCTGGTTTCCTCCCACGGTCCAAAAACATGCAGCAGGTTGATCGTATGTGGTGCTGTGATTGGTCCAGGGTGAACCATGCCTCGACCGCCTGGATAGGCTCCTCTCCCTGCTCCCTCGCAACCTTAAGTGCTCGATAAGCGATTTAGAAAAGGAATGAATGAATGGTTTAAAATAAAGTGCTCTCAAATTCTCAAATCTACTTGTATGATTTGATTCAAGGATTTTTTTTCAACGTTATTCCACTCAGATGATGAGATAAGGCTTGATGAAAGTGTTATAAAGATATGAAACATGCACGAGACGGAGACTATATAAACAAATTATATAAGCAGAATACAAAGCATATACAAATATAAGCATAAGAATGATAAGTAGCATAGGCATGATGGCTAAATGTGAACGTCAGGAATGAATGCGTTGAGTTGCAATTTGTGGGAGGGGTTAGAAGCTCGCAAGAGGAACCGGATGACACCATCAAACTGTAATCGGTTGCGAAATCACAACTAATGATCGTTAAGTGAGGGATGATAGCCCTGAGCTAACTTTTCTCACTCCATAAGGATAGAATGCATAATTCAGTGCTAACAGCTGAGCAAATGAGGACAAACGGGAGGAAGAGAGAACAAGGGGTAGAAGATGAAAAAGACAAAAAAATATACATGGCCAAAGTGTTTGCGTGTGTGCGTGTGCGTGTGCGTGTGCGTGTGCGTGTGCGCATGTAGTGAATGACAGATGCAACTGTCATGTGCATTCATGTGTGAATGTTGCATATATATGTGAAATTTTGTTTGCCAAATGAGTAAATGTAAATTAATTTAGGGTGGGGGGGGAAGTTTGGATGTGCAGTGTGTGTGTGTGCGCGCTTGTGCACGAGTGCGCATGCGTGCGCGCACATTACCATGCTGTTCATTATGTGAAACTGTGATTGAGGTGACAGTGAGCCTCTGAGAGCAGTTAGCATCTACCAGAAACACGCACACATGCACGCGCGCACACACACACACACACATACAACAGCTGTTGCTAATTAAAGATTCATGCTCAAATTCCTGTGAAAACTCAATGTGGCATTGAACACTGGGGACAGGAAGTAGAGGGAGGGCAGGGAAACAGAAAGAATTACAGACGCAGAGGGATGTAAAAAATGGAGAGAGAGAGAAAGGGAACGTGGGAAGGTGTGTGTGCACGCGGGAGACGGTTATTGCTTTAAAACCCACGTTTTCATCATACTTCCAAAAACAGATTAACCGCCGATATGAATTTTAATTTCCTTCCAAAAAGCAAAACAAAGAGAGGACTCCGTTCCCTCGCTCGGCATGAGAGATTTCCCGATTGCCCCCCCGACCCACAGTGAAACAGACACAAACACGCATCGTGGAAAAAAAACAACCACGCCCGCCTACCGCGATCGCAGCGACCCTAATGATGATGAAAGACGGTAATTTGAACTCTCGACCTCCATCTCCGGAACAAAAGCAATGTGGCGTTGCTTTGTTTTGAACGGTAACCGTACGCTCGGGCAATTAGCACCCGGCCCCCCCGAAGGTGGCGAAAGACAGGGGGGACATTTTAAAGTTTAAAAGCGATCGGAGTGAAAATGTGACATTTCAACAAGAGGGGAAGAGTATTCACTGACTTTGGCGACTTTGGTGACCCACGCCAACAGTGGGTAAATGAACAGGCCTTCATTTAGATTAGACACAAGGATTTAGATGGGAGTCTAGACGCCAGTTGTGGCTACAGTGAAAAAAAAACAACAAAAAAACAGGAAATAAAAATCCCTCCCTGGAGAAATACTGTTTATTGTTCTGATGGGGGGGGGGGAATCTACCGGCTATGAGGAAAAGAGGAGCGGTCAGATAACGTCGGGATTATGAGGGACTTTGAGAGTATGGGGAAATGAGAGCGGTGAGATCAGGGCAGGAAGAAAGCAAAACAAAACAAGAAAGATCAGCATGTCTTCGCGGACGACAAATTAAAATATTGTGGAGAAATCACGCCCGCCGACAGACTCGGGAATTTTTTTCGCTTGCGAAACTCCTGGCCTCTCATGTACCGAGATAAGAAGTTTCCATAACAGATACGCAAGGCCTGAGCTGCGTTTCCCCTCGCATCCTCTTTGAGACCCAGACACTCAACTGTACTTATTTATTTTGACTTTCGCAAATGTATTTTTCGAATCGGAAACAAATGCACAAGTGGGCTTGAGAGGTGTAGGTGAGGTCATGGTGAGGATGAAGACATTAAGTCTGCATTCTTCTTCCGGAGTTGCACAGTAAAGCATCATGGAGACATTGTTGACTTCGACATTGACATGAGCGGGCTGCACTCCAATTACAAGGTTGGAAGTTTGATTCCAGACTCACCCCATCTGCATGCCGAAGTATTCTTAGGCAAGACACTGAACTCCAAGTTGCTCCCAATGGCCTCGGTTAGCACTTAAGCCTTGTGCGAGGATGTGAGGGAATAGGCAATTGCATTCATTCGTTCATCATCTTATCCTGCATTCAGGGTCACAGGGATGCTGGAGTCTATTCGAGCTGTCATTGGCCGAGAGGCGCGGTAAGCTCTGGGTCAATTATAGGGCCATTCATCCTCTCATATAGAGACATGCAACCATTCACTCTCTTATTCACATGTCTGAAAAATTAAAGGTCTCCAGTGAGGAAACCAAAACAGACCTCCTGTTGGAATTGAACCATTCAAGGTGGCAAAAACATATAAGACCCGGCAGAGTCTGAGTTAAAAGTCAGACTTGACAATTAAAATATCAAATTAGAGCCTTTTAAAGTCCAGAATTTATTGAAGATATTTAATGAGTATGGATCAACATGGGTGAAAATGGGTTGGCTTTGTGATGATGGCTTAAAACTGCAAGGAGTGGGATTCTGGTTTTTAATTACCAAAAAAAAAAAGCTAGGATCTAAGATGTAAAATGTGTGCGCCACAGTAACATTGTTTCTTTGGATTTGGTGCACCAACAGCGGGTTGTTACTTCACTGTCTCGAGTCATTCTGGATTTAAAAAAAAAAAAAAAGTTTTTAAATACAAAAACAGCTTGATCTGCTTAAATTTAATGTTTGGTTGAATATATGATAAGGCTCTATTATAAAGCTCTGTTCCAAAACTAGAAGGTTAATTGGAGACCATGAGAGGGCTAAGACTTGTATGCCTTCATATGAGGTGTGTATGTTGTATGTATGATTGACTGGTGACCAGCCCGGGGTAAAAGCCACCTCTCACACACCGACAGCTGAGACAGGCACCAGCCTACCTGCCAACCTGACTATAGATAGCAGAGTGATGGCTTGTGGGATGGCTGCTCCTATATTTGTCAGTGCTGGCATTCACCGATCTGCACCTCCTACCAGAGGGGAGAAGAGAGAACAGATGGCGCGTGATGGGTCTGCAGTGATGTTCGCTGCCCAGTTGCTGACTCCGGAAGACAACAGGTCCTGAATAGAGCGCAGTTTGGCAACTGTGATTCTTTCTGTAGTCCTGATTATCTATCTAAAGCCTTTCGTGTTTCGTGGCTGAACCAAGCCAGACGATTGTGGAGGCACAGAGAACAGATGGATGTAGAACTGAATCAGCAGCTACTGAGGCCGGTTGATCTTCCTGAGTTGGCCTGGAAAGTACATCCTCCTCTGGGCCTTTTTGATTGCATCATCTACATTGGATGAGCACTCGAGGTCCTGGGAGATGATGGATCCCAGATAGCAGGCAGCAACAGTGCTGTTTAACATGGGGATTGGGTGAAGGGGTTGGGGGGGGTTCAGGACTGTCATCTCCACTGTTTTGAGTGGGTTCCAGTGAATATAGTATCCAAATGAATAGTCCAACAAGAGGCTTTTTGGTATGGCGCCGAAGATCTTCAGCAACTCCTATGGGTGCATTGGTGACAGCATCTTGACCAGCAGCATCAGCGTGCAAGCACTACTTTGGACCCCGGCTACCTTCAGTGAGCGGTAAGGACTGCAAAGAAGCTCACTGGAACCCCTTCGTCTTCTTTGCAGAGCATCTATCACAGAGTCCACAGGGGAGTTGCTTCCGTCGTCAAAGATTTGTAGCCATCAACAACAGGGAAGGGCCACACTTGTACTCTCTGGCCACTGGTACGGAAGTAAAAAGTATACGAGACCGGAGATCTCGTTCTACCCAACTGATTGGTGTTTACGATTATGGGCAACCAACTGCACTTGACACTTACGACTCAACTTGCACTTTGTCAATTTGCATTCTCAGTGTTGCACTTGACTGCTTACATCTCACATCACAAAAACCATTGACTACCTCTGAATATTCATTGGCTACTTGCACTAACTTTTTGGTCACCAGTCCAACAGAGAGTGTCGAAAAGAGGTAAAGTAACAGGTTCCAGCAGGTTTGAATGGGTGAAGAAAAGTGTCAAGGGTACTATGTGATAGAAGACAATCAGTTAGAATGAAAGGAAAGGTGTACAAAACAGTGGTGAGACCAGCGATGCTGTATGGTGGAGACACAGTGACAAAAAGACAGGAGGCAGAGCTGGAGGTCGCAGAGATGAAGATGCTGAGGTCCTCTTTGGAAGTGACCAGGGCGGATAGGATCAGGAAGGAGTCCATCGAAGGGACGGCACATGACGTTTTGGAGAGAAGGTCAGAGAAGCCAAACTGAGATGGTTGGGTCATGGACAGAGGAGGGAAAGTGAATATATTGGAAGACGGATGCTGGAATTGGAGGTCTTAGGGGAAGACCAAGGAGAAGATATCTGGACGTATTGAGAGAGGATATGAAGGTAGTTGGTGTGAAAGAGGAGGATACAGAGAATAGGGTTAGATGGAGAAGGTTGATTCGGTGTGGTGACCCCCAAAGGTTAAAGCCCAAAAGAAAGGAGGTAGACTTGCACTGACTGATTACCTGCCAAATCACACAATCCATTTGCACCTTTAACCTTCCTCTTGCATTAGCAGTCAGTTGCTACCTACTTTAACGGGTCGGTTTTGACGTCTTAAATCAGCCATAAAATCCCCCTTAAAACAATTATTGATCACCCGACTTGTTTCTCATCCCTCGTTTACCTTGTTAGTCTTCCTTTTTCATTAGAAGATTGTTTTTACAATATTTTGTTGTGGGCCCCTGGGCCATCTTTAGACAGCGTACCCATCATTTTAATTAAAAACACATTCATTATTTATCTATTTATTATTTTTTTTAAATTTCAGTTTTATAAACTATACTGTAGTTGCATTTATGGTGTTCATGATCATTTTGACCCATCCATATATTTCATTAGCACATGCTGAATGGCAACGGTTTATAATTCCAGTATATATTTCATCCGTTGCCCTCTTATGTATCTACTGTAATTTTATTGTGACCTCACTAAACTACCTATGGCTCTTGAATGTTAATAACACCTCATTGTACTATCTGGCACTCACTGCAGATGTCAAAGTAAGAATTTATTTATACAGGGAAACAGGTTTCTTTATTGTGCATAATAAGAAATATTTTGAATCTCAAACACATCCCAAACTACCTTTCAGACAAGTCAATTTGCTTTAGTTACCCCCTCCCAAAAAAAAAAAGGCAGCTTTCTGTGTGATTAAACCCTACAACAATCATGTTATTTAATTACAACCTTAATCAAGCCGGAGGATGATAACATGCCTTTCCGGCACGATTAAACGTATCTTGCCATAAACACTCAGACCTTTGCGTGACCTTGGAACATCTTTTTCAAGAATATTTCTGGCGAAATAAGATTTTCGAGAATGACAGAAAAGGGTAATCTCCATTTGTAATGTTCTCTTTGACCACAGGCACTTGCACTAAAGTATGTGATGAAATTATAATAGCCTTTACTTGACATTTCCAGCCAATCAATAATTGCATGTGCTTGGAATTTTGTGAATGGCACCACAACGCTTTTCGGGAATACAGGAAAAAGCTGTCTGGTTATCTGCAATAAAAAGAAATTAAAAAAAAAAAAAAAAAAGGCCCGAGGCTATTTACTTTGATGCAAAAAGTGAACAATAATACAAACGTATAGTGACATTTGAGAATGCCTCGGTCAAATTTATTTTGTGAAATACCATATCGCATATCCATCACCTTGGAACAAGAGAGGATATTGATTCTTGTTTGGAAAAGGCTTTTGGGGGTATCGTATTACTTAAACACTCATATACAAGGAGTTGTAGAGAACTAGTGGGAACATATTCTTGTAAATCAACATTTTCCCAATTGTGCTAATAAACAACTGCCTTTTCAAAGTTCACCACGACTCTACACCTCGAGGTCACAGAATATAACCTTTCACAAATGTGACAAATATAAATATTTGACATCTGAATTCAAAAACTGCTGTTGCCTAGCAAACATCACGTTTGTAAGTACCGGCAGATTATGCGGTAGACCGCCGGTTCCTCGGCTCGTGGGCCGCAACACAATTTGGACAGTGACACTGGAGAAGTTGACAAAAATATGGATTTTGTTTTGATAAATGATTGCCCTGCAAATATTGGAGATGCTGGGAACATGGTGACCTCTGACTGCAAGAATGTCCCGCCACGCATCTCTTCGCGCCCCTTTCCACAAGACACCCAAAGGTACTTGAGGATTCGAAGGACGACGCCAAGACGCTCGATAACCCACGGGATCTGTAAGAATGGGATTCCATGGAAAGCAGAACAGATAGAGATATGATTCACCATTATTAATTCTTTCATTGTTAATCAAGCGGCAATTTATCTCCAACTTCAGCTCGCATGGATGATGACATCCAAACTAATTGCCGAATTAGTTGCCTGCAAATGCCAGGGTTATCCGCTGAATTAAACCATTCTCACTCCATCCTCACTCCATTATTCAAACGACCGTTCCTGCTTGCCATGGAAACCATGAATTGTCATTCCATACAAAACCCGCTAAAGCAGGTTAGGGATAATGACGATTTTATTGAAATTAGTCCTACAATAAAGCTACAACAGGAAGTGCAGTGCCTAGATTTTCAAAATAATGCGCGCAAAAAGAATGCCGTAATACTAAATCTATGAGATTTCAGATCTGATGTGTTTATAGGTTTTACAAAATGAGATGTAACTGCACAAACACCCACAAAAACCCTTTTCAAACATATAATGCAAACCTGATTTTTTATTTTTATCCTCTGTCGATCCCAATTTGTGCTTCTCCATCACCTGAACCTGTCCTAGGCCATATTGCTTTTGGGCATCCAGGTTTGTGCTTCCTTTGTGATTTCCAATGGAGAGCTATTCCATTCCCTGCAATCATGATACGTTGGAAATACATGGCCAAGCCACTTGAGTCTTCCTCTCTTGATCTCTCAGATGCTGCAGTTACATTTAGTCTTTTTGTACAGATCCTTCTGAGGCATACTGAATCCCAAATAAAGAGTACAGCAGCACAGTCATTGCTGCAGTAGATCTTCACTTTGGTTCTGATTGTGTTCTGTTCAGAATTCCAAATGGTCTCGAGTTTGGAAAAGGCATTCCGGGCTTTTGGACGGTCAAAGTCATCCACTTCCTCAAGTTGTTGATGGTGTTTCATAAACACAGCATAGGCCCGTCTGTTTGGGATATTTGTCTACCTTATAGGCGGGGAAACATTTTTAATCGCAGGGCATGGAAAAGCCATTACGTGAAAGGATTTGGCTTTTTAGCAACGCATGAAATTTGCAAGGTTTATTGTACAAATTGATTTCCAAATGGATTGACTTCATAATACAGAAGTAAAACTCACATTCAGTTTCAGCTGGTTATGTTGTTAATCTCCCTTGTTTGCCAGTGCATCGAAGTCCAGAGTTAGTTTTGTTGTGGCCATTCTCGAGCTGGATCCGAAGGTGTCGATGAGTTAACTGAGATCTGTGACTGGCTTTGTTGGTGTTCATGACACTGAACGCCTGCTCACATATGTGGGTTGAGTCAAACAACGTCAGCATCTTATGCTAATTTGACTGCCGGCGTAAAACTTGCCTTGGTTGTCACGGTTCTCAGTGCCTTTTTCCAGCGGTTCCACCTTGTCAGCTGATTTGGTCCACCTGGACACACAGCTGCCGCCCATGATGGGCAATCTGTGCACTTCCACTTCTGGCCAGATTTTCTTCTGTCCCTTCCCAATGGACAGGTTGCCTTGTATGCCATGTGAGACCTCCTGGAACCCACCCTGTCTGTGTCCGCCCTCTCTTGCCCGGCTTCTAGAG
Organism: Fistularia commersonii; assembly: GCF_037954325.1. Classification (NCBI taxonomy): domain Eukaryota; kingdom Metazoa; phylum Chordata; class Actinopteri; order Syngnathiformes; family Fistulariidae; genus Fistularia; species Fistularia commersonii. The sequence continues at coordinate 11,248,835 of NC_141287.1, read as the reverse complement.
CCCCCCGTACCTTTCTTTTCCGTGATCTGACCATTTTCACAGATGATTCAAAGGGCAAAGCAAAAACGTGACGGAAAGGGTAATACAACACACTAAACGACTCAGGTCTGTCAATGGGGAGTGCACCATCTTTTGGGGAATGCGGGTATTTCAGGGAAAAGGTAAATTAAATTATTGTAATTTCCAAAGTATTGAATGCACCTGAATATAAGCTGCACTGGCTAAAAATTCTTCTTCTCCTTTCGCCATTTTCCTTCAGGGGTCGCCACAGCGAATTAAATTTCTCCATCTAATCCTATTCTCTGTATCCTCCTCTCTCACACCAACTACCATCATATCTTCTCTCACTACGTTCTCTGCACTGGCTAAAAATAATGAAAAAAATATATGTGTACTTATATGGGCTGCAGCAGTCCATGTTGTAACATGAGATATTTACACAGAAACATTTTTTTTACTTTTAATTAAATTCATACAGGTAACATCCACAAAAACATACTGGAAATGCTTTTCTTACTGAACAGTGCCTTTAACACAGCTGATGTTGAAGATTAATAATAAATAACACAAGGAAAATTTCTTCCATCCATCCATTTTCTATCTCGGCTTTGTCCTACTCTAGCTGATCGCCATATTCATCTTCTTCTTTGGCACCAAAACCATTAAATTCGGTGTTGGAATTGAACAACCTCAGAATTTCACGGTAATTTCATTGGTCCGATGTGAAAAAGCTAAATGTTTTGGCAGCATGAAGCTCGTAAGCCCCAAAAATCCATAAATTCAGCCGCATCATTGTTTAAGTCGCAGTGTTCAAAGCAAGTGAAAAAAGTAGTGGTTTACAGTCCGGAAATTATGGTAGTTTATCTAAAGTAACATTTCAAATTTGGCCAGAGGGAATTAAAAAGCGCAATGGGTTGTATACGACCTGTCAGTCTTGAAAGATCTGTCTCATTTTCAGTAGTCAAGTGGGACGTTAGCCACTCTTGGACAGAAAAATACAAAGAACCACAGTTCTAACTGTTGAACCGAAACTGTTTTCTTGGAACCATCCCTCTCCAGGGGAACATTTTATTTATACATTCAAACAGGCAGCAAGGGACTGGAGTGACACAAGTGTGATATGTACCTTAAGCGCCACTGTCAAAAAAAAAATCACCATTATGAAGAGGAAGACGACACGGACGACACAGAGTGAGAAGTTACCCCAGCAGTCATGGTGGGAATAATAACCACGGACTATCAGATGGCTTGAAGTGGTTTTATTTTCTCCCTGCACTTCTTCGCCCTGTTAGAACCCCACCGTTACCTTACTCTGTGCTTATTTTGGCCCTGAAAACCCTACTGTTATCGCAGGCCGGGAGAGCTCGGACTTCTTCGTTGGTCCATTTCTGCGAGTTTTGTCCATTTTGATGTAAATTGCAACAAAACAGCTGACCAGTGGCCACAATAGTTTTATAAAACGGTATCCCACTCACCATAAAAAGTAGTGGTTGTCGCTTCTTAGTTCCACCGATCACGAAAATCACGAGAGTTCCTGTGGAAACGTAAAAACAACCTCAGAGTAGAAGGTTAAATAGTTCTTAGAATGAGGAGCTCCCGGTTCTTATGTCATATCCGAATATATGGAAAAAGCAGGCTAGTACCTAAAAGGGTTCTAGGAACGGCAAAAAGCCATCATGACAGCTTTAGTTTAGCCGAGATTGCAAAAGCTCTCCTTCTGCTGCATGAAATGAGCATTTTGAACGTTTTGGACCAAAAAGCAAGATCGCGATCTGTTGCTCAGATTAAAATCTGAAGTGTCCCCTTACAGTATTCCAAGTCCGACTTCATTTATTCTCATATTTGGACCCGAGATCGTATTATTATTCTCATTATGTATGTAAATGTACAACCAGCGCAAACTAGTCCGACAAGCACATTAGGACCTTTCGAGGGGCCTCTTATATTTGTTTGCAAATGCCATTTTGATGGTTTTCCCCTCGCTAATTTCATGGAGGCATTACTAAACAGCGCCTGCAACAATCTGGGGTCCCTTATGCCCCTCGCTCTGCACGTTTGTTTGATTTGTGATTCGGTTTTATGAACCCGTGTCTTTAATGGAAGAGACACACACTCTGATCCCCATTATCTACCTTCCGCTGCAAAGAGAGCCAGATAAGAGGAGAAGAGAAAATAGGAAAAAAAAAAAAAAAATGAGGCCCAAGTCGCGGTCCTCATTATCAAATCCCATCAATGGGGATTTGGAAGGCGAGGAGGTGTTTTTATGAGTCTGACGGGAGGGAAAATAGCGGATGAACTGAGGTAAGAGAATAAAGGGAATGGAGGGAGGGTGCGATTTACCAACAAGGAGGAAGTGATGGTCACCCACGGAGCAGGGGATTATAGGCAGAACTAACCAGGCCTCTGATAGTGAGGGGGGACCTGCTCGGCCTTCATATGCCATTAATATACACAAGCCCCCTCCCAATTCATCTGTACTACATTTGCCGTCCCCCCATCCGCCATGAGCCATTACATACGGGGCCGGTGTCGCGGCACGCCAGCCTCGGCGGGGCGCGACGAGATAGAATAAGCCGGAAAAGCGAGAAACGGGGCGCTGGCTCGAAGAAACCCGGGAGAGGGGTGGGGTCAGTGAACAAAAATAGTGCGGAGGGCGGGGAGGGGTTGCGATAATGGAAGGGAAAAGGAGAACAGGGAATGAGGGGCGCTGAGGTTTTCTGAATGTTCCATTATGGGGCATGAAAAGGAGAAAATCAAATGGACAAAAACATCTCAGAGATGGGCCGAGAGAAAGTGATTGAGATGAGGGTTGAGTGAGAGTACAGGTAGAGGAAGGAGATGGAAATGGAGGGGGAGATTGCTTTTTCTCTAATTATGTCCCTTTTCAATGTCAGGGGCATGGATAAAGCTAATTCCACCGGCCCTTCTTCTCATTTCCACAATTTCTAAAAGCCTCGACGTCTTTTTTTTTCCCCCCTCATACGCGCCTTGGGCTGTTTTGGCGACACTAAATGAAGAGACGCCCATCGGGCCCAACTAAAAGGACGCATTTGTTAGCTAACCCTCAACCATGAATTCTGCTCCCGCTGATGAAGCAGCGGCTCCATCTCCTTTTTTTTGTGTCCAGCCAGATCTATCAGTCTCACCTCAGCGGCTGCCATTGAATGTCATGCTGACGCTCGAACGGATCGTCAAATTAGATTTGCATTGTGAAAAAACTGGACAGGTGCTTATTTGATGTAAGCCTTGAGGCCAAACAAAAGATATGTATGCTTGACAGAAGAATGAGGTGTTTATTATTCCTGAGCATATTGTATCAGAATCACAATCAGAAAAAAAAAATATTTGTCCCTGAGGGGCAATTGGGAAGCACATGGGGTAGCAGCATCAAATTGTGAACATCAATAAATATACGGGTAAATATATATATATATATATATATATATATATATATATATATATATATATAGGAATGATAAATAACTGTACAGAATTGCGCACCATTGGTAAGAGACTGCCGGGTAATCTGCGCTCTGCATTTATATAATAAATATATCATAAGTCGGATTGCACTTGGTGACACACCCCCTGCTGAGGGGGGTGTCGCCATGGCGATGAGGAGTTTGCTGGGTTGCTGGGAATTGAGGAGTTGGACAGCTCTGGGGACAAAGGTTGCCCTTCTACTCTGGGTTTTGCCGGCAGGGCAGCAGAGTGTGCAACCAGAGGGGAGCCACTTGAAGGTCGGGCGTAAGATGTGGGACTGGTCTTGGAGGATCTTTTTAGCTTTTTTTAATATTTGAGTGTTATGGAAGCGGTAGAGAGGTCTGAGGGGGTGGCCAATTATTTTGGAGCAGACCAAGGTGGTGCGCTCCGGGCGATTCCTGTTGGGCTTGGCAATGGAATGGAACCAGCAGGTGACAGAGGAGGTCATTGCGTTCTCAGTGAAGGTGTCAGAATGTTGTAAGCTTATGTCATGGACAAAAGTCTCAATTATTCCATTCTGATTCTGAATACTTGATTAAGTATTTTTCTCCGCGCCCCTTTGAAATCACACAATCTAATTCTGAAGAGGGAAATTAGTCCTTCAATCTAATTATATCAATAATAAAATGGATCGTCTGCAGCCCAGACAGGAAGGATGGGGTATAGAACATACATAGAAGCTGCTTTTGGACAGAAAAGTGTGAAGAAACCAATTCAGAGAGCATACAAGTCTGTTCTAGGAACTCCCCGATTCTGGGAGAACCTGTAAGTTGCATTCACACAAGCAGTAATGGGTCACAGGAGGGTGTCATACAAGTGTCTATGACACAGACCCTAAGCATACCGCCTTGAAGAAGGGGAAGACGACAATGACAACATGGAGAGCGATGTTACTCCAGCATTCACAGTCTGCATGGAGGGTAAAATAACCACAGACTATTCGATATGATATTCCGTCCCAGCACTACTTCACCACAGAAAGAGCCCCACCGTTAGCTAACTGCATACTTATTTTGGCCAAAATGTTGATGTTCCACTGTTACTTTTTAAAAATGGCTCACCCCCGGTCTGCAAAAAAGGATGTGGCTTATGTGTTGTGGAACCTTCAAAAAAATAGTTCCTCTGAGTAGGTGCTAAATGGCCGTTCAAATGGACCAAGAAACTGCCTTGTTCCCTAAAAAGGTTCTCAGAACTGCAAAAGGTCATGCTAGAATCCTTCCTCATGGACTGGCTGGAGGGGATTAAAAATCAGGAACGCAAATGTAACCATAACAACCATTTAATCGACAATTATCCCACCAATATCTACTCACCATAATGCAGAATCAGTGGGAGCCTTTGACTTGTTTTCCTGCAACTAGACGGTTCTATCTGAGGGCGATAGTAGCTGTGACATTTGAAATGTATTCCTTATTCCCAGTCTACTCCGTGACCTTGTTTTTGTTGCTGTCTCTGTAGAAAACCCCGCCGCACAAAGGTATGATGTTGAACGGTAGTTTTGAGGGTTGCATGGGTTCATTCGCAAGCTATTGGTCAGTCACCCATATGATGCTGAACAGGTTTGGAAAGTGTGAATCACCTGTTGTAATGAGCTTGCAGTTTAACTAGGACTCTCAGTATTTACTTTTAAATGTAGTGTTCTTTTCGCTGCAACTCTGAGACCCTTCTGGAGTCTTATTGTTGGCTCTTTTGACATTTGTTTGTGGGCGAGCAGTCAGTTTGCTTGTTGATGCATGGAAAAACGCTACGACTGAGTAAAGCGCAGGAGAGACGTGGGCAGAAGTGACAATTTTTAAAAAAAAATTACCTATAAGACTAATGAATATAAAATACATGTAATTTTAAGCAACTTTGTTCTTTCCTTGTGGCCCAGTAACAAATGTTCGATGGTTGGGGACCTCTGTGTTAGACAATAGCAGGCTCTGGTGCTCCCAGGGGCCTCCAGAATGGCTAAAAAATGAAAACAGCTTGTTGCGGCTCAAGTTATATTCCAGCCTTTTGTGATCAGCACCACGACCTTCAAGAAAAACAATGGCGTTGAAAGTCAGTGCTCTCCGACAAGGCGGGTTTCCTGTGAGGTTTGGTCAAAATCTACGCGGAAATATTCACTAATTCAGTTCTGGAGAAGAGGAGGAACTATAGAAACCTCTCGGATGAGGGGTCAAATGGCTTCAAATAAAGAAATTCAAGTTCAGTTGCCACGACAAGAAGATTTCCACAAGTAATTCTTCAATCATTCATCGCCTGTGTGGCTAATCCAAACCTCAGTGTTGTAGGAGCGTATCTCACCTGTGATTGGGCGAGATTTGGGTACTTCGCAGGGCCACATATAGAGACAAACAACCATTCGTTCACAGGTATGAGCAAATTTTTGGGCCCGCAATTGACCTTCTACACATTTCTTGATCCATGCAAACCCCACTGCTGGAATGGAAATAAGGGACCTTCTCGCTGCGAGGCGGAGGAGCTAACCAATGAGCCACCATGCCGCCCATAAATTTCTTAATCACCGACAACAACTTGAAAAATAGGGATGCTCTTGGTCCCCCACACGCATTCATCCGGGATCGGACTCAATCATCTAATACACAGTCATGACATATATACTTGTAATGTATTCAGGAACCAATTGGAACTGTCAATAATGGTTTAAAAAAAAGGCAAATTGGAGATATGTGATCTTGCCTGGATACCGGCAATGTGCACTTTCACATTGGCCTGGTCTCCTAGAGACAGCTAAATAAATGAAGTGCAAAGTCCTGGCCAGGGAAAACCTTGAACACGGCCCCGGAATGAGTGGCAGGGCGCTCTGAACACAACCTCGTTTGCCATCGCCACGGGAACGGGGGAACCTGAACGGAGGGCTCTGATAGGCCCAGTGGGGAGGAGATTGCTCTGCCCCTGATTGGATGATTAGGGGCTGCAGGGGCTCAAATCAGCCGTTTTCAGGAAGAAAGTGGTTTGGTTAAGTGGACTGGCGCAGTGTGTTCTCTGTGTGGGATCTCCTCTGTGTGTGAACTCTTTGTGTACGTGTGCGCGCACGTGTGTGTGGTCAGCGGTAGGTACAGTGAGGCCAGGTTTAAATGTAAGATATATTTGCATTTGCTACTTGAAAAGGGAAAGAGTAGGAACAAAGAAGCTGCTCTCAGTGGGTTGAAAGCACTTAGGAAATAAAACAATCGGTGTGTGTGTGTGTATGTGTGTGTGTGTGTGTGTGTGTGTGGAGTTTGGAAAGGTCTGAAACAAGTATTAAAAAAGCTAAATCTGTACAAAAGTGGGGAAACATTATTATCAAGCTGTTTGCAAGGATTATAAAGACTAAGAAAATGAATACATTATACTTGGGGGTATTTGGAGTCCCATGGTGTGTAATTTGCATTTATTGATTATCTACTAATCAGAAAGAAATCTAGGTGTGACAGAAGACCTCAAGGTGGAGCTGGAGGTGGAGACGACGTCCAGATTCATCTCCGAAACCCTTTTTGTTTGCAATGGTGATGACATGCTGACAGATAAGGTCATTCGGGAATCACCATGTTTGCAGATGACATTGTCATCTCTAGTGGACGTAAGGAAGAGGTGGAGGAACATCTGGAGAGACGAGGGATGACGGTCAGCTGCAGCAAAACAGAATAGATGTGGAGGGAGGCAAGTGGAACGTTGAGGCTATTGGGAGTTGTGATGAAGAAGGTGGAGGATTTTAAATACTTTCTGCCAACAGTCCAGAGCAAAGGAGAGTGTGGAGAAGAGGAGAAGAGGTGGAGAAACAAGTTAAAACTGGTCTGAACGACTGGAGAAAAGTGTCAGGGGTGATGTGCAATTAAAAAAAGAGGTATCCTCAAAAACGGTGGAGACTAGTGGTGTCTGGTTTAAAGATGGTGGCATTGAGGAAGAGACTGGAAGCAGCAGAAATGAAGAAGTTGAAATTCTCTTTGGGAATGAGGAGGTTAGATGGCATCAGGAATGAGCCCATTAGAGGGACAGCGCATGTTAGATGGTTTGGAGAGAAGGTGAGAGAAGCCAGACTGAGATGGTTTGGACAAAGGGGGGATAGTGAAGATGGAAAGATACTGCGCTTAGAAGACCAGAGAGGTGATGTATGGATGGAGGGAAAGAGGACATGAAGATATTGGAATTATGCACTGTATTTCAACCTTCGTCCACAAAACAATTTCAAGATCTTGGTTTCGTTCCTGCTATTCACTTTATTCAGTGAAATGTAGAGGAATGTTGAGTAAATACCTTTCGGCCGACAGGTTAGGCACACTTGTCGACTGCAGCAGGATTGTCATGTCTGGGCAATTTAGGGATGCCACTGAACCTGCTGCATGTTGTTGGACTATGAGAGGAGCGCCACGGAAATGAACCTGTGACCTTCTTGCTGTGCTGCCCATCACTAGTTGTTCAGTAAGTCATGATTCCAGGTCACCAGGCGGTTTCAGAAACTAATGATACTGATGAAAACTATGGGTGAACCAATAGCACAAGCTTAGAACTTGTTATAGATCAGGCATATTCCACCAGAAGATGTTTGTAGACATGTGGCCACTCTCATCGCAATGAAATTAATGATATGAAATCATGAAAAACACCGCATGTCTGATAACGAGGAATACAAGGATTCATATGGTCCTCAGTGTTCTATACTTCTGAATAATATTGCTGTTTTCCTGTGCACTTGTTTTGGATGTAGAAGTTCATATTGAGCATTTAATAGTGAATAATATGTAATGTTTCAAATGAACCCAGATATGTTTAATCTTTCTGATTTTTTTTTCCACACAGATTATTTTATCATTTTATGTGGTATTTAAATATGAAAGGCAGCATGATTTCAGTGAAAACTTTAGATTTGTGCTCTGTGTTAAGACATGAAAAGTATCCCATTTGCAATAAAAAAAAAATTAAATAGTTAATTTGCAATTCATGTTAATTGCTCAAAGAATGTCAGGCTGAATGGTCGGCCCTCAAACATTTCGTTTCCAAATATGGCCCTCTTTGCAAAAAGTTTGGACACTCCTGCCATAAAAGAACCTGTAAAAGAATTGCATTGCTACTGCCATATTAACAATGACAGCCAAAATGTAAACATTGTAAAAAAAATACATTGCACACCACCCATCATTCTGAGGCAACATTTTAAATATTCATAAGATGCAATATCAGACTGTTAACACGGTTCAGATAAGATATTGGGACATTTGGTTCATGTTTAATTGATTAGCCTTTACTTCTTATGGATTGCCTCTCTCGTTTCTAATGCTGTTAGTAGCAGTGTGAAACCCACCTTAGAATATTTCCAGCCGTGTAGCCCTGAACACGCCTGTTTTGTCGTCCATTATTGCATGCAGAAAATTTATATGGCTGCTTAAAATTATGTGCGACTGGAGAGTGACTGCAGTGAAAGAGAAAAGAGAGAGAAAGGGCAGAAGTAAGGGAAGTAAAGGTGTTAGAACAAAGAACAGTAGTTATTTTAGTCAGCTGGTTACCCATGACAACTGAGGGACTGGAAGATGTGTGTGTGTGTGTGTGTGTGTGTGTATTGGATGTACATATGCAGACTCAATCATCTGCTTTTCACGCTTTTTCCAGGATAACTGTCATAACAACCTGGTTAGGCATGAAATTGTGTGTTTTTTTTTTTAAATATTATATCCCAATAATGATGACTATTATCATCATCAACACTGTCAAATTTAAGGTTCGATATTCAAAGCGTTTATTTTCACATGTATAGTGTAGAAAAGTGTTTCCCTGTACAGTGAAATTCCTACTTTGCTGTCTGCAGTGCATCGGGATATGTGCTGGTAGAAGAGTGTAAACATTTTTATAAATATATCAATAATATATTATAAATAGGAACATTACAATCAAAATTTATATTATTATATCATGTTGTGTTATATAAACCTAAACATGACTTTTATATTATTGTCTTTAATTTCATTACCATTATTGTGAGTGTTTTTACAATCGTCATAATAATCATTATTATAGAAATAATTATCATTAATATTAACATTATCAAACATCTCCGAAAAAATAAATTATTAAATTGAATAAAATGATTATTATAATTCGCACATAATATTTATATTATGAAATTGTAATTTCACATCTGCTCATCATATTTTTATTATCAATAATACATGGCATAAAAACCAAAGATCTCTTTGAAAAATAATAACAAATGTAGATGTAAAAGTTATTTTTTAGATGTTGCATAGTACTATTTCTACTACGAATTTGTCGTCCTTGTTAGTCCTCGTTAGTATAGTGGATCTCTGCCTGTCACATGGAAGACCGGGGTCGATTTCCCAATGGGGAGAAAAAAACCAGAATAATTTTGGGGATGGTGTGAACATACCTGATTCGATTCCTGGCTCCTCCTAGTGTGTTGAAGTGTTGTTGAGCAAGACACTGAACCCCTAACTGCTCCCCTGGCTCTGATGGATGGCAGCTTTCTGCTCATTGTTCATCCATTTATGGTTAATGACAAATTTACCAACTGGGATTAATAAAGGATAAATTGTTATTTACTTTCAAGAGACTTTCATGTACTTTGCGACATTTATATATATATGTATGTATGTGTAATAACTGATCGTGCCCAATTTTTTGCAGCTTCCCAGGTGTCCTCTTCTGGTTGCGCTGGAGGTGATGGTTGGAGTGCCTTCGTTGTGACTTTGTCACAGCAGCTCTCCCTGGAAGGCAGAGTGGAAATGCATATTAAAATTAAAAAAGCGGGAGTAAGGTACATGTTAGGTTCCCATTAGTTAGAAGGAAAAAGTAAAGAACAAACTAGGTACAGCAACAGCTTCACCGGTAGAATTTCTGGTGGCATGAGCATATTCAAAAGTGTCATTATTCCGTAGAAAAACCCATAATGATAGCATTCTGATTATATTTGATTAAATAATTCTCCTCTCACCCAGGAATCCCAACATCTCATTGAAGGAATAATTTCCCACTTCAACAGCTAATTAAACCAATCAGAGACACAATGGACCGACTCTTGCTACGACCCAGCATGAATGAATTTTAATTATCAGCGAACAAAGTTTTCGTGCCCTTGTTTTGTACCTTATTTTGAGTTTGAGACGAGATTCCTACAGTATGTCCCCTAATAACGTAAAAGGGGATAGGTTGTACCCCGGCCGTTGCTCATGATTGACACCAGTGACGATACTGCTCGCGATATCACTTTAGCATGTTAGCTTCTGCTCGTGTTTTAGCTTTCATTCATTCATCCATTCATTATCTATACCACTTTGCCTGCCCTCATGGTCCGGTATGGGGAGTGGAGCATAACAAAGTTGTCATTGGGCAAGAGCCGGAGTTCCCCCTGGATCCATCACAGGCCCACATACAGTATAGAGATATACAACCATTCACTCATTCATGATTCAGAGTGTCCAACTAAGCTACTGCGTGTCCGGAACCTGGAGAACTTGGAAGAATTCTGGAATTAAACCAGGGACCGCCTTGGTGTGAGACGGAAGCACAAACCAATGTTCGGCTTACATCACCCTTTTTCAATTAAAGGAGTATGAAAACTTCGTGCATCATCAGCATCCCCTGCCTGCACTCAGTGCTCTGCAGACATCAAGCAAGATCCACAAAGTGTGTAAATCAAAATCGAGAACTAATCCTGTACTACGCAGCATGCGTCATTCTGTGTAATTTATGTACCTGTCATAGTGTAGTTTTGGACACGGCACCCCATAGTGTCCATAAAATAGTGTCCTGTCTGGCTCAGCAGGTTTTAGAGCATACATAATGGGACCAAAACAAGCTTTAAACAGTAAAATGACCAATGATATACTAATTGAAGACAAATGTGTTGTGTGTACTTCCATCTTATGTCTAACTACAAATAATATATAATTTCATGTAATTAGAGACTATGAACAATAGCCGATTTCAGACTGCAAAGAACTAGCCAGCTCCAATTTGGTTCCAGGAACTATCCCTCTCCATGCCATAATCAATAACAAACCAACGCGAAGAAGATGACAACACCAAGAACTTGGAGAGAGGATTTGCCACAGCTTTCTTCATGAGCCCCAGACTATTAAACGGGTTTAAGCATTTTTATTTACTTCCTGCGCCGCTTTCGCCATGGGAAGAACCCCTCTGTTTGTTAACTTCATGCTTATTTTGGCAAGAACTGTGAGCCTTGGAAACTCCCTCTGTGGCGTGGCGGGCCAGAAGAGGCATTAACGCTTCGTGACTCCATTTCTAGTTCTGTCCATTTAGCTGCAATTAAACAACTGAACAGAAACAATGACAGCTCTTAAAAAAACTGCAGTCCGCAAGAAGTCTCATGGGTTCTACCAATCACAAAGCAGCTACGTCAGCTATGACTTCCCATGGAACCATAAAAAGACTCAGTCTAAAGGGGTTCTACGAACTGTAACTGGTCCAAATAGGCAAAGCCTAATTCCAATTTGTGTCAAATTGGAAAGGCCAAAATTAAATATGCACACCCTTACAGAGGAAGGGACATATCTGACCATCTGACAACCCCAGTGGAGGAATTTTCTCTGAGTCAAATAATCTTCATCTCACACAGAAAGTGCCATGAATAATTATTTTATTCAAACAACTTTTTGCATAATCTAACATCTTGCCAAGAAGATGCACATAAAACATTGCACCTCCAATTTTTTGGATGTTTGATCACTTCAGCCTTTTTAATGAAAAACAATTATTACATTTCCCCTCCTATATGATGAGAAGCAGAAGATATAAGTGGTTTCCGTTGTCTGAAACTAAAACTAAAATCCTTGTCTCATCTAACATAAGCGTCAACGGGCCACCTGGGGCTTTTGCCGGAACATGACAGAAACCAGTTCCATGTTTTCAAACACGTCCATTTCACGCTGAACACACACGCTTCATAAAGGGGGATGTACAATGTTTTTTGGACGATTCTTCTGCGCTAAACATCTGTTCGTTCTTCTCCAGAGAGCCGGTGGACCCTCGCACAGCGCCTAATGAGCCCGTCTGACAGACGCGAGACAAAAATCCAGTTTGGTTTTCATGTAGGAGCATTTGCAAAAAGTAGCTGACAAACATTACAAATTACACGCAGAGCACACACGTGATCCCCAGAAGGAATCCTGAAAAACGCGCTTTCCGGGGGAATAAACGATCACATGTAACAGGCGTACGCTGTGTGTTCTGCATCATAAACACCGTCAAAAGAAAACTCCCGTGGACCGTGCGTCTAATTAATCAAACCGGGCAACTTGCTCAAGGGAGGGACGTGTCACTTAATTTGTTCAGCTGTATCAACCACGGAGAACAAACAACTATTGCCCTTAATGTTGCTCTGTTCGCGCCTCAACGTGTAACTCACATAGTTTAAAGCATTATTATTATGAGAGAAAAATGAGAACGCGCTCCGGGCATAATGTGTTTTGCTTTATTGCGACGACTTTAAAGCGGTTTAGCGAATGCAAAACGTGCGCTGGGTGGAGAGCCCTGACCTTCAGAGTAGAATTTATGTTTAACCACGCGCTCATCAATAAATAAAACGCAAGTAAATGTGTTTATTGCAGTCGGGTTGCTTTGTTTACATTGTAACTGCTAAAAGCCTTAAAATATGAGGAGACGGGGGAAAAAAAATGTAATGCCGGCTTTGCTTTAACCCTGTGAGACCTATATAAGCATATTATTTCTACCAGAGCTTGCATGTGTGCACACCCAGGAGTAAACACAAACACGGGTTACACATAGTCAATATTCATTCATTCATTAGCCGTGCCGCTTATCCCGCTCTCTGGGTTGCGGAGCCTATTATAACTGTCATTGGGCGAAAGGCAGGCTTCATCTCCGACCAGTCGCCAGTCACTCCATCACAGGGCCACATAAAGACACATCAACCATCATTCACACATCCTGGCTGTTTTGGTCTCCAATGAACCATGGTTTTGAACTGAAGTCACATGATCATGAACAGCCCACCGTCAGAATCGAACCCAGGACCATCTTGCTGCCTAGCGCTGTGCCACCTTGCCGCCCTCAGTTAATATGTTGGACTATGTTTGAATATAAAAAGCATCACCATCCATCGTTTCCCATTTATTCTGCACTCGTGGAGGATGCTGGAGCCTATCCAGGCGCATCGGGCAATAGACAGGGTACATCCTGGACTGGTCTCCTGTCAATCACAGGGTCACATATAAAGACATACAACCATTCACTCACTCACTCACTCATTTTGGGCAGTCTTCCCAATTTTTTTCCCTATTAACCTGCTGCTTGTGTTTGGATTGTAGGAGGAAACCGGAGAACCTCAAGGAAACCCATGCAGACACATGCAAGCTCCACACAGAAAGGTCCCCTTGTTGGAATCAAACCAGGGTCCTTCGTATTCATACTATTGTGCACTCCTTACCTCACTTGTTACTAAGACACGTATAGTTTTATCACTTGTTTACTAAGACACTTCATAGTTTCACTGAGACACTTTATAGTTTATAGTTTATTTTATTTCTAATTCTGCCTTTTCTTTTCATTATTTTTATTATTACTGTTATTTTTTCTGTAACTCTGGCACAACAATTTAATAAAGTTGTTCTTATCTTATCTTATCTTATTGTGAGGCCGAAGCACTGCGCCACACAAAGCATCACATTTTCTCAAATTTTGCTTATTTGAGTCAGTACAAGCACGGCATACACTAGATAGTATTCACCCATCACACACCACTGGCATGAATGGTGCTAATCATGCCGTCAGGTGCAACACGGAGTTCAGTGCCGAAGGTCATGCAGACCGGAGCAGCAAGTAACTGAGCCACAGCCGTCACGAACCTACAGCAGGTACTCCAGTCCCTGCTCACAGTCAGTCCAATGGACCAAGACATTTGTCTTGGTGTTCTTTTCATGCAGAGCCGAAAGTTCTGCAGACCGCCCTGTCAGACCATTATTTGTTTTTGATCGGTGCTCCAAAATGACTCCAACTGAAGTTTGCGTTTGGAACTCATAAATAAAAATGAATGCTGGACAGCTATTCTGAGGAAGAAAAAAAACTCATATATAGCAATTGAAATGGAAGCAAGTTGAATTATTAATGGAATTGGTGTCATTGTGCAATAAAGTTGAGGGCTAAACACACAAAGTCTGATGGGAATAGTTGGTGCTGCGATATTTTTTCTCTTTTTTTTTTACTTAAAAAAAAGAAAGTTCCCTGACAGACAGAATTGTAATAATAATAGAGTTACAGAGCGCTTCATTCACATAGCTGTACAAATGAGAAGAGATAAGATGTATAAATCATACACTTATTTTGCTTATACTTGGGTGAGGGTTACGATGGGGCTTGGGGCTTCTGCATGTTTTTTTTTTGGACTGTGGGATGTAAACGGAGGACCCGCAGGAAACCCCACACAGACACAGGGAGAGCACGCTAGCCCCACACAGAAAGACCCCTGTCGGGATCAAAAATATGTGGAACCTTTGTGGTGGGCAGCGCTAACTTAAACTCACACACCAGTCACACCAGACAAGTGGACCTTCAGCTTTGCTTTAAAAGACAGAATAGGCCTGTGTGCTGTCAGCACACTTCATCCAAACACACCTTGCCAATTTTTCCACTCCACTGTAACTACCACTGCACAACAACCCCTTTTTCATTTATTCACCAATACAAAGGCAGAGAAGAGAGACTGGAATGACTTAAATATTCATTGTAGAATTTGTTGTTTTGTTCTGTTTGGTTTTTCTTTATCCCCAAATTTCTTCCATTTCGCAGAGGGTTGAAATGAAGCAGGTGGTCCGGGGCGTTTCAATACGAAGCCTCCCTGATGGTGTGAACATACGTGTCTCGCAGGTGATCCCGGCACACACTCCTATTTCAGTGCTGTGTGCTCGAACAATAGCACCAAGAGGAGAGGGAAGATGGGGATTAAGAAACAGTTGGTGACGGAAAGAATGGGTGATTGGGCACCTTTGAGCTAGATGCTGCAAAACATCTCACCTCAAACAATACTGCTATTCAAGGCCCCTACATACTCTGCGATAAGCACATAAAGTTCTTTCTGGCCTCTACATTTACGCTTTGTGAGAAACTCAGGTGCAAAACTCCAGGGGAAATCTTCCTTGCCCACAAGTCACACTAAGCATTGGAGGAGTTTGACAAGGACAATGATGATACAGCGACAGTACCGTCTTCATTATCTGGAAATGATGATTGGCCTATGCTAATTTGTCACCAAGGTACTGCCATCTTTTGGGACGGATGCTCTCCTCTGTGAACAACACTCAGGCTACCTTTTTCCAAGAATTACTGGCCTGAACTTGTCTCACTAGATGAATTGCACTTCATCCTTTCATACTTTCATCCTCAAAAGTATCCATCACCGCAAAACATTTTAGCTTCATAGCTCACTTCAAATTACCAACCAGTAAGGCAATAGTCCAAAGTTCTATCCAGATGATGGAACTAGCCTAGGGAACTCTGGAAACTAGGGGTGCGAGAATAAACTTCTCTTAGTGCAGATAGAGGCCTTTCTTAATGGGGTTATGGTAAGAAAAACCTTGTAAGAGGCATGTTAAAACATGGATGCAATTCTCATAAAGCCATGGAGCCTTGCTGATTTGTTTCAAAAAACAAACGTATGCTCCTTCAGCATTCCTGCCTTTTTTGCTGGGAAAGAAACAACTTTGCCTGAGTTTCTTTTCTTTTCTAGAGAATCACTTAGTAAAGCCCCAAGGGACCGGTGCTCAAGGGCTTGAGAGCAAGATTGGGACTCGAGTCTTGAGCTTCGTCCGGCCTCAAATATCCAAATTACGTTCATGGTATAAAGTCTGCTGGACATGGCTCCGTCGGCAGGAAACGCCAAGGGAATCTTCTATTCCTTTTGGCTTCTCTCTTCATGGTGAATCATCTGCATCCATCTGGCAGTTCCAAGCTCAGCATCCTTCTACCCAGATCCTCACCATCCCTCCTCTGTCCATGTCCAGACCATCTCAGTCTGACTTCATCTCCAGAATATGTGCTATCCCACTGATGGACTCGTTCCTGCTCCTATCCATCCTCCTCATTCCCAGAGAGAACTTCAGCATCTTCTCCATCCTCTCACTTCTGTCTTCCACACCTCCCCTTTTCATTCTGGCTGTTGCTCTATTATTGCACCTGACACTTTTCTCCATCTGTTCCAACCCGCTTGCAACTCCTTTATTCATCTCTTTTCTGCACTCATCACTTCTTTGGACTCTTGACCCTCGGTACTTGAAATCCTCCACCTTCTTCATCTCCACTTGTTGTAACCTCACCGCTCCGCATGGGTTCCTCTCATTCACACATGCACTAACCTTTCGTAACGCTAATAAAAGGGATTTTTCGCCTTATCACTATTGTGTTTTCTTTATCTAGAATATTTTATGTTCTTACATATTTGATCAATAGCATCCTCTGGGATATGTTTCACCATCATTTTAGTTTCTGCACTGTATTCTCAAAAAAGAACGCCTGCTAGTAATGATAGCATAGCAAAGCTCTCGGGTGCATTACTGCATGTTTTTGTTTTTAGAGTCAGTGCCAGTCGTTCAGGTAGTCGGTTGAACCACCGGGACGCTGGCAGTCTGGACGTACCGAATCCTCATTTCCAGGTTAGAACAACAGTCCACCTGGCACTCGTCGAGGCAAGAAGTGGAGTGTTGATGGCTAAGTGGCAGTTCACCTGGAAACACCTCACTTAAGAGGGCTACGGAAGTGGATGCTGAGAGCAGAGTGTAATTTGTTTTGATTGTTTGTCCAGAATGGGTGAATGGGTGGGCAGAGCCAAGTGGCACGGAAGTAGCGGAGTGTGCTAATTGACTTGACTTCACATCAACAGATGCAATTATGGTGGATTACTTCGAGCTCACGTAGTTTGGTAGCTGACAGGAGTCGTCTGTTTCGCAGTAAGCGTTCCGGTATCTATGGAACCCTGCTGAACTTTTCTATTGGTCATACATTGCTCCTGCGTCTACAAAGGGTTTGGATGAAGTACACTGATGGTACACTATATATAATTTTATGAATATATTATTTCTCTTATTTTTATCAGTCATTAATTCATTATCAATGCTGCTTCTCCTACATTTAAAGTCATGGAGGGCCATCATTGGCTGAGAGGCAGTGGTTCATAAAGGACTGAGCTTCAGTCGCTCTCAGGGCCACATGTAGAGACACGGGTAAAGTCCATAAAGACTTTACACGATATCCCTGTGCCGGAATAGAGACCTTCTGATGTGAGGCAGAAGTGCAAACAACCCTTACCAAAATATGCTATTTTGCAAATTTATTTTCACGAATTTTGTATATGTATGTATGTATATATTTATTCATTCATTTATGTCTATCACCTGACTGCCGTGGTTGTTTTTTTTTTATGATTTGGGATATTCCCGGCGATGAATAGTTGAAACTATACCGGCACTCACACCGGCCTTTCTTCCTGAATTTGAAAAGAAAAATGAATTTGAACCATTGCACTGCCAAACCCCCGTCGTGTTTCCTTTATTTCCCGTACCTGCGAGACACATGGAGATCTCCCGCCTGACGACTTGCGCTCACCTCCGCAGGAAGTGGAGTCATTACTCAAGCTGACCGTAGCATAATGTCCATGATGGGGCTCATCAGATGCATGTGGGTGAAACTAAATTGGCGGAGCGGGAGGGAGGAGGGGGCGGAAGGTGTCAGCTGACTATTCAAGAGTGCCATCTAGTGTTTGGTGAGATATTAATTTTCCGGGGCCTGCTGGCAGCATCTAAGCTCATCCGGTGCACTCTGACAGAAAACGGAAATCTCCAGCATCAGAAATACAACAATTCGGCGCCGCTGAATAATAAGTTGAAAGATGCAGTGATGGAAATGTACCTTATAATTCTGAAAATGTCAGCCCCCCCCCCCACTTTCCCTGCAGTATTTATTCCATTAGATGAAATTAGCTCTCGCTAATCATTATTGCATCTCACTGTAATCGCCCTCCCACTGTTTTGTATGTGTGTGTGTGTGTGTGTGTGAGAGTGTGTGCATGCTCACTGGTCCTGAATGCCAGCGGTATGTGAGCAAGGGAGCAAGCATGAGAGAGATGGGGGTGACGGGGGGGGAGGGGGGGATGTGCATAGCCAGCTCATTTTCCACCGCCAATCAAATTACTTGACCCAGCCGCAATACATCACTGCCAAACTGTTTATTAAACAAAAAGCCATGATTAAATTATTAATGACAGAGATTAATTAAGACGCCGCACGTACGCATGCGCACCGCACGCACTGCAATATCAGTCCGTGCACACACACAAACACGCACGCTGAGCTAATAAAAGCCCATACTCGCAAAGACAGACGTTTCCTGGGTTCAGCTTCCTTTCTTCTGCCACGGGGAATTCGACCTGTTGCTTTTGTTGTTCAGTGTCCACTTTGCAGCGGGTGCAAGGGGGCTCGCTCACCGGCTGGTCAAAGAGAGCGCCATCGACGAGGAATCGACTAACAAAACAAATGAACTGTTCGTCGGTAGACTTTTCTTGATGTTTGCGGAGTATGAGGGGAGGGGGTTTGTTTATGGCTGTGCTTATGCTGATGTAATGGTTTGTTAGAGGTAGCATCTGTTGCGGCAGGGACTCTGTGTGTGCGTGAAAGCAATTTATGTGCAAGGTGAATCCGAGTTCGAAATGAAACAGTGCACTCGTGTGTCTTTTTAGACAACCATTGCAAATATTATTCCCAGACGGTATTTCTTTTTATCCCCCTCCCTCAAAAAAAAAAAAAAAAAAAAAAAAAATCTAGCGCCTGCTTGATGAATCCCTGCAAAATTTCAAAAAACAAAGAACACGTCGCTCCCTCATCCTCGCTTCGGACCACGCGCTTCCCGCACGCTCCTGCGCTGCAAATGCATTCTGTATCACCGCATCCTGGAATTCTTAATCGTGCAGGAAGCAGTGGGTGGCATATTGGAATTTTTTAATCTGGCAATTTTCAAAAACCATTAGAAGACACATAATGTTACTTGCTGGAGTCTGATAGTACAACTCGGCCCCGGTGGTCCTGGAACGCCTCCTGCTCGTGCACCTTCCCCCGGCCATTTTTCTCTCCTTGACACGCTATTTCTTTTTTTTGTGATGGTTTATTTGGCCCTTCATTACCGCTGCATTTCCAACCTCCACCATCTGGACTGACAGCTCCCTCTGCCGGCCCGGCCGCTTCCTTTGACAACGAGAAGTCCCATTTCAGATTTGTTTAAAATTTCAATCTCATAACTCCAATATAGGTATTTGCATTATAATTGTATAGGCAAGAGTATACATAATGTTACTATTGGGATTGGTTGTGCACCCTTGCAGTACCACAACATTCCACTAGGGGTACTAGAATCATCATCTATACTGAGGGTGTCCAAATGTGTTGCAAAGAGTGCCATATTCGGTGAGGTGAAATTGTGTGAGTGCCGACCATTCAGCCCGACATTCTTTGAAACATTAACATTAAATGAAAATGAACTATTTCATGATTTTTTTTTATTGCAAATGGCGCACTTTTCATCTCTTAACACAGAACAGAAATCCAAAGTTTTTACCAAAATATATGAATACCACATAAAATGAGGAAAAAGTCTGTAAGAAAAAAAAATGGTAAAACATATCTGGGTTTATTTGAAAGATTACCTATCATCTATTATTAAATGCTCACTATGAACTTCAGTCCGTCCATCCATCCATCCATCCATCCATCCATCCATCCATCCATCCATCTTCCCCCGCTTATCTGGAGTCACGGTAGCAGCAGCTGGAGCAGTGAGGCCACCAGTGGGTATATCACCCATTTCCGGTTGAGCACCATGGACTTGGAAAAGTGCTGATCCTCATCCCGGCTCCCTCACATTAATCTGTGAAATACTCCAGTGAGAGCTGGAGATCATGGTCTGATGAAGCCACCAGAGCCACATCATCTGAAAAAAGCGGAGACTCGATCTTGCGGCTCGATCCCCTCGACTTGAGGAACCCAGGGTGGACCTCATCCACCCCGGGGACCGTGCCACCGAACAGCTTATCGACTGCTTCGGCAACTTCAGCCCTGGAAATAGGTGTGTCTGCTCCAGAGTCTGCTCTGCTTCTTCATTGGAAGGCTGGGGCATAAAGCCCCCCGACAACATGCCTCCCTGGATCACGGGGATGCGCAGACTCCTCCACCACAGTGAGGTGGCAACTCAAGGAGGGGAAAGATTAAACATATCTAGATTCATTTGAAACATTACATATTATTCACTGTTTAGTACTCACTATGAACTCCTACATTCAAATCGTGAATAGGAAAACAATACTAACTGGGATATTATTAAGTACAAAACATTTAGGGCCTTGTATTACTCGTTATCAAAAGGAGATTTTAATGATTCAATTTCGTTGATTTCATTGCGGTGAGAGCGTAGCCACAGATCTACTGCCATCTTCTGGTGCAAAATAAAACAGCTCTTTGTTCACTCATACTGTGGTCAACAGTGTTTGCGGCTGCATATTATTGATTTTATGACAGAAGCTGTGGGCCGGTGTAAATTTAAACATGGGCTGTATATGACCCACGGGCCGGACTTTTGACATGTCTGCTCTATACCGTCTCGGCGCTTGGCCGAGAGGCTGGGTTTCATCAAGCCGCCACATATAGACATGCAACCATTCACCCTCTCATTCACACCTATGTAGAGTCACTCACTCATTCATTTACACATCTACACTATTTTTGGTCAACCAAGCAGACACTGGGAGAACATGGAGACTCCTCGCCAAAAGGCCCCCCTGACGTACTCCAACCAGGGACCTTCTTGCTGTAAAGCTGAAGCACCAACCACTGGGCAATGGCACAATTCATTCATTCATTCATTCATTCAATTGGACACAATTTCCCTTCTCCATCATAGAGATATTTATGTAAAATGCAGCAATTTCAGATCACTTGTTCAAAAAAGTTACAAGATGGATTGTTAAATTTGATCAGATGTTTTTTTTTTATAATGACAAGCATAACCGTAATTCACGCTTTTGACATGTAGGTTCAGGGTGGGGGGAAGTCTGCAGGGGCGACCCTTGTTGCAAATGCAACAAATTGCAATTGCAAATGTGAAACAATGAAACAAATTGCAAATGTTGCAATTTGTTTCGCGTGCCGACAGCAGAACTGGGCAGTTGGGGTGGAGGTGCATAACTTTTCGTAATGTTTCTTGGTGTTGATGAGTCCCTTCGGGGGTAAAAGGTCGCCGCCAAGGAAAAAGGGAGCATTTGTTGTGTTCTGGCCTTTAATTGGGCCAGACTGCCTTGTTGCGGGTCATGGGGATGACGGAGACGGCCCGGATCAAGCTGCCCCGTTCAATCCCTTTATACATTATTAGATTTTAATATCCTTGGTGGCGGCTGCTGTTTAAATATTATTGAAAAGTCGATTTAATACTTCATTGCCTTGTTTGTGTTTTTCGATTGTCACGTGTTCCCCCTCTCGTGACCGCCTCCTTTATGTAGGCCCGTCTCATCGTATGTGCGGGAGATGGTTGGTTTGATCTTGCAGAGTACGTGTCATTGCTGCTATTTGTTCTCTACTTTCATTAGAAACTTAGCAAGACTCTTTTTGAGTCAGGGTTTTGATTTTGCTGTGTACGTTTGTCCTTGCTACTATTTGTTCTCTGCTTTCATTAGAAGCTGAGCAAGTTATTTTTGAGTCCGGTGTTTGACTTTGTCCGGTGTGTTTACTTTTGCTGCATAGTTGTTCTCTGTTTATATCTGAGACTTTGCAAGTTTAGTTTTAGGGCTATGATAACAGTTTTACCTAGGGTTCTGGTAATAAAACATTTTACAGGAATCTCTCCTCTGCATTTTTGGACTGATTCACCATTGGCTAGTGGTGTCTGCTCACCCATCTCATCACAATGTTAACACACACACACACACACAATGCTCCATTTCGGAAACATTACATTACATTACATTACATTGCATTTGGCAGACGCTTTTATCCAAAGCGACTTACAATAGAGGACATAGGGACTGCAAATACACTTGCAAATACACGATGCACAGGAAATATACAGAACAGTAAGCTTGGGTTAGTGAGTTTTTTTTTTTTTTTTGACAAAGACATACACAAACGTACACACACACATACACACTGCATAGCCTAACTATGGGAATGATGGGAAACCACCCATATTTATCTCCTTAAAGCACAATAGAAAGTGTTTGAACAGGCTGCTTCATTCTGCTGGTTTCCTCTACGTTGCTGCATGAATGAATGAATGAATGAATCTCAGTGTTGCCAGCGGAGGATAACACTTTTCTTCTACGCCTGCTGTTGTATGATGAGAGAGATCTACGAACCGAAGATGACTCTCAGGGTGGATCGGCCCGTAAAAATCCCCATAAAAGAGTTGTAATGTGTGCGCACTCGTGCGGGGAGGGCGCGGGAACAAATTTGCATTTTGCACACACGCATGTGTGCGTACGCTCAACGCAAGCAAACACCGAATAATCAACCTGGAATCAGCACTTTATGGGAGGGAAGTTCTAAATTACCGTGACAACAAAGGCAGTATAGGCCTGTCTGGTGCTGTAAAAACACCGTGATCATCAGCACAGCTGGTTAATTGCACGACCGCGTCCCCTCTCCCGACACGCACGGCTGCCTCGACCCGACTGCCCAACTGTACACGTGCACACGCAACCCCCCCTCCCCGGCCCCCGTGAAGAAGCCATAAAGACACATGATGGATGTGTGTGTGCGGGGTGCTTGCTACAATCAGTCACGTAGACAAGGCCGTATTCAGATTCAGCCAGTTTGTTCCAAGACAAATTCATCACTCCGCAATTAGTTTGCAAGACAACAACCCCTTAGTCTCTTTATTACCCGTCTAACGTGCCACCCCCCTCCAAATCCCCCCCTCCTGCACTCCGTGCCAGTAATGCTTGCGAGCCTCCGTCCCATTAAAAACACATCAAGATGTTTTGTCAAGTGTGAGGGAGCGTCGAAAACCTGAGTTTTTTTTTTTATATTTAAAATTAGGCCCAACCGAGAAAAATTAAAGAGAGGGGTTCGTTGACTTTTCGGAAGACGACCCGATCGGTCGGGATCCCCCGAAGCTGAAGCACCCCTTTTTTGCAGATGAACTCGCAAATATGCTCCGAGTGTCTCGGTGTGTACTTTGGATCTTATCCAAGCTAGAACTGTTTTAATTTTTGTTGAAGTCTTCTTGTCTGAGAGTTCTGAACTGAAGACGCCTCTCGGATGAGGGTTGAAACGTCTTCTAGTGAAGAAATTCACGTCCAGTTGCCACGGCAAGAGGATTTCGACAAGAATTCACCAAGACCTTGGATGACTGGGAACCTCCACAGACATACGACTCTTTTACAAATAAAGGTGGTCCCCAGCAGGGCGGCACGGTGGTGCAGTGGTTAGCGCATCGGCCTCACAGCACAGAGGGCCCTGGTTTCTGTGTGGAGCCGGCATGGGTTTCCACCGGATTCTCCGGTAACACGTAACAGGTTAATTGGAAAAAGTTGGGAAAATTGCCCTGAATGAGTGAGTTGGTTGTCTGTCTGTATATGTGGCACTGGGATTGACTGGGAACCAGTCCAGGGTTGTACCCCACCTTTCGCCCAAATACAGCAGGAATAGGGTCCAAGATCCCCCGTAACCCTGAGTGCAGGATAAGCGGCAGATGATGGATGGATGTCCTCACTTAACGGCGGGGTTACATTCCAATGCGTCCGCCATTTAGTGATTTTGTTGTTTTTTTTGACCGTACTACTGTACAGTATTTGCATACATACAGTCCATTTGTACTGAACTATTTTTACCTTTACTTTTTCTTTATGTTCATATTTGCATGAATATGGGCCAATCAAGTGTGGGTAAGTGCTTATAACTCACAACTCCACCGCCAGTACATTCCGCACATTTTTTCATTTTGCCGTAAAGCGCGTTGTAACTCCGACTTGTCGTTAAGTATACCTCCTGTACAATCTTTTTCCGAAGCCCGATTTCAAAGTCAGAAATTTTATGTGTTGTGGTGCTGCTTCGGTTTCATCCCAAGAAGATCCACGGTTGGATTCCATGTCGAGTTTGCATGTTCTCACCATGGATTTTCTCCCGTAGTCCAAAAACGTGCTAAATAACCCAGAAGTGTGATCGGCTGCATCTCTCTATGTGACTTGTGAATGAGAAGGAATGGTTGTGAGAGTCTATAGAGTCCCTATAGAGAGTCCCTGTGATCAACTGGCGACCGGTCCGGGTTGAACCCAATGGGATAGACTGCTTCCCCAGCGAAGCACTGATGATGAAAGAATGTGCCAATTTATTCACATGACCCGCAAATACGATATTTGGATGGATTTAAGCTGCAGTTTTTCTGTCAAGTCAAGTCAGGTTTTATTCATATGGCACCAAACCACAACACGGTTGTCTGATGATGCTTTCCATGTAGAGCAGGTCTGGACGAGAACCGTTCGGTGACGGAAACCTAGCTTTTTCTATGAGCAAGCACTCTGTGATGGCGGCGAGGAAACACTGCAAAGAGAGATACTGATTGTGCACAAGCATGAGAGAGTTGTCTCAGGAATAATACCAGAGGCGCTGATAGTTACATGCTAATATCTGAAATGATACCATAACAGCTATATAAATATGAACGAAAAATAAACTGGTGGACGCCACGTAAGACCACTGCAGTAGATCAAACCACGTCCCCGGGATCTTGGAAATAAGAGAGTCCAAGGACTTTTTGGGGGCAGCGTAGCGCAGAAGCTAGAGCAATTGTCTCTGGAGCCCAACATTTCTGTTTCACTGCCCGGCTCCTCCTTGTGTGTCAAAGTGTTGTTGGACAAGACACTGCTGGTGCATGCCTACTGCTCCTGGTTCATCGATGGTGAGTTAATTCCAGAGAATGAATTTCCCCATGGGAGTTAATAGAGGATAAATATTATTAATTTAGGAATTTTAGTATAAATATTTAGTTGGCCTCTAGGAGGTCAGTAAATCACGTACTGGTTCAAAGTTGATAGTCGAGCGTCAAAGTCATGTCTTGATAATCCTTTTGTTCAGAGGACATTTTTCAGGAATGGCAACGTGGCAGAAATGGATTCCCCTGATATGTAATCTGTAACTGACATGTAATCTGTTACATTTTTTCGCAAAGGTACAGAGACACGTGTCCGAGAACTTGTTTTGCAAGTCGGACCAAGGAACAAAATGAATGCCTTGACCTTAGTGCCTCCGGGCGCCACAAGGAGCCGCTCATTGATTTCAGCCACTGACAGCCAACCATCCATACAGTGGTGGTCAATGCCAGGCCATGGAGATAGCGGCAGAATACAAATATCACTGCGCCGCAGTGCGCCCTGAATCACCTTCAGCTTGCCCCTGCAAATGATTGATAAATAAATAAAGGAATAAAAATGATCTTGCAAATGACATTGGTTCTTATAGGCCTCCAGATGTGCAGATGAGGGTCGGAGACGTATATGCAAATCTCAACAATTTAGAAACGGACGCAACCGATGATTATAATTCATTCATTCATTCATTATCAATACTGCAATCCCTGCTGTCACTGGACCAGAGGCTGCGTTCAACCCACATCAGTTGCCAGTCAATTGCAGGGCCACATATATGAGAAAAGCAAAAATTCACTCATCCATTTGCACGTCATATTGAGACATTCAACTATTCACCCTCTCATTCAAATGTCATGTAGAGGCATACAGTGTATTGTGAACACAGCTGGAAGGATGATTTGTGCTTCATTCCCCTCTCTGGAAGACATTCATACCACCCGCCTCCTCCATCGTGAGTGACGCCAGCCACCCCGCACACAGCCTGTTCAGCCTCCATGCCCGATCCACCAGACTCACCAACAGCTTCATACACCAGGCTGTCAGGATGCTGAACTACCCCACTGCCACTCCCATCCACACACACACACACACACACATTCAAATTTCTCTCATCAGCCTGTGCAGCATACACATTCAGCACAAAACCCAGTCAATATTCACAAATCAATAACACACTTATAGATGAGAAAATAAATAACAGCAAATGCATAAATAATATGCAAATCTCAATACAGCAAAGCGATGATTTATGTTCGCCTGCCGGTTGGGAAAATGTCGTATTTCGGTTTTATGTCTTTAACATATGTCAATATTCCACGCATGAAATCATTTGCATTCGACCCCCAATCCTTCAGCAACGGCATTTCACGTTCCTTTGAGTTTTACGCGCTGAGAGGTATGTCCGACGTGACTTCTCGCGTCATGCAACGAGAACTAAAATAACAAAGTCAAATGCACGGACAAACTGGTGGAAGCACTTCCACATGTCCTGTTGTGTAGTTGTGTGTATGCGTGTGTGTGAGGTCTGATAAAAAATCCGTGCGTGTTCTTCGAGGCAACGGGTGTAAGATTCACAAAGGCATTTTTCAGAAAACTTTGCCTCCGGATGGTTTTCTCATATGAGCGGGGAAAGGTATCCGAAGTGAAAACAGTTTTATTTTCCTGACGGCCGTAAATCACGCACGGGCCGACTTTTAGCGGCGAAGATGAGCGGTGCGTTCGGGGTCGTTTCAAAAGGAGGGGAAA
Source organism: Fistularia commersonii (assembly GCF_037954325.1). Classification (NCBI taxonomy): domain Eukaryota; kingdom Metazoa; phylum Chordata; class Actinopteri; order Syngnathiformes; family Fistulariidae; genus Fistularia; species Fistularia commersonii. The sequence goes on along the minus strand of NC_141287.1, from coordinate 11,221,738 downwards.
AAAAACAAAATAAACTTAAATAAACTACCATGCTGTCTTCCAATCATGAAATCCTGACCAGTGTGTGTCCGCCACACAGAACAAGAGCAACATATTTGATTCTTTCATGCCTCTGAAAAAAAAAAAACGGTATAAAATTAAAAAAATAATGTGTGCAAATGAAAAATCTGCAGATCTTGCTCTTGGGGCTTAAACATATGGAGCCTATATACTGACGGAAGTGAACAAATTTCTCTCTTTTTCACGAATGAGCGAGTGAATGGTTGTATGTCTCTATGCAAAGTGAATGAGAGTGAATGCTTGCAAGTGTCTATATGACATCTCAATGAGAGTGTGAACGGGAGTATGCTCCTAAGTGGGTGAGTAGTTGTATGCCCGTATGACGTGGGAATAAACGGGTGAATGGGCGTATGTCTCTATGTGACTGAGTGAATGTTGGATTTCTCTAAGTTAATCTGAAAGTCTAGGCTGAACAAATTCTGATGTAACTTCACTTTTAAAGTCAAACATCTTGTTTGCATGGAATATGTTCATTCATAACAGCTATGTAGATACTTAGACAGTGGCCCCTTAAGATTCAAATCCCTTTAGATACAAATATTTTGTGATAGGAAGCGTGATCCGAAAAAATTTTATCCTTGAAATATAAAGGAAATTTCGGGATATGGATACGAGATAGAGAAATTCGAAATTCCTGGGCCGCACACCAAGCGAGCTCCTACAACTCGACAAAGCTTCATGACGCTGCTGCGTCTTCTGAATTTGCTCTGCTTTCTCCTTGAAGAATGCCTCGCAGCTTCCAGCATACCTTGGCAACTTCATCTGGTTAGTTTGTACAGTACGCATATCTCATTTTGATACAAAAAAAACCAACACTTCTAGAATGAATTAAATTAGCATCTTACGGGACCACTGTATTAGCAACGCTGTACTGATGTCATTGGAATCTGAATGCTATTCAGATTCCAACTCCAACTCTGGAGACGGGCACAACAAGATGATCAGAGTTGGACTCCTGTCCAGATTCCTACACAGGTGAGTCCCTGGAACTTGTACCTTCATTGTCCAAAACAATTCACTCATCACACGTTGCCAACCATGTCTGTGGAGGTCATCCAGGTCATGGTGATTCTTGTCGAAATCCTCTTGTCGTGGCAACTTGACTTGAATTGCTTCACTTGAAGACATTTCACCCTTCATCTGGCTTCTTTAGTTCTAATAGCCTGTGGGGAGTTTCCAAATATAACTGGCAAGGTTTTGGGCAGGTCTAGATTACTGTGGCTTGTTGAGTGAACGTAAGAATTGATCGGTTGGGACAAAGCAGCAACTTTTGGGGATTACCTGGATTGTGAAAAGGTGCAGCCAGACTTCTCAGAGACAGGACTCTGCAGTCCACCTTCACCTGAAGGACAAGGGTCATACATTTAAAGATAGCAATGTCCGTATTCTTGACAGTGAAGGCAGACAGTTCAAGAGAGGAGTCAAAGAAGCCATCTTTGTCAAAACTGAAAAACCATCTCTGAACAAAGGAGGGGGCCTAAGACACAACCTTTCACCAAGATATAATGACGTACTGGGATCAATACCAAGATGGATTTGCACCCATGAACCAGGCCCATCTGCACCCTCCAAACAACAAGGAAAGATCCACCACTAGAATCCCTGGTAACTTCCACATGAGCCTCAGTCCAAGTGATCAAACAGATTTCCCTCCTTTGTCTGGCTGCACCTTTTCACATTCCAGTCCAGGTAAATCCCCAAAGCTGCTCCATTGTCCTCAACGAATAACACCCCCATTAGCAAAACAACCCCCTTCGACCTAGTTTCTGCCGATCAACTCTGCCATTTTCATAACAAGCCACCATAGCCTAGACCAACCCAAACCCCGGCAATTATATTCAGGAAACTCCCCAAAGGCCATTATAACTGAAGATGCATCTTGAATGAGGGGTGAAGCGTCTTTAAGTGAAGAAAGTCAAGTCCAGTTGCCAAGACAAGATTTCGGCAAGGATTACCAACCATCTTGACTTGGGCCAACGCCCAACCTGAGCAGTAATATACCGGAAGCTCCACATCTAGAAGACTGAAGAAGCCTCTCGGATTAGAGGGGAAACCGAAGAGACCATTTGCCATGACAAAGAAAAAGACGATTAACCATGAGCTGGACGACTGACAGCTTTCTTAGACACATACAGAACTGAGGCAGCATCCTGAAAGCAACAGGTCGGTGTGACCAACTGGGCAGCAGCAACTTGAGATGAGTTGATTTCAGGTTTGAAGGATCTCTCGGGTCCATTGAGGAATATTTTGGACGGATATGTAATATGGGACAGCTGTATGACATGCGGGGAGAACACGTGTTAGCGAAAATGACTTCAATACACCAAAATGCCTCCGGAGTGTTTGGTCGTCGCCATGTGGGGATCGCATTAATCGTCGTCACGGTGATCATAACGTTATGTTGTTTATCTGTCTCCCCTCTCTTCCCGCCTTCAACCATAAATCAACGTCAGATACTTGGCCTGGATTCCATGAAATATTTGGGAGAGGAACCAAAACAAAAGCTGCGAGACAGAGCCAAGGATAAGAAATCTGCGATGGTGTCCCATGATATTGTAAAATATGTCTTTTTTAGTGACTGCCTCCACTTCCAGCACTGACTGAGGAATTGTTAATACTACGAGCCTTTGATACAAAGCTTCCTGTCACTGGTGGTGGGGGGAACGCAGTTTGTACCTGCAAGGATGAAATATCCTTTGTGACAACATGATGTTGGTGCGGTTTATAGAGGCAGAAAATGACAACTGAATCTAGTCTGAGCTCTGCATCCACTACGGAATTCATTTCGGAACCTTGTTTTAAATACTTCGACTCCTCGGGCGATAATGCGGCGGACGTCGCTTGGCCACTTCCCGTACGATTGATATCTTCTTTAATGATACAGTATGCAGGTATTGCAGTTTTCCCTGTGTCTGCTTGGGTTTCCCTCCGGTTTTCCAGTTTCCACCCACAGTCCAAAAACGTGCAGACCCATTTGAGACCCTAAATCTGCCCAGGGAAATTTTCATTGGAATGACAAAATGAATAAACACTATGTTGCTATATGATGAATAAATGATTGGATCTCTCAATATGCGGCCCATTGATCAACTGGCCACTTGTCCAGGGTGAACCCTGCCTCCGGCCCAATGACGGCCCGGATAGGTTCCATTTTCTCCACGAGTGCAGGATAAGCATGATAGATTATGAACAAATGACCGCAACAACAACTCCTTTAGCGATTGTCCTTGGAACCCAACATTCCTGGTTCGATTCCTGGCTCCTCCTAGTGTGTGGAAGTGTTAGACGGCATCCAACTGCTTATGGTTCATCCATGATGGGTTGAATGCAGAAAAGGAATTTCCCCATGAGGGATGAAGAAAGCAATAAAGTATAAATGAAAAAAAAATGTCCAAATTAGCACGGAATTAAAGGGAGAAACTTGGACACTGACCGGATGGCTCCCATCACTTAAGGCACATTTCAGGTCCTCCTCTGACCTTGGAGCCAAAGGGTCACCGCAAATTTATGCAAACTTAATCTGAATCAACACCTTTGTCCCACGATGACTCGAGCCTAGGTAGTCCTACCAGGCAAAAGGGCGCGGTACCATCGGCCAGTTATATCCAACGGCCAGTTATTTGTAGATACAAAATTAGAGGTTCTATAAATGTGAAGGATCAGCGAGGGAAATTGGGATTCAGATTTCTCTTTAAACCAAAATATCAGGATCCACCCTGCACATTTTTAGCCAGTCTGAAATAACACCTCACTTGTTAGCACTCAAACTAACGTATACTGCGAAGAAGCAGAGCACCGACTGATACGGATTTAAAATGTTGAAACAACATATTCCCCTTCCCTGGCTCTCCTTCGCCAGAGAGATGGGTGTGCGTTTGAGCATCCGTGAGCGGCATTTGTGTGCATGACGTGATGCATGTGTGTTGGGGGAGCACACTTTATGGCCAGTCAGCACTAATACAGGCACTCAACCATAATGAGTGATGAAGGGGCATCAATAACAGCCATGAGCGACGTATCGGACGGGGGCAGCTTTTAATAATGGCCACCGTCAGCAGACGGGGCACTGATGAAAGGGGTGGTGGGGTAGGTTCAAGTCAGGGGAAAGTTTAAGAGAGATGGCGGAAAAGAGCAGGTTCCAGGGGAGGAAGAACGTTTAAGAAGACGAATAGACGAGGACGGGGCGGGGTGGAAGAAGAGTCAAGCAGATAAGTGGTGGAGGAGAAAAGTGATGGAGAAGCTGAAGATCCATTGAAGATAGATTACTAGTTGGTGGCAGCTTGGATGATCCCCATCACCACCACCACCACCACCACCACCGCCGCCGCCACCTGATCCTGCTGAGAAGGGGGGCTCGAGAGGCAAATGGTCTGAGAAGCAAATTGTTGAAGCTTCTCTGCTGTTGTGTTGCAAATCAGTCCATTCTACGCATTCGACATTCTTTCATTCATTAGCGATACTACCTATCCTGAACTTAGGGTTGCTGAGGTGTTGGAACCCATCCCAGCTGTCTTTGGGCGAAAGGTGGGGTTCATTAAGTCATAAAGTACATCCAGACATCACAAACTCAGGCAATTTAGGGTCTGCCTTGAACCTACTGCATGTCTTTGGACTACCAGGACTCCCCGTATGACACTTACGCCCCCTACTAGCATCATTGTCATTCGATATAAAGGAGCTTGACAGCAATAGAACCCTGAAATTCACCGCCGTACATTTCCATCAGAAAATTCCTTCTTTCATTATCTTGCACTCAGGGATGCGGAGCCGTCTGTCATTGAATGAGAAGCGGGGTTCACCACAGACTGCCAGTTGATCACTGGGCCACATATGGAGGTTGTGACCAGATGGGCAAGAGGACACCGCCAAGCGATGGTGGATCATTCCAAAAAATGCAGGGGCAAATTCCTGTAAAATGTTTTATGACCAGAAACCCAGGTCAAACTGTCACCATACCCCAAAAACAAAACAGAGACCAAATATGAAGCAAGGGTAAATGTACCAGACAAAATCAAACACCGGGCTCAGAAATAACTTGCTAAGTCTCCAATGAAAGCAAAGAACAAATAGTAGCAAGGACAAACGTACCGGGCAAAAATCAAAAACCTGACTCAAAACAGCCCTTGCTAAGTCTAATGAAAGCAGAGAGCAAAAAGTAGTAAAGACAAATGTACGCAAGTTCGCAATTACTAATAGCGCGATAAAGAAGCTAACCTTTTCACATTGTCCGTCCAGTGTGCTCATTTCACTTCTTTGCCCAGAGCAGTCGTAAGTAATACCCAGGTGTCAAAGTTTGTTGGCAGCGCCCCGCTCTTGAGTCTTGCGTGTAAAAGCGATTGTTCGTGTCAGCGTGCATGTGCTTGAACAAGGACTGACTGGCGGCCACCAAGGCAGGGGCATGAGCGGTGCATGAATGTCACAAAGACATACAACCTTTCCCTATCTAGGGAACTCCCAAAACTACCATTCACCAAATACTCCCCGTTTTTGATCATGAGAAGAACCCACATCGACGACGGGAGGGAAAACATGGAGTCTCCACCCAGAACGGCCTTTCTGGGTGGAGAAAGAACCTGTTGGCATTGAATCAGGGACCTTTTCGCTGTGAGGCAAAAGCACTAACCACCCTTCAGGATATGTGTACTCTTAAGTCTACCTGATGGGAAATACCGTCTTTACTCCATTTCAAATGTCTGCTCACACAATTCGCTGTGACCGAAAACAACAGAGAGGCAGGGCTTTCATTTCACAATAGCCTTGTGAAATATTTGCCACTGTTTTTTTTTGTTTGTTTTTTTTTTTTTTTTTTTGCAAACGGTTCCGAAATCATTTTTTGTCTGGAGTCCCTGTCGGAATTACTCAATTTTATTGAAAGCAAAAAAAAAAAAAACAAGAGTAATTTAGGCCCTTTTGCAGTTTATCACCCAAATTGAATCGGCTTGAAATGCAACCCCGGGCGTTATTAGCCAGACGTTGGGCCGGTGCCCGACACTGATATATATTTCTTTTTACAAATAACACAAAAAAGCAAGGAAAAAGGGTGATTTTAATTAAAGGCAGAGGGGTCTATCATAGTAAAAGCGCTTTGGTATTACAGGCATACAGAGACAGGAGCGCGCAATGAAAGGTGTGTCTGTTATTACCCTCGTAACATCGATAGCACGCAATGACGGCCGATAGACAAATCAAATGGAAGGTTACAGATACGGAGATATTCCTCGCTTCTGCATTTCGGTTTCATATTGCCCCCCCATCTGACAGGCTGCCTCTGTGCATGAATATGCATGTGATAATATGTGAAAGTGAGTATGCAGTTAATCGGCGGGCGCAGATGGACCGACGAGAGGAGACGCAGACAGATAAATGCCCCCCTGCCTTCAGCCTCGCTTAAAATGTAAATGGTTGCGTTGGGATTGGTTTAAGCCGCCGCCACTAACGAGCCACATTGCCTTGATAAATGGAACTAGAATTCTGAAAAAAAAAAAGAAAAAAAAAAGAGAGGAATTGAACTACAGGCCTGGGAGACATTACTTTAGGAGCGTGACACTCTATCCCCATCCATCTGCGTCCCGCCGCCCTTCCCTCGGCTTTTTCTCCGGCGTCCATTCCGCCACCTCGCCTCTCCATTACTCACGCTCGCTGCCGTCCCTCGGCCATCTATCAATCTATTGTTTCCGCCCTGTTTAAATCCGTCCGGGTTCTTCTTTCATCTGACCGTCAGTGCCCCCGTCCGCCGCCACCACCACGACCCCCTCCCCGTCACTCTATTTCCCACAAAGGGATTTCTTTTATACGTCTAAAATACCGCCCCGTATGCATTCTGTGAAATTAAATCACGTTAACTGTTCATGGTGTGCAGTTGCCGCTCCGCGGGCACTGGGTTTAAAATGGGCCAACAAATTGGGGGTTCGGAGGGCACGATAATACTTTCTCTCGACTTTATCTCCAAGGTTACGTTGGAAAAACCCAATAGGGAGTGTTTGCATGAAAAAAAACATAAATTCATGCGTGTACTTGAAGTATGTGAATATGTCATAATCGACGCTATACGTAGTTCATCACTGGACTGTAGGGATACAAAGTCTGACCAGTGCAGTTTGGGGATCTTTCTCTTCCATCGCTAAAATAAAGAAATGAATAAAATAAAAACATCCTGAAAGATGGATCATATAAGCCTTGCAGGGAGGAGAGCCAACCCTCCTCCAATGTCCCTTGGTGACCACATTTCATCTAAATTGATCCTTTTTCCCTGCCGAAAGAGTCTCTCTAGCTTAGCCATTGTCCCGGTTGAGACATCCAACTCCTCGGAACAGTAGTGAATCCCTTTGCTGTGCTCCTAGCGGAGTCCAGTTGTTCCTGATGGAGCTGTTATGGACCAACGTCTTTATTGACAGTGTCAGAATACTCCCGTCCACTTGGCTATTATAATCCTAGTTCATCCATGGTTTAAATGGTTTAAGCGAAGGTGCCATAAAAAAACACCGCCCCATGTAACCGCTAGCGCCATTGCCATTTTTGTCAGCAGATTCCCTTGGATCCCCTTTCACAGCGGTCGACACCAGATGAAGTATTAATCACCCCGTATCACATGGATGCGGGTGCCGATTTACAACCGATGCTCCACAGAGCTGCAAAATATTCTTTATTTATATGTGCTGCAGACAATTACTGTGCAGCATAAAGTTATTCTGCAAGGGTTCTATGATTTTTCATCGCATCCCTTACGTCTTCTTTACTCTCAATCGTAGGCGTCACATGTCTGGATCACTAACTTCCTGACAGATAGAGGTAGCAAGTGAGGCTGGGAAAGTTCACATGACTCGGAAGTTCACTGAAGACACAACGGTCATCTTTCCGTTCTGGACAACTTGGAGCTGAGATGGCAGTCGACTCGAGGAGGTTCCCCCAAAACTGCCTCCCGTCTCCACACCAAACAGCATTAATGCTACTCCAGAAACCTTTAGGTTTCGGGTCCATCGCCTCCAAAGTGGGTCACCCAACACAGATGGTGTGATCAAAAAGGCCCACCAACGGATGTGCTTTCTGCGCCTGCTCTGGAAGTTCAGCCTTTAGTTTTGTACCGCAGTCATCAAGTTAGTTCTCAGCTTCTCAGTGATTGTCTTGTTTGGTTTAGCTACCGAACACGACAGTAGCTGATTGGAACGGACAACCAGGACTTCAGAGAGTGTAATGGTACAAAATTACTTTCTATTCAGTACCTGTACTCTTGGAAGTACTGAAGTTCGGAACTAGGCTGTAAACATTACCGCCGGCCCTTCACATCAAGGACACCTGTTCTTGCTTTTCCCCTTTTGCAGGACGTACAGATCACTGTATGGCAGCACTACCATCCTTGGGATCACCTTTAATCCATAAGCCATCGCTCTGCTAAACACATAAATCCCAGTAGCACCTTGCATATCTTGGCACCTTGTCATCACTTTATTTATTATTTTGTTCATCTATCAATCGTAGTCTAATTCCTTGTATTCATGAATTTGCTTGGACCTCTGAGGTCCATTCTGACTTATCTGACGGGGCAATAATTGACGACAACAGGAAACAGGCCCCATCAAACTGCTTCCACATCCTGACGCTTTATAAACAATTCTGGAAAAAAAAGCAATTACAGTTGAACCACCAGTTGCAAAAATTGTCATTACATGGTTTCATTGCTGTGCATCGCTACTTAAGTACAACCTCCGTCTTCAGTATCTTGTTCTCTATAGACATCAATTCCTATCATTTGGGTCACTTAGCCTCCTACTGATGCCAAATAGGAGTTTTTTTTTTTTTTTTTTGCTAGTCTCTGTCAGTTTTGCACACTGTCACAGTTTGTTGTTTATGGTGAAATGATAGTTTGTGAGCGAATGCATTAAGGCCAACATTTGGACGTGCAAATGTCTGAAAAATGCACTGATATTTAATTACGATATCATTAGAGCGTTGAGAGCAAACCCGCATCGGTATTCATTTCATCATTTCTTTCATGCCCCCCCCCCCCAGCTCTCCCCTCATCTCGCTTTCTTTACCATCCTCCCGCCCACAGCCTTCATCATTCATCATCCCGCCATCCCGCCGCCGTTTCATTCTTACCTTCTCTCCTTCCTCCCCCGGTGACATATTATTCCCCCACTCCAGCCATCCGTCCGGCCAGCGAGACGCCGCCCACTCACCAGCGTTTCTTTCATTGCTCTTTATCACCCTTACATCTCTCTCTTTCCTGCAGCGCCACACCCTGTTGCCCCCCCCCCAAACCTCAATCCACGTTCTTCCCATCCGTCAACCCGCCTCCCAAGTCCAAGCATACAACTCCTCACCTATTTGCATCCCACTCTCAGATCATTTTTGCCCTGGGATGTGACCGTGGCACTGATTCCTCTTCGCTCTTCGGAAGTCTCACTTCATCCAGCTGCTAAGACCCCCCCGCCCCAACCGCTCACCCCTACACCTGCCATTTAGCATCACTGCAGTAGCATGCTCTTTTAGGCGTATTTAGCCTTAAACAGGCACTAACAAGTATCCAATCCTCCATGTTTACGCTCGATGCATATTCTCCTCTCTGGGTCTGAACCCTGACCCCCCTCCTCTGCCCTCTCCTCTGGCCCTTTCTGCCATCCATCTACCTCCACCTCCCATAGATCTGCATTGCACAGTGGCCAGTGGCAACTCAATGGTGGCTAAACAGCTAGCCACCATTGGCTTAACAGCTAGCCACCATTGGCTAAACACCTAGCTACCCTTCATTGTCTTTGTCATTGAGGGATGGGGTGCTATGTTCACTCTTTACCACCTTCTCCTGACAACCCTCTTTTCGTATTATTTGTGGAACGCTCAGATCCTACACTTTCTCCAGAAGTTGCCAGTAATTATGAAACTGTCATCAAGCTTTTGAGACATTTTCATTAATGTTATAGGTTCATAGGGGCATGGCTAACATTAACAGATTGTTCAAAATAATGCTCCCCTTGACTGTGGAGGCTACAGGGAGTGAAGAGCAAGAAGTTGGAGGATTACAAGTACAAGAGAGTGGGGAAAAGCAGTAAAGAAACACGTTTAAGCAGGTTGGAATGGCTGTAGAAAAGTGTCAGGGGTACTATGTGATAGAGGACTATCAGCCAGAATGAAAGGAGAGGTGTACAAGACAGTTGTAAAACCAGAGATGCTGTTTGGTTTAGAAACAGTGACAATGATGAAAAGATGGGAAGCAGAGCTGGATGGCGCAGGGATGAAGATGTTGAGGTTCTCTTTGGGAGTGACGAGGATGGATACGATCAGGAATGAGTCCATCAGAGGCACAACGCATATTAGTTGTTTTGGAGAGAAGGTCAGGGAAGCCAAACTGAGATGGTTGGGTCACTTACAGAGGAGGGAAAGTGAATATATTGGTGGACAGGTTCTGGAATTGGAGCTGCCAGGCAGGAGGTCGAGAAGAAGACCAAAGAGAAGATTTATGGATGTAGTGAGAGCGAATATGAAGTTAGTTGGTGTGAGAGAGGAGGATACAGAGAAGAGTCAGGTGGAGAAGGTTGATTCGCAGTGGAGACCCCTGAAGGGAAAAGCCGAAAGGAACAGAAGAAGCTGTGATCTGTGGCGAGACAAGGGAGCAGGTGGGGGAAAATCTCAAAAGGAGGAGGCTACTCCGGAAAGAAGAGGCATGGAGGTTAACTACAGGAAGACAGAATACATGTGTGTGAATGAGAGGTACCAAAGAGGGACCTTGAGGCCACAGCGAGTGCAAAGAAAGTAGGTGGAGGATTTGAAGTACCTGGGGTCAACAGTCAATGGAGAATGTGGACAAGAGAGGGAGCAAGCAGGTCGGCATGGGTGGGAAAATTGTATCAGCCATAATGAAGGGAACAACAATTCTGTCTGGTTTGGAGGCACTGAGGAAAACACAGGAGGTGCTTTCGGCAACCAAGATGAAGATGGGGACGCTCTCTTTGGGAGTGAGGAGAACAGATGGGAAAGAGTCCATCAGTAGGGCAGCCCGTCAGATGTTTTGGAGATAAAATCAGACCAAGATGGTTTGGACTCGTGCAGAGGAGGGAAGGTGAAGATCTGGGTGGAAGGATGCAGACATTGGAATTGACCTGCAGGAGCTCTTATTCTTATTGTGAGGAAGATCACAATAAGAATAAGAATAAGAATAAGAATAAGAATAAGAATAAGAATAAGAATAAGAATAAGAATAACTTTATTTATCCCAAAGGAAATTGTTGTGCCAGAGTTTCAAGCAAAACATAACAATAATAATAATGATAAATAAATAATAGTAGGGGATGGGGATGCATGGATGGAATAAGAGGACATGAAGAGGATGCAGAGTAAAGGGTTAGATGGAGGTAGCTGATTGGCTGCGGTGACCCCTGAAGGGAAGAGAAGAAGAAGAACTTGAAATAATTATATCAAAACGGCACATCACAGTGAAATTAAGTATCGTCTGAAAAAGGATACTATCTTTACACTGGAACATACTGTATTTTGTAATTACTGTTAAAGCAGTTTGAAGTCTGACGCGTTACAGTTTTGGTGCCAATTTTATGGGAGCCGTTCGCTCGCAGGAAAACCATTAAGCTTTCAGCATTAACATAACTCACGCTCTAATTTGGCAAAAGAGTCTTATTTAACAAATACAGCCAGTGTCAGTGAATTAATATGACAATTAATATGGGTCGAGTAAATACTTCCCTGACCCCACTTTGCTCTGCCGCTCTCGGCTCGAATGTGCTGTTCAACAGTGCCCCCCGGAGGTGGCCTGCGCGAAAGGAAACTTCAAATATATCGAGTTTGTTTTGCAAGTTGACGACGCAACAATTTTGTTTTTTGATTTTTTTTTTTTTTGGTTGATGTTTCACCCCCAGTTTGCGTCGGTGTGAATCTGGGCTCACTAAATTATTTCCTGTTCCAGCTGTTTCTCTCAAGCTCACGTAGGATTTCGAGAAAGTTACACAACTGTATAGCTCATGGCTCTTTCCCCTTCTCTCTCTTGCGGATTTCCCCCAAACCCATGCAGACATACATAAATACCCATATATTGGCATCACCAGTGACTTGTTGCCAAGTGTGACGCCCTCAACAGAGATGTTGTTTCGACGCAAAATATAACGCATAATTATAAATAATATTCCAGTCTAGCCCCTTCAGCAAGGCATGATAGTAACCTAACGTCTTGTCCTGAGTCCCTCAATGGCCTCCCAAGCCGTTGTTGTATCATATCAGCAAGAACCATGTAGCTGTTAGCGCTGCTATTCTCTATCTGTACTTCCTCTCTCTTTTTCTACCCCAACCGGTCGAGACAGAAGGTCGATCTGTCCAAGGTTTGTGCCCAGTTGTCAGATATTTTCGCTCGCTTGGGGGGGAATGTTGGTTGCGGTTCAGACCCACGAGAAAACGCCGGCATATAAATAAAATCTGACCTGACGTGACTACTACACAATACACTTTTTGGGAGGTAGAACTAATTAGGAGGTTCTGTGAGAGACAGTGCTGTAGGACTCTGGATTTGATCTTTTCCCAAGGGATGCCGTAATTGACCAAATTCGTCTTCCGCCCTGTCGTGGTCCAACAGTTTCTTTCAAAACTGAAACTGGTAAATTGTCTTTGCATTGTCCAATTCCTTTCTATTCACATCTTCGTTCATGGTTTCCGACCTCTGAGTGCGTCACGCAGCACGTGGGTCTTGTCTCGGCCCCGGTCCCGACTCACCTCGGTTAGTCCTGATCTGGTCTCGACATGGAACTGGTATTGGTCATGAGTTTTCTCTGGGATTAGGCGGTCCTTGCTACGACACCGGCAGTTAGCGGTAAGGAAGTTATGGCTATGGTTATAGTTAAGCCTCCAAAGAATGAGCCCTCTCTCAAATGATGGAAAGTGTGTGTATGTGTGTGTGTGTGTGTGTATTCGTTTTTCAATCATGGTGGTCAAGTATCTATTAAGCGGCTGCTTACCGTTATTACTCACGATCTACGTTTCTGTTGTGACACACTCACACACATGGATAAACCAGGGGAAAATATGACAAATGAACTCCGAGGGCTCAAAGCTTAATGGATGACTAATCTCTTACCGTCAACTCAAGCTAACTTGTTTCAGCAGCATGTTAACCCTTAACCTGTTTATCTGCCCGGTTAAAGTGAGCGAAAACGTCACTGTTGTCCGGCGGCGTCCTCTCGCAAAGCTAGTTCTCACTTAGACAAGCAAACATGTGTTCATTGTTCAGCAGTGCCATAAATCTACATGGAGATCAATTGAAACCGCTGATTGAATCGATCAGAAATGTGTTTCATGCACACACACACGCACACACACGTACACGGGAGATTAAACCTCACAGAGAGCACAATTTCACATCTGATTTTAACAGACATCTTATTTTACCGCCTTTTAAGGCAGAATTTTTTTTTTTATTTATTCATTATCTATATCGCTTATCGTACACTCAGGGTTGCGGTGGGGGCGAGGGGGTGGGGGGGCGGAGCCTATCTGAGCTGCGATAGGCAGGATTCACCCAAGAGACATACAACCATTCACTCACTGATTCACAAGTCTGAGCAGTTTATGGTTCTCAAATGAACCAACTGCATTTTTGGACAGTGGGAAGAAACCAGAAGAAATCCAGGTTGTTCTTTGGAAATCGAACTGGTGATCTTGTGTCTGTGAGGCAGAAGTGCTACTTAGAGTTACCATCGGGTTACAGCAGTATAGATGTTGAGGGATTTTAACTTTCATTCATTCCTTCCTTTCCCATACTGGGTGCTGGAGCCGATCCCAGCTGTCATCAGGCAAGAGGCGGCGTTCAATCTGGACCAATCACATGGCCGCATATAGAGATATACAACCATTCACTTGCTCATTCACAAGTCTGGACAAAAGAGTCACTTATGTCCGATAATCATAAAATCCCATGGGAGAACATGCAAGGCCACCTGCCAGAACCCAACCAGGACCGTTCTCACTGTGAGGAGGAAGCGCTAACCACTGCGCTACTGTGCTGCTCCGAAGCAGCGGTGACATGCGGTGAGGTTCATGGTTGGTGAGGCACTGACGTCATTACAATCAGATTTACAAACATATGAACCCTTCAGAGAAGCTTATTCACCATCTGATTGGCAGAAGTTAACGAGTTGCGTTTAAAATGTCATATCGGCTTTCTTCACACATACAATCCACAGCACGCAAAAAGCACATTTAATCAAAAAAAGGTTATTATGGTCTTATCTTTACTTATAAATGAAGTCCATGAGCCACTCCTAAACAAAAGCATCCTTAACTTGATTATAGAAGTTCATAGAAGATTATAAAAGTTAGAAAATTGTCTAAGTTTGGATATGAAATCTTCCATTTTGAGAGTGAGATCAAAAAGAATAAATGCATGGCTGCACTTGACTTGCTAATTCTAGCTCTCTGTCACTGCTTTCTGCAACCGAGGAGTTTCAAGAAGAACCCCTGGAGTTACGAGCGCCCCCTAACATGAGGCAGGAGAACTGCGTGCCTCACTTAGTGGCTCCTTGCAGTCATTTTATGATTGCTCAGCACAAGAAATCAGTAACACACATACAGTTGTTGACACAAAAACGCATTGGAAATGTAGTTCACATGGCAAAAGTGTTTAAACATTTAAATAGCAACTTGAGTCGATGGTGAGCGACACCGGGCAAGAAACCGTGTCATCCTCAATTGATTAATCCTAAAAGTGTGTAGCGAATCTGCAATGCAGATTTCCTAACGTAACAGTTGGAATGTGGCGCAAGACCTTGATAATCCACTTCTGAGATTGAGCATCTACTTGAAATCCGCTCTGATACTGACCCGGTGTTCTTCGGATAGATAGTATTTTTATTTTCGCCCCCTTCCCTTCGAGACCGCATAGCAAACACGCTGTTTGACAATCCAGAGTTCGGAGTCGGTATGCTCTGAGACAGAAGAGATTTCCATCAAGGAAAACTCCCACCCCGTGTATTAGCGTGATATTGGCTATTTCCTGTTTTGATGTGCGAGTTCATTTTACATGCAGGTAGAGATATGGACAGCTCGGTTATCTCTCGGCAACGGTTTGCGACAGCCATGATTGCCAGGTGCTCTCCCCTCATTTTTTTCTGCAAGACACGGCCTCCCTTCATCTGACTCGTCTCTCGAGTCGTGAACGGGACCAAAGGTTCCAAGTTTTTGTTTATGGTACACCAAGAAGGTTTTTGGGAAAAAAAAAAAAAAAAGCCAGAAGGGATCCAAATGTTCATGGATGACGATGCACCATCACAGTGGGGCAACAACTTTAAAAAGCAATAAAAAAAAAATTTTAATCGAGTTGGAACTGTCTGTGGAGGTTCCCAGTCATCCAGGTCATGGTGAATTCTTGTCGAAATCTTCTTGTCTTGGCAACTGGACTTGAATTTCTTCTCTTGAAGACGCTTCACCCCTCATCCGAGAGGCTTCTTCAGTTCTAATGACAGCCAAGGTTTTGATCGGGTCTTGGTCAGGGGTCGGCGACCCGCGGCTTCGGAACCGCATGCCGCTCTTTCATCTTTACACTGCGGCTCCGATTGGCTTGGAAAAAAAAATTTTAAATATTAAATTGAAGTGTATTTCACTTGTGTTAATTCCTTTTTTTTTTTTTACTTTTAGTTCTAAGTTGGAAGATTATTGTGATCTTGAAATATTAAACCAAATTATATTTTTTATTTTTTGCCGCCTAAAATAACGTCACACTCACGGAAGCCGGTATACCCGCCAGTCGGTAAAGTCCCGATTTGCAGATGCTGTGCGAAGAAGTTCAGGAGCAGAAGTCCCATAAACCAGGTAAAATAAATATTTATGAAGATATTTTGCAAATATTTATTTATTTTTGTTTACTGACACAGTGATTTTTTTCCCAATTTATTTTTAAAATTCAGGTCAAGGCTCCGCTGAACGCTCTTAAAGCCAAAATGCTCAAAATGAGTTCATTACATAAATAAAATTTAATTTTCTCCGTTATACACACTACACACTTGTTTATACAAAGTGTAAAGGTAATAAAAAGCAATATATACAGTGGTACCTTTATTTTAGACGTCAAAACGTAATTGCGGCTCCCAGTGTTTTCTTTTCCGAGGAAACCGGGTCCAAATGGCTCTTTGGGTGTTAAGGGTTGCCGACCCCTGGTCTGGGTTATGATGGCTTGTTCTGCAAACGTAAGAGTTGATCAGCAGAAACTAGGTCGAAGGGGGCTGTTATGCAAATGGCGGTGTCGTTAGGTGAGGACAAAGGAGCAACTTTTGGGGATTTACCTGGACTGGGATGTGAGAAGGTGCAGCCAGACAAAGGAGTGATACCTGTTGGATCACATGGACTGAGGCTCATGTGGAAATTACCAGGGTCTGGCTCTGGTAGTGGATCTATCCTGGTTGTTTGTGGGGTGCAGATGGATCCGTCTTTGTATTGATCCGAATACGGCGTTAAACGTTTCTGAAAGGTTGTGTCCGAGGCCTCCTCCCCTGTTCAGAAACGTTTTTTCTGTTTTGGATTAGATGGCTTCTTCGACTCCTCTCTCCGACCATCTATCTTTGTCCAGAATACGGACATTGCTGTCTTGTAATGAATGGCCCTTATCCTTCAGGTGGAGGTCGACCGCTGAGTCCTGCCCAGACGTTGTCGCTTTCCTGTGTTGGACCGTCCGTTGTTGCAGAGGTTGTTTGGTCTCCTCAAAAATCTACAAGTTGGAGGTTCGATAAAATGTATAACGTGTAGCACAAATTACAACCCAGTTGTTTCATGACACTTTTCATGTGGAGCAGGTCAGGTCAGTTTTTCACTATCCCAACATTCCTCGTTTTTGCGGAGAACTCGGGCAGATCCCGGATCAATGTGGGTGACCTTCTGCCTTGATTGAAAGAAAGGGAGCTGGAAAGCACAAGTGCAATAGAATCGGAGGGCTGAGTGTCGGGAGGGACAGGCACTAGTTTTTTTAATAGTTACGTGCTAATAGCTGAAATGTCATATATTATTAACCTAAAGAAAAAGACAATAACAATAGTGGATGTCTGGGGAGGTGCTACAGTAGATCAAGCCACATCCCCAGGGAACCTGCAAAATGGGAGAGCCTGGGGACTAATTTTGAGATGGAAATTCTGTGGCCTTTGGTATTTGGAGCCTGATAAGTGATGAACATCCTGCTGTAGCATATCCTCTCTTTCCCGCAATCCGGCGAAGAATCATAGGAAAGCAAGGTCAGCAAGAGGTAACACCCAGATCTGCTGCTCAAACAATAAAAGAAAAGTGAACACAAAGGTTTACCTCAACATCCACAATTGGTTAAAATTGTGAATAACATAATTGATATGTTAAAAGCAAGAGAACCACCAGGAAATTACCAAAAAAACAGAGTGCTAAGAGACCTGAGAGAAGATATGAGCTTAGAGAAAAGTGTATCATGGAGTGCAGCTCAGCAGATAAGCCCGTGGCAGCGTAACCAGGGGCTAACTATAATCTTTTGCAAAAAGAGACGTTTTGGGTCCGTTCTTAAACAAAGGAGTTCACGGAGCTCAAAGGGACTTCCAGCGCAGCTGGGAAACGCTCGAGGGGAAGTTCGAGAGGTCGCCGTGGTTGCCGTAAATAAGATAAATCACCCTCGCGCTCCCAGGGTCCGGGACAAGACGGACGGACGGAAACGTTTTGTCATGTTTTTACAAGGAACACCTACAACATGTCTGCACATCCTCTTCTAAAAAAAAAAAAAAGTGGTGCCGCCTCTGACCTACTTTTGGGGCACCGGTGATTACAAAGTAAACCCTGTTAATTACAAGGTCTGCAATTTCATGAAGTTGCAGGGAGGATATTGAATTATTTACTCAAATATAATTTCCACACAGACAGGGCACAGATGGAGAAGTCATTCTCAGCGAACCCAAAAGTCACGAATGGAGAATTCGTGGCAGTGCAGAGCCCCACCCCAAAAGCGCCAAATCAAAATAATAATAGAATAACTAGCTTTATGGAATCACAAAACAGTCGTGGGTTTAAAAGCCCCAAAATAGCCTGCAATCCAGAATTGACAGAGGGTTCTTTCACCCCCCTCCGACTAAAACAGCCTCATAATGTCCTTTTTTTATCATCATGATTAAATGAACAATGTAACAGAATCAAAGGTAAAATGACATCAACGTTAACCCTGACAGCATCTCTGATTTGAACAGCTGAATATCAATTACACTTAAAAAAAAGTTGCTCACAATTCCTCCTTTTTTTCAATAGTTTCCCGGTGGCTCACTTGCATATTACATTCGAATTAAGGGTTATTTGTAATTTTGATCATTCCTGAAACCCTTTGTGTTCACGGATGTAACTTCTCGCTGTGGAAAAGAGCGAAATTTACCAATCGCTAGTCAGACTTTGTTAGCAGATTCTGCCAACTTCTGCCAACCGTTGCCTCTTTGTCATCATTTGGACTTCTGTCTTCAGTGTTATCCTCCTCGATGATGTCTCTCGGGTTCAAATAGAAATGGTTGACATGTTTTTTCACCAGGTCAACCTCATGACGTCACTGCGACATAAACAACAATGGTGGTATACAAGTTTTTTTTTACGATTTCATACAAATTAAGATACGGCGAGAGATTTGATTATTGTTTTTATTTAGCTGACACAATTATCGATCAATAGCCAGTGATCCCTTTGTAAAAGCGGTTGAGGCGGAAGGTTGTTGACATAAAATCTAACTTGAATTGGATGGCAATGCTACACCTTTTTTTGAACTTCCTGCGACCAAAATGCTGATTTCGGCCTAAGCAGAGTTTATTAAATTGGTCGCATTTGTCGCCATGTGCCGTCCCACATCATCCGTCCTTTGACATCCCTCTAACATCCCCACCCATCACCACAGCTGACCTGATGATGTGTCACCCGGGCCGGCTCCTCATATTGATAACCGGCCATAATGATCGGGAGACGGGGAGGACAGGCGCCGCCCTCATTGATCGGCCGGTGACAGTTAAAAAGCATGGCATAATTCCCATCGATTGCAGCCACATCGTGCAAGAAACGGTGTCATCCTCGATCGATTAACCATAAAAGTGTGCTGCAAAGATGCGTCACGGGTCCGCTCTGTTGCGCGCACGCCACTCTATTCATCACTTAAATGTGGGTGGTGCACTTTTTTGTGTTCTAGAGGGGTGCAAAAGGTTAAAAACCCAGAAGGAGGTGAATCACACCGACACCGGCGGGATCCCCGAACGCATTTACGTTTTTTTTTTTCCACCTCCTTTCGCTCGAAAAGAGATCGAAATGGACAAAACGAGTGTTGGAGTCAAAATGCTGGCAGAGGGAATTTGGGTTGAACGTCTCAAACCGTGCCAAAGATACAAGCCCCAGCCATTTACCGCTACATTTATTTTTTTTTTCCCTCGCTAAGCTGCCTCTAATTAACATTTCAACAAGAGAGGACACATGAAATATCCAATCGTTGAACTGGACTCTGCAAAATGTACCCACTTGTTTTAGCGCGTTTGACAAAGCCGGAGTTTTTAATTTAAACGTTTTTTTAATGAATGCCCGTTGTAAGGGTAAATACGTAGAAACAAGCAGTGAAGAACATTTAAAAGTAGCACCCCCTTATTATGGTGCTGGCAGTGAAGATTGACTGAAATTAAAAAAAAAAAAAAGAGAAAAAAAGAAACGGAACAGACAACGTATCTCAGCCTTGGAACTTTCATAATCCCTCCCGCGATTCGCCGTGCCAGTTTGATGTCTGGCACAATCCGTTTGTCATTCTACAAGGTTGTTTGGATTCCTGGAACCAAATTACGGCCATAGCCATAGACAAGGATAATCTCAGAATGCGGTGGCTCGGCTGGGCTTTTGGAAAATAAAGAAAAAAAAAAACAAAAAAAGCGCCAGGGGAGGAAACCCAGCTCCGTGAGAAAGAACTGAATAATTGTTAAAACTCACCAATAACCCATTTTGCCGTTCTGAGGAACCTTTTTAGGAATGAGGCAGTTTCTTTGTGCATTCAGACAACATCGCAAACCAGAACTATCGACCTCAGTTCCAGGAACTATTTTAGCTCTTGTTGCATTAACAGAATTCATAATCCACGCCCATTACATTCTATGATGCGCCATTTTTTAAAAGTAGTGTTTTCAAAGTCCTGTTTGAACGGATGAAGAGGGCCAAAGCTCTTCTGGCCTGCTATGTCACGGACGGGCTTGTAGTGGAACATCAACATTTTGGCCAAAATAGGTACACAGTTATCAAATGGCCTATCACAGTCCCTTACAGCTTGCGAGAATGGAAAACTAAAAGTTTGCCCGGGAGGAGAGCACTTCCTGAAACAAGAATCAAGTCGGACACTTCTTAGAACTGAGATCCTGGAAGTTTGAAAGCAGGTATTGCCACTTTGTTGCCATTCAACTTTCGTTAACGTTGCGGTTTTAAGGAGGAAACTGAACACGCTTGATAGTTATAACTAAAACAGTCACTCCATCACTGGACTTTCTACATTGGTTGGTCGAAAGTGTCAGCGAGGAAGGAAAGGGTCACGGCTTCAGGCCAAAAGAGGGGATGTTGGAGTGATTACCGGCGAATAAAGATTGACGGAGGGGTAATCTTCGGCTCAAACACCAAATAAACGCGGACACGAGACAGTGGTGACGGTAACGGAGTAGAGACGACTTCCGGAAAACACGGAGCGACACGGCAATTCTCACGGAAATAAGTTTTACTTGTTTTGTTTTGCCATCACCGGCGGGCGACCGGGGACCGTCTTGCTGCGAGGCAGAATCGCTTACCACCGCTACACCGTAGCCAGAGGTCAACTTAAAAATCCTACTTTCATTTGTTTTACCCCATTAACCCGAAAAGCTCGTTACTATCGCCATTATGCATTGTCCGGTGCGTCGCTCGCCAGCCGTCCGCACCCCGCTGCGCTGGCTCGGCCCTTGAAATCCAGAGTCGAAAGGCATGTGGATCATTCCTTTTTTGTTCCCACTCCCATTGGTGATTGTTACTGCCATGTGTTGAATCTGCCGGGATCTCTCCGGAGCCAAACCTCCAGCCGCCCACGCACACACACTCGCCGCTCCCTGCCACATCACTGCACCAGTGGGATTTAATGAGAGGTAAAAGCACTTTAAAAATCTCGGTTCCCTCCAGTATTGAATCATCTTTTCATTAAAGTCTCGGGTGAATTTTATTACACCGCCTCTTACCTCTGTATATGTTGTGTGAGTCATTAGTTTCTACTGATTCCAGTCTGGTACGTGTTGTCCCACCTCCATTTTCCTCTTCGTCATTTTAATCTGCCCATTTCTCTGTCACTTTCATTCATACTTGTTCTCCCTCTTCCCCGTCGCTCGCCTCGCTTTTTTCCCCGCGCTTTCCACCTCCTCCCCGGGCCGATCGGCTTACCTCGATGATTGGCCACACGGACGCAAATAGACGGATGAGCCGGTGATTAACGAACCCGGCGGACTCCGCTGTCAATTGTAATCACCTTCAATCTGCGCGTCTGAATCACTGCCCAATGTGTGCATGTATGTGTGTTTGAGTGAATGTGTGTGTGTGAACGTGCCCGAGCATGTATGTGCATGATGTAAACAGAGGGTGAATATCCTTCATGGCTGTAAGCGATGGAGAAGGGAGTTTGTGCCCTGAAGGGCTGCATATATATATATATATATATATATATATATATATATATATATATATATATATGTAGATATATGCACTGCTCAAAAAAATAAAGGGAACACTTAAATAACATAATGTAACTCCAAGTCAGGCACACTTTTCTGAAAAAACTGTTCACTAAGGAAGCAAATCCGGTTCATTTTAACTTGTTTTAAGGACATTACTTCAAAGTTGGATCAGCCTGTAGTTTGTTTTTCCTTTTTAATTTTGAGTGTGACCCTAAATCCAGACCTCCATGGCTGCTCATACATTTGATTTCCATTGATAATGTTTGTGTGATTTTGTTGTTAGCACATTCAACTATGTAAAGAACAAAAATTTTAATAAGAATATTTCATTCATTCAATCAGATCTAGGATGTTATTTTAGTGTTCTCTTTTTTTTTTGAGCTGTGTATATTTATTTATTTATCTATTTATTCACACACACACACACACACACACACACACATATATATTTATAAACACGTATAAATATATTTGAGTGTGTGTGTGTGTGTATACATATATATATATATATATATACACGTGTGTGTGTGTGTGTGTGTGTGTGTGTGTGTGTGTATGAATATCTGTCGCTCTGTCCAAGTTTCTTCAGAGCTGCTATGTAATTTCATTTCCCCTGCTCCTTGAATACAACACACACACGCACATGCGCACGCACACACATATCCTCACACACGCACGAGCACACACACACACACACACACACACACACACACACACACACACACACACACACACACACACACATTTAGCGAGCAGTCACCAGGGTGAATGGTCTATCACTCACACTCACACAAGCCATTTCTACTGCACTATATCAACGTCACATTATCAATGGCGTTGTGCGTGTGTGTGTGTGTGTGTGTGTGTGTGTGTGTGTGTTTGTGTGTGTGTGTGTGTGTGTGTGTGTGTGTGTGTGCATGTGTGTGTCTGAATAACTGCTGGTTGTGCAGGCAGTCACACAGCAGGGGGAGAACTGGAAATTTACATCTCAGAAAGAGAGAGACTGTTGGAAGGAAATTTATACATCTTGTCTCTCACCATAAACAAAACAAACAGATTTTATGGGTGAACGTGACACTTTTTTCTTGCACAAACAGTTCTTTATAAATAGAAACATAAATCTGACGCTGAAAGCAGTATAATGGTAAACACCACAAGGGGCACCATAATGAAAAAAACATTCAGACACAGGAAGGACGAAATGTGTGCTCCGGAGACTATTTCAAATTTCAAAATGCGATCATTCGGCCAAATATAAAAAGAGAAAATCCCATAAAACAACTAATGAGATACAATTAAAGCAGCTTTCCATTTGGTCGCATGATGATCGGTCAACCGAACGACATTTTTTTATGCTAACCAAACTGATTTATTTGTCTTTACAATCTAAATTCTGATGCAATCAGGTGCTGGTAGGGACGGTAATGGGTTGAGATGATGAACTCAGAGGTGCTCGCAGCTGAGCGTGCTGTCTGATGGCACCGCCATCCACATGACGCAGCTGCATCCAAACACGCCGGACAGTGAAATTACTTGCCGTTTTTACCCGGTCTGTTCAACTGTAATTCCACTTATACCCGCGCTGATTTGTCCATAAAGGTTAAATTAACTGTAAAATACATTTTTACTATCAGTACCCCAGTGTTACCCACAAATGGCAAAAAAATTAAGTGAGAGGAGACGGCATCAAATATGCATGGATGGGAGACAAAGAAGAACTATGTAAAGTTGGACAACACTGTCCTCTAGTGTGGAAGGATGGAAGTGACACAGTCATGCTAGTGGGAGTGTGTGTGTGTGTGTGTGTGTGTGTGTGTGTGTGTGTGTGTGTGTGTGTGTATAGAACATATTCAGACCAACCCTTCACCATTGCTCGATCTGATTCATATATGTATATACAAACACGGATACACACACACAGACACACACACACACACACACACACACACACACACACACACACACACACACACACACACACACACACACACACACACACGCACACACACATAAATACATACTTGTGCATCAATATATAATATCAAGCCCATTGATGGTGGGGAGGGAGTACATATATATATATATATATACATATATATATACATATATGGGCTGCTCATAATAATAACAGTCACACTTGTTTTACATTTTCACATATTGGTTTTACTTGGGAAAATTGAAAATGTAAAGTATTAGAAATATAATGGAAAATGGACCAGTGTTTCCCCAATCTAACCATTGACAAATATTTTTATATTTCATGGACTTTTAATGAAGGGTGTTAATGTTAAATTGTAAACGCAAATGTTTTTCCAAGACCCCTTTCACCTTTAAGGGCCAAAAATGTCCGGCGCCCAGAACCCCGCCAAGATGACACTCCACAGCATGACGAAAGCCCCGCTGAGCCCGGTCGGGCCTGTCACCGGGGCGACGTTCGGGAGACCGGCATTGTTAAAGGCCTTGTCGTGAACGTACTTGATGATGAACAGCGCTCCGGCGTAGGCCTCCTCGCACGCCGGCTGGATCTGCTCCTCCGGCAGCAAGTGGCTGAATTCACCTGCGGGATGAGTAAGCGGCGTGTTACATCGTTCTCTTTTCAGAAAGAAGCACCGATAAAATATTCCCATTTTGAAACCACAGCCATTTATCAGTCTTACAAACTGATAATAATGTATATTAAAAAAAAAATCAATAGAGAATCTACAGGTAAGTCTGAGCTCTGCTGCTACAAATTTAATAAGAACATGGTAGAAAGCATATTACTCCGATTTTGGCCATTAAACCAGCTCCCTGAATCTTTTCAAATCGATACTGCAGCCATTGGACGAGGAATATACAGCTCTTAATGTCCAAAACCATCTTACATCGGTGATTTGTGCTCGGAGTCTTTCAGAGCAGATCCTCTAAATATTCAAGATATCCCAAAATACAACCGGAGAGCGGCTGCTTTTTGTGCAATGTAGACCTAAATCAAGGGAAACGATCCTATTTTAGATGTAAATTCAAGGAAGCATATTTTCCATCAAGTGGATGTTTGCTACGATCAACAAACATTTAGTTTTTATTTGCATTTTCAATTTGTTTTTAGCAGACGCAAGATTTTAACAGAATATTGATTTTAATTTTATATGTTGTGCAAATTCTTTATTCAGATCTTTGAATATTTTACAAGTATTTATGGTCATTATTATTATTATTATTATTATTATTATTATCATTATTATTATTATTGTTGTTGTTATTATTATTTATGCAGTGAGGTTTTTTTTTACTATCGTTTAACAATTATAACAATGCTAATGTCCTTTGACAATAAATAATGTAAACAAATAAACAAAGTATTGATTGACTGATATTTTTGACTGATTGACTGATATTAATTTGCATACTTTGGTTTTGTTCCCCTCTTTCTACATGTTTTACTGCAGTCCAAGATGCAGTACTAAATGCTCTAAGACTATTCCAATGTATGATTTTTACCAGTTGTTATATTATTCATGGCTGGTTTTGTGCAACATAACTTTTCCCCTTCACTGCACTATTTGTCATGACATGAAATGTTCACATCACAATAAACGACGGGCTCACCTTTGTCTCTCAGCTCGAAAGTGTAGGAGAAAGGTATGCCGAAGAGTCGAGCCCAGTCACGGCTTGAACCAGAGTTTGGGTCTGGGAAGTGAAGAGCGAAGGAAGGGGAAAGATGGGCGGGAGGAGAGTGAAACATTGTCAGATTGTGGGCCGTCCTTGAAAAAAGTGGCAATACTTTGTGATTCCTTTGTCAAAAAAGTAATTGCTGTCCTCCATCTGTTTAACATCACTTGAGCCAGATGTCCACCTGGAGTCTCCATCCAGCATCACCTAGCAACCACCCTGAGCAGACCACCCTCATTTACCCCCTGACTATTATTCACCCCGATCATCTGATTCACCATTGTCTTATATAACCTTCTGTCTCCTAATCGATGCGAGTGATTTAGATCAGCTGCATGTCTGCGACTTTTAATCGATGATAACAGAACCTTATCTCCAATCCAAAGTGTCGGGGGGGCCGACAAATATTTGCTCAAAAAAATAACCCTGAGGAAAAAAGTGTGCATGTGCATGTGTGTGTGTGTGTGTGTGCGTGTGTGTGTGAAATGAGCCTACCAGAAATTATTGATATTATAAGAGGTGTCCCACAAGGTTCTAGTTGACAGATTAATTTCTTTTTCACTGTTGATTTTATTGTGATAAAATTTCCTCTGTGAATGGTCGTAAATCTCATTTTTATGCAGATGATATAATAGTTCACTTGCTGGCGGGGCAGAGGAAACTATGGTGAGCTGAAGCCGAGGTTGAACTTTATTCTGTATAATCCAATGACGGAACCCTCAAAGGAGCAATGGTGGATCACCTGCCAGTGAGTGGAATTATGTCAGACTTTGACATGAGGATCTTTTTTTTCACATTTCTTAACACCAAGATCTAGAAAAAGAAGGCTGCTGAGAGAGGAGCTATGTTATTGTACGAGGAAGTCTGGCGTGGCAGAAGAGTATATTAGAATGGTTCAAGACATGGATGCAAGCTGTGAGGTAGTTCTTCAGGGATCAACTCTGAGCCCCTTCTTGTTTGCCATAGCAATGGACATACTGACAGATGATGCTAGACCAAGATCTACGGGTCATGTTAGACCAAGATGTAATTATCTGAAGAAGTCTGGAGTGGCAGAGAAGTATGTTAGAGTGGTGCAAGACATGTATGCAAACTGTGAGGTGTCCTGTAGGTGTAACTGAGTTCAGGGTGGAGGTGGGAGCTCATTGCGGATCAACGCTGAACCCCTTCCTGTTTGCTATAGCGATGGACATGCTGACAGATGATGATAGACCAAGATCTACAGATGATGTCTGTCCAAGATGTTATTGTATGCGGAACTTTGGAGAGTTAGAAAAGTATGTTACAGTGGTGCAAGACATGTATGCAAGCTTGCAAGCTGTAAAGTGTCCTGTCGGTGTCACAGGAAAATTCAGGGTGGAGATGGGAGTTCATTAGGAACCGACTCTGAGCCCATTCTTGTTTGCCATAGAGTCAGGGTCAGGCATATATCGATGCGAGATGGATATAGGATGCTGAAGTTGGAGCCACAGGCCAGGAGGGCAAGAGGAAGACTACAGTGGACCAGTGTGGGCTGGATGAAAGAAAACATGTAGTTAGTTGGTGTGAGAGACAAGGATACGGAGGAGAGGGTAAGCTGGGAACAGATGAATGGCAGAGGAGACCTCTGAAGGGAGCTGCAGAAACAGAAAATAGATACCAAGCTGTGAGAACAATAAAGAAGCTTTAGTCTGATAAGTATTGAAATAATTTTTGGTGATCGCTGATTGATCGATTTCCCCTCAGTTCTAGATTATGGCGATATCATTTGCAGACCCCTCCTCTGCGGCCCGTCATCTCCGAGTCATTGCCAATGACTGTCACTCGTCACGACCGCCTCTGCGACGGATGGCTGAACGTCTCCGGCTGAGAGGCGCAATAACCTCTTATGACTCCTCTTCTTCAGGGGCCATCAGCAAGAAATTACCATTCGGCTGTCTCAATTATGCAAAAATAAAATTGCAGTTCCCGTTGGATCGACCCAAAATGACTGACTCACGCTCGAGGTCCCAGAAAGTTCAAGGCGCAACCCTCGGCTTTTGTTTTGCTCGGGCTTCTGGCGGTGACCTTTAACTGGAGATGAATATCGATCGCAAAAAAATTGTCGTCATCTCGACAAACTGATCACAAACATTCCTGTCGCAATCTGACACTATCTATATTCTCATTTACCTGTTTTGTCCTATTTGTACTGTTTCTGGTTTCTTTCTTTTCGCCATTAAGTATGTATGTTAGTATACAGTGTGTAACCTTGTTGTCAACCCAAATGTAGGTAAGCAGAGTCTTACAAAGGATCTGCGGGGGCGTTCCCACAGTGTAATCCATCCCGTGCACCTTCTTCATCTCTGCTGCCGCCGCTTTACCCACTGCAACCTGCAGAATTCAACCTTTTCATATCAGGTGATGATTGCAGTTCATAACATGTATGGGCTAACAATGAAAATGCAATTATGAAAATGCATACGCGATCACGCACAGCTATCATGGTGGAAGAGATCGTCATGGAAACATTGAAATGGTCATTTATTTCAATATTAGTATGTCTACGTTTTAGAGACTAACAAGCATTCACTTTCTCATTTACATGTCTGGGCAATTTAGGGTTACCGATTAACGGTGGGAGGAAACCCATGAAGACATGGGAGGAAGGGCTTCTGACGGAGCTTGCAGATGTTTAAAACATTTATTGGTATAGGATTCTAAGAAATAGACTGAAAATGTTTATGATGTTACATGTATGCAATGCCTTGCGTATATTCATTGGATGTATGAAAATGACACTGAAAATCCCTGTATGTATCTCAGTTTATGACCACTAGGGGGCGCAGTTTGCTTACTGAACCAACAGGAAATGCACCTGTCAGTCAAACTAGAAGTTTTTTTTATGGGACATCATTGTATCACACTCACACACACACACACACACACACACACACACACACACACACACACACACACACACACACACACAAATGCACTGACCAGTTCTGAGTGGTTGGGTGCTGAAACCTGTGGGTGGCCATACGGCAGCAGAATGAGTTGCCCAGCAGAATGAATCGTGAGGAAAAGAAGAGTCCGGTTCCCCATTTTACCTCAAAAAACACAGATTATTACAATATAATTCACAGATAACTAACGCTTGGAGTGTAACCCTTTTTTTATGTAAAAATATGTGATCATCCGGATAAGTGAAGGTGTATAACAGGGTAATAACAGGTTAATTACCCACAAAGTCCATGATGGCCGTGGCTTCCGGCTCGGATCCTGGGGATTTTCCGCAGTACGTGTTTGAACAACTGTCGAATGACACTCCGACCGCTGGCAAGAGAAAGACGGGAGGAACAGGTCAAGCGAAATGACGTGGCCGGAAGAGTCAGAATAAAAAAGGATAATTGGATAAGTAAATTAACCAAAAAAAAAAACATCAGCACATAATTTTCACTCTTACTGTTTAAAGTATCTCACGGTAAATTAAGAGGAAAAAATGGCAATAATAGAAAAGGAAGAATGAGAATAGACTGAAAATGCAGAGGTGGTCTGGTTTTATCTTCTTATTCATTTGAAGTATTCGTGCAATTTTATGATGAAATTAGATTATTTCTTAGCTTTATTTATTCTTATTTATGTCAACATGGATTATTTTTCCAAGTGTTCCTCACTCACTTCCCCAGTTGGCGTTGAAGTTCCTGTTGAGGTCGACACCGTAGCAGGTCCCGCCTTCCAGGGGCTGCGAGCGAGATTTCCTCCACAGACGGTCCTGCGGCCACACAAAAGTTCATCTCAATGTCGGCTTGCTCATTCAGGTGCAGAAGAACAAGAGGAAGTGCGTTTTGCTGACAACACTCATGATTATGACTTTATTAGTGAGCACATAGCGGTTTCTGAAATTGATGTTTTCTCCATTTTTGAAAAGCTAATTTTCTGGTGGAAGGCAGATGCCGCTCTCTGCTGTTAGCAGCCAGAATTTTGCCCTCCGCTTGTTAGCTTAGCATGATGAATGTTAGCCAATATTATCAGTATCTTAACTTTGTCACAAGTCATGAAATACGAAAAGACAACTCCAGATCAGTCTCGTGTCACCACAATGTAAATATCACAACGTACATCTCGATAGGGGCAGGCATGAACAGACAATGTGACCACGGAACCAAAAAAACATAAAAAAAAAACCAAACAAATTATTTGCCATTTATTGTGCTAAGCTAACTGTTGCTCTCTGGTTTAAATAAATAATAAAATGGATGAACGTCCTAAAATAAGGTTGGCCTCTAAATGTGGAGATTTGAGTCTTGAACGTGACTCACGTTGGTCCATGTGAAGATGTACCCGTCCACGTTGACCACAGGGGTGATGTAGATGTCCAGATCCTGCAGCATCTCCTTCAGCCTCACATCAGTCTCATAGGAACCAACAATCTGAATGGGGTTTAGACGACTTTTTTTTTTTTTTAACCTGCATTTTGGTGCTCAATGAATCACAAAAACAAACAAAAAAAACAAACCTCTTTGACGAACCACTGGCAGAATGCGGGAGAAATCCACTCCCTGGCGTGGACCCCGCAGTCCACCCAGATGGCCTTCCTGTCACCGGGCTTCCGGTTATTCAGTCCCAACTGCCAATTTATGTGACCAAAGGGTTGGACAAACAAAATAACAAAATAAAGGTTTCCCCTGAACCTTATTTGCTTTAGGGGAATCCTTTCTTCCTTAAATAGCATTCAAAAGGATGTTAAATCAGCTCACTGAGTGTAGTGGCTCCCTCTAGCGGCTGTTCACATCTGCCCTTAATGACATCACAAGAAACCCTTGTCTTGTTCGACATGAAAAAAAATATAAAATAAATAAAACATCTATTTCCAGTGATACCTAATCGCAATAATCGCTATTGCTATTATGAAAACTATCATTTATTTCTACAGCATCAAAGCATGAGATTGACAAGCTGTTGACAAGCTGTTATCAATACTAACAAAGATATAATAGAAAATACTCACATTTATTATGTAATTTAATTATTATTCTAACTTGAATTAGGATATTTCCACAATTTTTACGTATAAATCATAATTAATCTATTTAATAGATTGCAAGAGATTTTGCTGTTTTAGAGCCGCAGAGCTGAAACGGAGTTCCAGAAATCCAAAGGACAAATTTTCGTGAGATGTACACACACAGCCCATTGAATCATCTCAGTTAATTGCGTCCGTCTACATGTGTGTAGTTGTGCGTGTGTGTGTGTGTGTGTACATATTCCCGGGTTGTAATAAAACTGATATCAAGCGTGAAACACCTTCAGCAGAGTGATGTTCCTTCCCTCCACCGTTCGTCCATAAACTGCAGAGGAGACCAGCTTTGGGTTCAAACGCTCCACATTTTCCATCCAGTTGTAAATCTTTAAAAACATCATCAGGTAACTAATAAATCAAAAAACTTTAATTGCAAATTTCAAATGCGCTTATGTAAACTGCAATAAGGATGTAATAAATTTCCAGGGCAAAGGGACTCGTACCTCATCCATGGGGTGATATCTGGTGTAATTATAATGCCAGGACAACTCTGAAACAGCCAATAAACTGTAAAAAAAAAAAAAAAAAAAAAAAAGATGGTCAACGTTACGAATGTGTCTTTTACTTATTTATCAAATTACCGTCTTGGTGGTACCATTTGATTTAGGCATTTAAAAATAAAATAAAATAAATGTGTTGCAAAAAAAAAAATTGCTCATTGTAAATTACCCCTTACTGATATGCACTTTCTCTAACTCATTATTTCCACGTTTGAATATTCTTTCCAGTGAACACAGTCAGGCCTGGTTTTGCAAATGCCAAGCTGTGATAAATATAAAAATCCCCCGGATTCATACACACCCAAAAAATACACAAAATGTTTTTGACAGTAGGTGATACTATTAAATTCAGGAATCAACGATAAATATCGCTGTGCTTACCTGCCAGCATTCATCAGCAGGAACACACCTGGAACCCAGAATATAAGCCTCATTTTTCAAGGTTTGTTTTCTGGAGGATCCGCTCTGGCGACACCTGATCCCAAAAGGGTGAGCGGCGATGTTGTGTTCATAACAGAGCGGCTTTGAATCAGTGATGTATTAATCTTTCATGGAGTGTCTTTCTAAAATTATATGACATGTGGCTGATTAGATAAGAAAAACAGATGACAAACTTCCTCAAGTGAGGACACATTTCCATATATATATTACAAATAAAATAAAAAAATAAATAAAAAAAAATATCACCCACTTACTATAAATTGTAATAATTTATCTGTATATATGTTCAGTGCTGTACAATATTTTTTCATACTCTTGTGCACTCTCTATCTTTCACTTGGTACTGAAGACCTTAAGACACTTTATAGTTTTCACTTGTTACTTAAGACACTTTATAGTTTTTTTGTATTTCTTATTCTCTCCTTTTTATTTATTTATTTATTTTTACTCTTTATACAATTTTCTACTATTATTTATTGTTGTTATATGTTTTAACTCTTATTACAAAAATCAGGATATATTTAAATCAAAAGATTAGTAATAACAGTTGAAAATGGCAAAAGTAAATAAATAAATAGATACATACAAATGAATACATATAAATGAAAGTCAAAAATGTGCCAAATTAATTAGAAATTAAATTTCTTATTATTATTCTAAAATTAAACAATTAATAATGTTAAAAAGATCTCCAATAAAACCTTTTTGTTTCAAATTATAATGAAAAGTAAAGTCGAAAACACCAAATTTAAGAATAAAAAAAAAAATTAAACAACTGAAAAACATTAAAAACACAAAATGTGAGCAATACAAAAGTTGAAAAATGGAAAAAAAATATATAAAAATGAAAAGAATATATATGCTTGCAAAAATCTGCACAAATAATACTGACATTTGAAATTTTCTGTCACATTCAGTTACAGCTTAGCAGTTCACCAGGAATATTCAGCTCCATAACTGCACCGACCCGTCCCTCAGCTGGCCAGCAGAGAGCACTTAGATGGCTATTACCTCTTAATTAGAAAAATACCCGCCCTCGGGTGTAGATTAAAAATAGGCCTGTTTGGGAGCATTGTTGGGGTG
Organism: Fistularia commersonii; assembly: GCF_037954325.1. Classification (NCBI taxonomy): domain Eukaryota; kingdom Metazoa; phylum Chordata; class Actinopteri; order Syngnathiformes; family Fistulariidae; genus Fistularia; species Fistularia commersonii. The sequence continues at coordinate 11,189,288 of NC_141287.1, read as the reverse complement.
GGAGGAGTAAAATAAAATAAAATAAAATACTCAGATTTGCATCCAGAGCTGTGAGGACGTGCCTTGGGGGGGGATTTAACCCGACAGCAGCTGCAGGAGCGGCAGCTCTCGTCCCTCCGCTCCGCACCGTCAGGGGTTACTGGCCGGCGATGATTCAGGAATTCCTCCACTCCTGAAACCGTCCTGTGTGGCTTTTCTATCCTGTTGGGATTCACGTGGATAATGTAATTGGTGACCGGCTGCCATTCAGGTCGGCGGGAGGGACGTGTAGTGAATTGCAAATGTTTTCTTTTTTGTTTTTTAATTTGGATTCCCCAGTGACTGGGAAAACTTGCGGATCAGAGTGAAATCATCATCCCTGGAGGTTCCTGGACAAGAGCCAATGGGAGCCCTGTACACCATCTGCTGCTGTCACTTCTACCTGAAGCGCAACAGAGAGGAGAAAAATGCCATTTTACGGTGAGATCCTACAAAACTGTGACATTTAATCTATTCTTTAATAACCCGTCACCCTGCTTTGGAGTCATTTCCTTCTTCTCTCCTGAACCTCAAGAATGAGTGGAGCTTCAAGGCAGCCGGAGCTGCAGTCCAGCGACTCGGACGACAGCGAGACGCAGGAGGAGAGCCTTTTCGGGCCCCGGCTCGCCGGCAGGAGGCCCCCGGGAGCCGAGGAGGGCCGGAGGAGAACGGGGCGCGCCGGCTTCAACGGGAGAGGGTCGTCCGACCTTTCTCCCGCACGGAGGGGGTCCGACCGGGAGCTGCAGGCGTTCATCAGCCTGAGGGACCAGGCTGACACGGCAACGGAGGTGAGGACACACACTTTTCTTTATTGATTTAAAAAAAAAAAAAATCTGAATATATGTCGACCTTCCCGTCGTTGGCCAAAATGGACATTTCAATTTAATAAAAGAAATGAAAATAGCCCTTATTACTCTTTTTTATAGTTTTAAACTAAAAAGATTGATTTGACATGAGCTCGCTTTTGATAATTTTGATCATTTTAATTTTATTGATGATGATCGGAAGCCCTTATGACTCTTTATAGTTTTAAACTAAAAAAAAATTATTCGACAAGAGCTCACTTTTAATCATTTTTATAATGTTAATTATATCGATGATGATCGGAAGCCGCTGTCTGTTTTATGTACAGAAGCTCTAAAGGGCCAAACAAAAAAGAATTGCTGAAAATGCAAATTAATGAATAGAATGTTACAGTATGCCATTAAAATGTCTTTTTGGTATAAACTGTCAATTTTTATGTCTTTTAACTCGCCCTGATTTTTTATGAAACCACTTGCTTTCTGATGCATTTGATTAAAAAGTGACAGGATTATTGGTGCCCTGGAGCAGCCATGCACTCATTTATCGTCCGTTCATGCACATCTCGCCGCTTGCGTGTGGCTTCAGGCCGGTGGGATAAACAGAACGTACTACACAGATGCTATTTTTTAAAAGTCCTCCTCGTGTACTTCGGTGTAATTCAGTAATTCGGTCCCTCGTTCTCTTATCTGCTCGCCTCCCTAATTTAATGAACCAATTACGGGACAGGGACGTACACAGGTTTTAGTGTTCACATCCCTAAGTGAACCAGACATAGATTTTAAATGAGTTATCTTTCCACACAAGGAATGAGGATTTTGCTTCTGCTACTATACGAGTCTGTAGTTAATATACTGTAAATACTGTGTATACATACATACATACAAATATCTTTTATTTTACCTGGTAGAAACCCTCACTGAAATTAAACATCTAGTATTAAAAGTGACCAACACAACAACATGGTTGGGGCAATAAAATGGGCGTAAACAAACTGCCACACATACAAATATAGCAACAATTACAGTATCACAGGTACCAGTTGCGTTGACCAAGGTCAAATCGAGTATGATTTTATTTATAATGCGCCGAATCATAGCCTGGATGTCTGATGACACTTTTCATGTTCCAGGTCCGGATCGGAACTCTTAAAAATGATTTGATAAAACCAAACATTCCCCGATGAGCTAGCACATCTTGGCGCTGGCAACGAGGAAATATCGCCATTTACCGGTGCAGGGGTGAGAGTTGGGAAGGAATTGCTAATAATAACTGTCACAAAAGGTTATATGATAATAGCTGAAATGATATTAGCGGATTATATTTGCGTAAAAGAATATAGTGTTGGGTGTCTGAAAATCAGTCGGAAAATCAGTCGATCAAACAACACCCCATGTGCATCAAGGTGTATCCCTCAGCAGCTAGCTATTCTATCTATTCTATTCTATCTACAGGACTGTCTCAGAAAATTAGAATATTGTGATAAAGTTCTTATTATCTGTAATGCAATTACAAAAACAAAAAATATAATACATTCTGGATTCATTGCAAATCAACTGAAATATTGCAAGCCTTTTATTATTTTAATATTGCTGATTATGGCTGATTATGATTATGACATCTTAATAAAATCCTATCTAAAAATATTAGAATATCATGAAACAGTAATTTTTGTTTTTATAATCGCATTACAGAAGATAAAGAACTTTATCACAATATTGTAGAAGTCTTGTAGAAGCAATAAGGTTTGAAGCCTGTTCTTCTAACAAACACAGGGAGCACTGATGTCAAATAAACTTGTTTTAAGAGAGATAGAAGATTGGAGATTCTTGCCCATTTGACCCTTGGATTATTGTTCATTTATTCATTATTTGCACCGCTTATCATACCCACTTATTCACCCTGGACTGGTTGCCAGCTGGGATAAACTCCATCTCTACCACCCACCTGTAACCCTGAATCGCAGGGTGAGCTGCATAATAAGAATAAGAACAACTTTATTTATCCTGAAGGAAATTGTTGTGCCAGAGTTTCAAGTAAAACATAACAATAATAAATAATAGTAGGAAATTGTATAAACAGTAAAAAAAAAGGAGGGAGAATAAGAAATACAAATAAAACGATAAAGTGTCAAAGTCAAGGCTATAAAGTGTTTTAATGTCTTAAAAAGTACAAAGATTTGAATATTCCCTACGGCTGAAGTCTTAATAATTATGAATAACAGAGATTGAATAAATGGACGAATGTATTCAAATGCGGCCTTGGGGGGAGTCGCCATTCACTCATTCACACATCAAAAAGAGACATACAACCATTCACCCTTTCATTTACATTTCATATCAATAACAGGAAACCATTCATTCACTCATTCAAGTCATATATAGACATATAGCCATTCACTCTCATTCAAATGGCATATAGAGGCATGCAACCATTCACTCACTCATTCATGTGTCAAATAGCTCCATGCAACAATTCACCCTCTCATTCACACGTCAATTAAATACATCGCCCATTCATTCTCTCATTCCCGTTATAGAGACACATGCAACCATTCACGTGCCACATAGAGCCGTGCAACCATTCACTCACTCATTCACAAACCCTTTGGAAACATACAACCATTCACTCACTCATTTAATTCATATAGAGACATGCAACCATTCAGCCTCTCATTCATGCATCATGTTAAAAACATTTTTTGGCTCAAATTATATTTTTGACGAATTGAATCGCTTACTTAACATTTGGCTCTGTTTTTCGAAAAACCTGACAGTCACTCATCCGTTCACACGTCTGGGAAATTAGGATCTCCAAAGAACCCACACGCTTGTTTTTGGACCTACACGGAACATGCAAACACATAGAAAAGACAGAGGAGCGAACCACTAGCTCACCCCCAAACTGCACGATCCGTTACTTATTTATCAACATATTAAGTCTAACAAGCCTAGAAAAGGGACAAATATACTCAGCTTTAGTGGAGCATGGCGTCAGAGGTTTTTTTCCTCCCCCCACCGCCACCAAAGACACACTGAGAGCTGCCAGTGTCCGCACAGATTGAGTTTGACGAACATGTGACACTGGGGCTTCGGTAACGGGGCTGGTAGGAGACAGTGGGACACATTGTACCGATGTGATGTTTCCTCGGCGGGGATGTGGGTCAGCGGCCCAGACCGACGGACGTGCGTGGTAAGACCGTCCTGACGGCGGGTCTGAAGAGAGGATGGAGGCTGATGGCGATTGCAAAATGAACACAAGAGGGAAATATAGGGGAAAATTCACAAAAATGCAAAAACAGCAAGTCACACATTCACCCTGTCATTCATACTTCATAAAGGCATGTACAACCATTCACTCTCTTGCTGACATATCATAGAGAAGCATTCAGATGCTTCACTATGATAGGCTGGCTAAAAATGCTATGCTAAAATAATGCTGACATGAATTATCTTTGCATTGAGGCCCTCTTGGCGTAGGTTTTTGAACCATTTTTTCAGTCTATGTTTTTCCAGGCCCAGCACCCATCCCTAACTGGGCAGCGAATGTGCATGTTTTTTTTCTCTAGACATCATACAGAGACAAACAACATTTCACTTTCTCATTCATACGTTACACACTCCCAAACTGTGTTAACCAGATCATCAGGTGCAACTTTGGGGTTCAGTGTCTTCCGTGAGTGCACGTCGGAAAACCAGAATAGCGAAGAGTTAGCATCATGCATCATTCATGTGTGTGTGCGTGTGTGTGTGTGTGTGTGTGTGTGTGTTCAGGAATGGGAGAAGCTGAACTTTGACATACACACTTTACGTTACGCCCGGCGAGAGGTGAGATCTCGATGGAGGAAAATCCTGCTGCAGCTGGGTGAGCCGTCCGGCTGCCGTCTCCAACCCTTCGTTCAGTTATTCTTCTTGTGTATTTACTTGACTTTTTTGATTTTCACGCCCCTGCAGGTTATCAGCGCGAGGCCGACGCATTGCTGAACGTAAATAGACAGAGTCGGCGTTTGAGCGGCGACAAGGAGAACGTCCGCAAGGCGACGGAGCTGCTGAAGCAGCTGCTGGAGAACACCTCCCTGTTCCTGCCCGGGAGCGGCTACCAGAGCAGATACCTTTACGTCATGGTGAGCACTTACCTTCCAAAGCTTTTTTTTTTTTTTTTTTTTTTTTAAAATCTGCAGTAAAACAAATAAAATGTTGAAATTGATTTAAAAGATAAATCAATAAAAAACCCTATTGAAGTCATACTGATAGCATTTTATTATGATAAAAATACTAAATATAAAATATATTTAATTGGATTTTTTAGGTAAAACATACTACTAATGCATTGAAAAAGTAGAACCCATTAAAAAAAAATTGTATTTGGAAATTCCGCTTTCAGCACATTGTGTGCTAAAGATATTATTGTCCAGCTGGGTTTCATTAATCATTGAGCTGAATTCAATCTTTTCAGCCTTAAAATGTTATCTTGACATTTAAATATCCCGTCTGGGTCATTAACTGGATTAACTTGTCACAAAGGATGGATCAAATCAAGTTAAATGACTAGATTCAGGATCTATGTCTATATGACTTTTGAATAGAATAGAATAGAATAGAATAGAATAGAATAGAATAGAATATTCTTTTAACCATCGGCAGTAAGGCCCAGGGAGGACATCTGTCTACAGCAAAAGACAGACAGTTCCTGGTTGACTTAGGAAGACAGTTGAAGTTCCAAGACACAATAACATCAACTCAGGCCTGATATGGTTCTGATGTCTGAGGCAAACTTTCAAATGGTTCTGCTGGAACTGACGGTCCCCTGGGAAGACAGGATGGAAGAGGAGCAAGAGAGAAAGAGGGCCAAATATGGCTTATTACACAAGCCATGGTTCATCCATGATGGGTTAATTCCAGAGAACCAATTTCCCCACGGGGATTAATAAAGGATAAATGAATTAATTATAATACCCGCCTCTGCCTCGGAAGCAGGGGTGGAAGAAGGCTGCGGGGGCATTTAGGAACCCAGGGGCCACCAAGAACACCAAGAACGCTGGCCACCAAACTGCTCAGTAGGTCTGGATCAAGAGGGGTGACCAATGTCTTGGTTAGCTTCCACCCGATCATCTCCAGCCAGGTCGCCTGGAAGATAAAACCCGAAAAACCCCATGATGCCAGGTCCTTCACTGACGACACCGCGAGGTGTACAATACAACAGAAGAAATCTAAAAATTTACAATAAAAAAGAAAAAATATGAATAGTATATAATCAGTATATGTCTGTGGATGTTCCCAGTCGTCCAGGTCATGGTGAATTCCTGTCGAAATCTTCCTGTCGTGGCAACTGGACTTGAATTTCTTCATTTGAACACGTTTCACCCCTCATCCGAGAGGCTTCTTCAGTTCTAATGCCCTATGGGGAATTTTTGAATATAAATGGCAGGGTTGTGGGCGGATCCAGGTTATGGTTGCTTGTTATGTAAATGGGCGTTGATTGTCAGAAACTAGACCAAACCTGGGCATTTTACGGCCCGCGGGCCACATCAGACTATTTTCTTTGAATATTTTAACAAGTATTTTTCAATCAATATTGAGTTTAGAAACATTTTTTTCCTTTTTATTTTTTTTTTCCAAAATATTGTCGGTTGGTACATTTATATTATTATTAATGATTTTAAAATTGAAATAAAATGCCAAAAAATTGAAATATTTAAATTGCAATTTTCATTTTGTTCACCTAGTTGCCCCGTGCATAAATATTAAATCAGAAATAATTGCCCACCCACTGTAGGGGTGTTATGCTAATAAGTGTGTCGTTCTTTGGGACATAAGGGCAATTTGGGGGAATTTGCCTGGGTTGGGATGTGAAAAAGTAGAGCCAGACAAAGGCGTGAAACCTGTTGGATCACATGGACTGAGGCTCATGTGGAAGTTACCAGAGGCTGCTTCTGCTGGTGAATCTTTCCTGGTTGTTTGGAGGGGGAAGATGGGCCTGGTCCATGGGTGCGAATCCGTCGTGGATATAACGCCGTTTTATGTTTGTGTAAAATCAGTATAAACATGTAAAAAGTGGCAACTAGCAACAACACCTATGGGTGAATGGACGTATGGGTTAGTGAATGAATGAATGAATGAATGAATGAATGAATGAATGAATGAAAAGACATCTTTTGAAAGAACAGCTGGGTTTTAAACACCCAAAATGTAGGGAGCAGAGAAGACCGACGAAATCTCTCCTCCGCACATAAAATGAGAGGATGAATGACTGCATGGCTGTAGATGTGAAAGTGTGAATAGACAAGAATATTCTTTTAATCGTCCCACAGTGGGGAAATTTCAATTTTACACACAGCAGAAAAGTGGATTGTGCCCCTCCAAAATATAAGATCAAATAGACAGAAGACATAATCAGTAAAAATATGTGCAAAAAGTGGTAACTTGCAGCAATGCTTACAGCAGCATCACCTACGCGTGAATGGATGCATGGGTTAGTGAATGAGTGAGTGAGCGAATGAATGACTGAATTGATTTATTAATGATAAGACATCTGCTGAGAGAGGAGCATAAAACAGCAGAACAGCCGCCGACAGGAAGGTTCTGCGAAATCCCCCCTTCGCACATAAAATGAGAAGGTGAATGACTGCATGTCTCAGTATGATGTGTGAATAATTGCATGGATTTATATGACATGTGAATTGAAGGTGAACGGTTGTATGTCTCTATATGACATGTGGCTCCCTTCAACCCTGAAAATGAATGAATATGAAAGAATAAACCCTTTTTCTCATTCATTTTTTTTCTCCTTTTCATGTTTCTCTTTCCGTCACCCCCTTCCTCCCACTGCAGGACAGACTGGTGTCTCTGGACAGCGCCGAGGACTTTGTCAAACTGGCCTCGCTGAAATATCCCAAGAACGAAGCCTGATTTAAACGACTCGAACAAAACAGCATTCATACACACTCTCATGCACACACACCGATGGCGTTGGAGCTGCCACGCCAGGCGGTAACGGCAGAATTTCTGCCTGACTCCTTTTCATGCATGGTGAAATGGAAGGTGGCCGTGCCTGCGGATGGACATTGGCAGTGCCAAAAATGAAGTTTAACGCAATCTATGTCCTTTTTTTTCTATTTCCTGCTTATTTGTTGGTAACACTCCGTTACGTGTCGGTGAATCAAACCTGAGAAACGTTGACATCCCTTGTGGCCTCATTTAATTCACTACTGTGATCAATCTCTCTGTGACAATGTCGTTGCATTGTTATGCTCCTACTTACGGTAAACAAATGCACAAACACAGAGGCTTAATTTGAGATTGAATCGATTAACAGAGACATAATTTTTTCTTTAATTTATGTAAATAAAAAAAAATTGTTCAATTGTTTTCACAGTAATTAGCAGGTGGATGTCACGTGTTGTTTTTTGTTTCTTTAGTGATGAGACATTTTAAATATCATGAAGTATTTGAATTGTTTGCTTAAGTTGCCGTTCTTCTAAAGCTAATAAAGTGTATCTGCCTGTCCCAGAGTGACACATTCAGTGTTTTGTCCAGAGGGTGGCAGCATGCAATTATGGACACAATTCATAATGTTATTGCAGGCAGGAATCTCCTGGAACGCAGAGGCGATTTTCATTCATTCATCATCAAGACCCCTTATCTCACACTCGGGGTCACACCGAGGCAGGAGATGATCGAAGCGGTCATCGGGTGAGATCAGTAAATCCCGGGACCGCATATAAACGTACGTTTTACCCCCTCATTTACATGTCATAAAAAGAAATATAACCATTCACCCGCTCATTCACAAGTAATGGAATTACAATCATTCAACCTTTTATTCACACGTCATATGGCAACAAACATGAGCGGTCATTCATGGGTCATATAGACATAAAGTCACAAAAACAATCATTTATTTACGTGGCATAAATATATATTTTTTATTATTATTATTATTATCATTATTATTATTATTGTCATAATAATATCAATAATTAATGACAAGTATTATTACTATTACATAATTGTTATTGTTATTATTATCATTGTCAGAATAATATCAATAATAATAATAATAATAAGATTATTATTATTAAATTACCATTTTTGTTATTATTATTATCATCATTATTATTATTACCATTATTATCATTATGGCAATAATATTAATAAGGATGATGATTATGATGATGATGATGATGAGGGCAGGAGCAATGACGACAGACGAGATGTGGCTTTTCTATTACATAAGACATGAAATCATTTGTCCAGAAAGAGACCAAGACTAAATTAGCAAGAGTGTGACTTATTTCCAAGAAATATTAAACTCCTAATTCATGAACAAAGGACTTAAATGTGATTTATACGGCCTTTCCTGTCAGAGGCGGCAGCATGTACGACACGCATCCTCGCAACCCAAAGTCTGAAAGCGTGACTTTAATTACAGAGTCTCAAACATCCCTTTCATGGAAAAAAAAAGCAGATAAAACCTCATCGCGGATTCAACTTCAAACCGTTTTTTTTTTTTTTTTTTAAATAATCCGACTTTTACACGCCCACCCGGGCAACCGAACCGCCCCGGGCTTCAAATACAGAGAGAGAGAAGCATCTTTCAGACAGTTAACAATTTTGGTATGTTAGACACACACTCGGGGGAGAAAGTTTACTCTGACCCAGATATTGTTCTCCCCCCAGGTCCTCTCCAAGTTAGGGAAACAGATGTGGAGCCGAGAGAGAGAGAGAGGGGAGTAAAGGATGGGAGGACCAATGGTCTTGCAGTACTGAAAGGCAGTGTGCGGCCTGCACCTTTTTCTCATTACACCACTCCTTGTGTGTGTGTGTGTGTATGTGTGTGAGTTCCACATACATGTGCAACGCTGACATCATCCCTTAACCTTTCACCGAATCGCTATTCGCCCTCTCCACAAAAGTAAGCCCGGGCTGGCGGCCGGCATGCTCAGCGGACCTGGAAATGACGACGGCGAGGAGGGGGTGATTAAGACGACTGATTTTCATGCGCTAAGTTCACTAAGAGGGGGAGCTGGGAGAAAAATGCGAGGCTATTTCTATTTCTTCTACCGGCATTGCTTGGCTCTGCGGCACAGATCCGCACAAAGCGTCACGAAAATCCCCCCGAAAATAATCACCAATAATTGGGTTGGTTGGACTCTTCCACTTGGCTACAGGATTTAGATATTGGATATTTTCATTGAAAATATTTGAAAGGCATCAGACCCGTTTGTCTTTTTTGCCGTTAAAAAGGCCCCATTAGCTTGAACCGAAACATGCTCGTTATTCATATTTTATATATATATTACATTACAACCTCTCTTTCTGAGAAAGCTAATAGTTAGCAGTAGGCTAGCCGCAGGCGTACTCTGCTCATATCCCACGATGCGCTGTCATCATCAATGAACGATAGCAACCTTGCATCTCCTCCCGAGTCCCTGGGCTTGATCCAACCAGGCACCCGTCATGATCCTAATGTATTATTAATATTTAAGCTATTATTGTATCATGTCAGCCAGCACCATGTAACTGTTTGCGCCACTGTTATGAGTAAGAGCTCATTTGTGAAGGCCGCCTGCATTGAGCCGGGACCTGTCCAAGGTTTACATACCTGTAAAAGTCTGTTTCCTCATCACTGTAACCAAATGCTTGTTAGTCGGGTGATGTTGGGTTTCATCTCTAAGAGTGAGGTCCAGACCTGTTCTTCATGGAAAGCGTCATCACATAAATAAAAACTGACTCGATTTGACTGACTGAAACTGACTCAAACATTACTGTATCACTGTTACAAAAAGCTGTGACTGTGATTTTAAAAGCAGGCTAGCGGTAGCGGTGCTACTGTGTGTCGAGGAACCTGCCAGAGCCCGGAGGTCTGGAGAACCACTCTCAGAATGAAGACATTAGCCGACACAAAGTCCGTGGCGCGTGGGGATGAAGTCTGGGGAGAGTTTGTGTGGTTTCCCCATAAAGGGGGCGGCTCCAGACTTCAGGACGGCCTGTTCAGGACCGCAGTCCCTGTGCCCTTAAAAGTAAACCTATGTGAGAGTGACCGCTCAGTTCCAGTTTAATGCTAACAAAAAAAATGTAAAATTGGAACAACAAACGATGGCTAATTGAGGACTATATCAAAAATACATACATTTCAATTGCTAGGTCAGTGCTGGTTCAAGCGGGGGGAAGTGTTTGCACGAAGTTGATAAACACCTAGTCTGCGGTGTCCGGCGTTCGGTCGCCTCGTACGCCGGCTTCGTGATTCACAAGCGCGTGTTTATGTCTAATGGATGAACCACGTCAGGTTTGGAAGTTTCGGTGAGTAAACAAACGCCTCAAACCCAAGGACTCAGATTTGCGGTAGCGCAAGCATTTTTTTTCTGATTAGTTACCCCCAGGAGTAACTTATTTGAGTTTACATGAGGGAGCCGGCCCCCATCCCTCAGTTAGCCATTCACACTGTTTAGACTAAAAGCCTCCTCACCCTCAGCCCAAAAAGCTAAATTCATGTCCGAAAAAAATATGGATGGAATATTTTGTACAGTGAATACAGTCTGGGAAATTATTTTAAACTATCAAAAGACAAAAACTTCATTGCTTCTTATGTGGCTAAAACTGTCAGGTGAGCAGATGTCAAGTCACGGTAGAATACAGGAAGTGATGTCCAAGAAGTCATGAGAGGTAAAGGCAATAGTTTGGTTAAAAGCTCAGGTATCTATGATTCCATTTACACCACAATGTTCTGTTCAGTTTTCAGAATAGAATCTCTGTTCCCTGTAGGAAAGGTCAGAAGCGTTGTCATCCAAAGACCAGGCCACGAGGTTTTCTGTTGAACCAAAAAAATCATGCTTGGTAGAAACACTTCTTGTCTCGGCATAATAAAAGATGTGGTACATTGGCAAGTGTAAACTTTAACAAAAGTGACCGACTGAACCTTTATACGACCTGACACCTAGGGTGACTAGGGGCAAAGGCTGAGCCTAAACTATAAGGGTGGGTAAATTCCAACCGGATGTAGACTGGGAGTCATGCCAGTCCAAATACTCTAGAGTACTCTGGAATACTTGATTACTCAGGGGTCCACCTTTGTTGTTATTGTCAACCAATTGTCATGTCAATTGACCAAAAGTTTGAGAGCTTGTTTGAGTTGTTGAGAAAGTTTTCCTATATTGCTTCGCAAGAAAGTTTCTTTGCTTTCGGACTCGGATTTAATGACCAGCTGGGATTCCTGCCTGTATCTTCTTTTTTTTGTAGCAGATGTTGGCTTCATCCAGGCATGATCTCCAGCTCTCGCGGGAGCAATTTTGCAGTTTAATACGAATCAGCGGCTGGGATGAGAATTAGCACCTCCAAACTGCAGTCCAAGGTTCCACAGCCAAAAAAAAAGGTGGAGTGCCCCCTCTGGGTCAAGGATGAGGTCCTGCCCCAAGCGGAAGAGTTCAAAAATCTCAAGGTCTTGTTCAACTCGGAGGGAAAAACGAAGCATGAGATTGATGGGTGTATTGGTGCAGTGATATGGAGTCTTCATTGGTCCTTCTGGGCTTTCCCACAGAGATAGGGTGAGAAGCGAGGCCGTCCGCTGCTCCTTTCCATCCAGCCCAGGCCTTTGGTCAGGATGTCTACAGGACAACTCCCTGGTGAGATGTTCCAAGTACGTCCCACTGGTAGGAGGCTTCAGTGAAGACCCAGGATGGGCTTGGGGGAACAGGTCAATAGGGTAGCCTAGGATCATCTTGTGATTCACCAAGGAGAGCTGAACAAAGTGACCGTGGAGAGGGAGGTCTGAGCCTCTCTGCTTAGGCTGTCGCCCCTGCTACCCAACCATGAGTAAATTTGCAAAAAATGGATGCATGGATGGACGGACAGTTGGATCTCCATATTTTCTGACCATCTGTTTTCAGCCAAAGCTAACAAGACCCATATCCCATATTTGCACGTACACCTTCTGAACCCTTGATGAACTGCATGTCTTGAGGGATTGACGTCCGTGGCGGACGTGGAACAAATTGCAAAAAAATGAAAAAAAAAAAAGACAGACTGGACAATTTGCAATGGAAACAAAAAAAAACAACAACATGAAAATCATAATACTAAGCATAAATTTTCATGAGCATTGCAATTGTGCAAAACTTTTTGCATTTCAAAGGTTGCTCCACATGGAAACTCCTTCCTGAAAAACCTGTACTGACATCATTAGGAATGCTGAATCATCACATTTCTTTTTATGACTTGCGTCTTAACTGTCTACCCAACTGACTCACCAACTGATGCACCAAACAAATATCACTTACGCATTAAAACACGTCCCCTGACCGGATCTTATATTTTATTTTAGTGTTTCCTACCTGCGGTTTTCAGACTTTTTAATTCCCCTCCCTTCTGCCACATGGTATCTCAAAATCTTAAACTTTACAAAAAAGAAAAAAAAAAAAAAGAAAAAAATCAACCACTTACTGTAAATTGTAATAATCTATCTGCATATATATTCATAACTGTGCAATATTTCATTTCATAACAGCTGCATGTACAATATTTTTCATACTCTTGTGCACTCCTTATCTTTCACTTGGTACTTAAGACCTTAAGACACTTTATCACTTGTATTGTTTATCACCTGTCTTCACTTGTATTTCTTTTTTTTTTTAATTTTTTACTATTATTTATTATTGTTATGTTTTTCTTGTAACTCTGGCACAACAATTTCCTTCGAGATAAATAAAATTGTTCTTATTCTTATAAAACTTTTTTTTTTTAAAGATGATTTGAGATAGGATGATGCCAACGAGAGAGCTGTTTACCTCAGTTGGGCTGGTCCTCCGTTTTTAAAATTTTCCCCGATCCCAACAGTCGCCATTAAACTGGGAGCAAAGGATGCATAGATACCAGATGCAGAATGTGTGTGTATGTACATACTACATACGCGTCTATGTACGTTAGCCTTTGCCGATGCGGTTTTGAATGTCTAAGTCATCTCGCACAGCTGTTATAGCAATGCCCCTCCCTGCCCTCCCCTAACCCCCCCTGCACACGCCCGACCGGCCCCAACCCACGCTCCACCACATGTGTAGATGTCTTCATCCCCTCGAGCGCACATGTTTTCCTTGACATCTACATGTCCGTCTTGAATGACGGCGCCAATTTTCTAAAAGCACGCATGAATTTATTTTATTTTATTCATTAAAATAATGGATGATAAAGTGCTGAGTGACTGTGGATGTTTGAAAGGACGGATTAATTGCTGCCGGCCAACTGGGAAAGTGCCCTGGGGGCCTCCTTAACCGAAGTCTGTCATTTCATTTAATATGTTATTTTATATATATATATATATACATATATAAATATATATATAAAAAAAAAATATATATATATATATATAACGAAGGAGTGTCTCCTTGGCAAATAATTGGATTTCACTGTAGTTCAATTGTGAAAAATGTATATTTGCAGGCCTTTTGCAAACAGGCAGAAATCTAATCTGCCGCTAGCATTGTGCTACCCGTTCTGAATCTTTAAAATTATGGCCATTCCTTTGAAAATAAAAAATAAAAAATTGGCACAGCAGTCTGTTCCTAAATCGTACTGGCTTCTAGTTTACTTTTATTTCAACTCAGGGGAATTTCAGTTGAAGTTCTTCATAGTGAATTACACTTACTATTACATTAATTCATTCATGAATTCATTCATTCATTCTGTCTATACTCCACATTCTGCAGTCACGGTGTGCGTGTGTGTGTGTGTGTGTGTGTTGGGGGGGACTGTAGTGGATCTCAGCAATGGTTGGCTGAGAAGCAGGGTTCACCCTGGATAAGGAAACATTCACCCTCCCATTCACACATACAGAGACAAAAAAAACATTCACTCTGTCAGAACTCCACAGAGAAAGGTCCCATGGTCGGAATCAAAGCAGGGTCCTTGGTGCTGTGAAGCTGAAGCGCTGACCTCTTTGCCACCCATAATAGAATGATGTACTATACAAATTATATTATTATATTTCATATATTATATGTTATGTACTATATAATGGTGGATCGGTGCAGCGTCTGCAGCGATGCAGACTCTATACTGGTCTGTTGCGGGGAAGAGGGAGTTGAGCCAAAAGGCGAAGCTCTCAATTTTACTGGTCGATCTATGTTCCCACCCTCACCTGCGGTCACGAGCTCTGGGTAGAAAGAACAAGATCATGGAGATACTCCTGGCCTCCTGGACGCCTCCCAGCGGAGGTATTCTGACCATGTCCATCTGGGAGGAGACAACGGGGAAGACCCAGGACACGCTGGAGAGACTATGTCTCTAGGCTGGCCTGGGAACACCTTGGAGTCCCCCAGAGGACCTGGACCATGTGTGGGGGAGAAGGAGGTCTGGGTCTCACTGCTCCGGCTGCTGCCCTCGTGACCCGGTGGAAGATACTATAGATACTAGATAAGAAGATACTAGATATTATATACTCTATATATGATAATATTGTATATTTAATACTATATATTACTTATATCATATTATGTAAGAAAAACAACAAAAACAATAATAATAAATATAATCATTTTTTTAGTATTATTATCATTATAAGTTGCAGTGGTAGTATTGGAATTGGTAGTATTGATACATGGTTACGTGTGTTTTATTTGTTTTTAATTTTACATAATCAAACAAAGAGGTGCTTTATTATTCTCACCGATCCTGAGCATCTGAGACTTCGAAGCCAAGATGCTGCAAACAAGCAGGAAACTCAACAGAATACAAGGGAATTTTCAAACTATTGTCGGGATTTTCCAAGAGCAGCCATCAAATCTCCAACAGACCCAGGGTCATGATTAGGTTTTCAAATGTCATCTTTTATAGTTTTAGTTTCTTGTTGTTACAGTTGTAACTAATGTTCCGTGTCTTTTCAGCCTGCAACGGTATTAAATTCATCCCTGATGGAACAAAAATAACCGCACACACATACACACACACACAAGCGATGGTGTTTCTAACAACAGAGCAAGATTATTTTAAGGTAGAATGACCATGCGTTTGTGCTGTTGGTTGGGCACACACGCACAAGTTCATTTATGTGTGTGTGTGTCAAAAACCCATAATACAAGCTACAGCTGTGACATTAATGGTAGAAACGGTCCTGGAATACGAATCGAATGATTTTATCAACTGCGGTTCTGACTTCATCGTCCACGTCCGTCTCTCCCTCGCGTCGGGGTTTCCGTCGCGGTGTTTTATTCTAATCATGACATAATGAATTACATAAGTTAAACGCAGATGGGGAAGACATTCACTTCCACCCGCACCAGCTGCCAGGCGTGAAATGGTCACCGATGGGCTTGCTGGATCTATATTCCCGAACAAAAAACGTGTTTCGATTATGCAAACACTTTTTTTTTAATTCAAGAAATTACAAAAAAAAAAAAAAAAAAAAAAAAAATTGCAGTGAATTGACAGTGGAAAGCAAGATGGTGGCTTGGAGACACATCAACCACTTAGGAAATTCAGGTATGTTTTGCGGGGGCGTAAACAAGTCAAGGTGCATCACTGATTGAACAGCATTTGTTAAAAACAGCAATAAGTTTAGGAATCTAACATTGCACTTCCTGAAGTGAATCAGTCTTGAAGTCCTGTCAAGTCAGATTTTATCTATATCCAACATTTCCCCTTTAGCCACCCCAACATTCCCCCGTTCCACCTTTGAAAAGGCATATAAAGAAGGTAGTCTTCATGGACTATTATGTTTTGCGGATGACATTGTGATCTGTAGTGAGAGCAGAAAATCTAGAGATTCAGATTTATACTCTGATGAGAGGTTTGCCACAGCGAGACAGGATACATGTGCGTGAATGAAAGGGATCCAAGGGGATTGGTGAGGCCGCAGGGAGTGGAAATAAAAAAAGGTGGATGATTTTATTTACCTCCAGTCAACAGTACAGAGCAATGGAGAATGTTGATTGGAGGTGAAGAAACATTGCAAGCACGTTGGAACTGTTGGAGAAAAGTATCAGACGTTAAAAAAAAAAAAAAAAAAAAAAAAGAGTACCAGCCGGAATGAAAGTGATGAATGGCATGATGGCACTGAGGAACAGACAGGAGGCAGAGCTTGAGATAGCAGAGATGAAGATGTCCAGGTTTCTTTGAGAAGGAGGAGAATGAATAGGATGAGGATCGAGTCCATAAGAGGGATGGCTTGTTTGATATTCCGGAGATAAAGTCAAACTGAGATGGTTTGGTCATGTATGCAGTGGCGGTGGTGAAGATCTGGTTAGAAGGATGTCAAGGTTGGAACTACCAGGCAGGAGACCAAGAGGAGTGAAAGAGGACATGATGTTAGTTGGTGTAAGAGGAAATGATACAGAGAGTAAGGACAGGGTGGTGACCCTGTGAAGGGAATAGCCTAAAGAAGAAGATAATCTGTGCTCCAAGAATCCAATGAAATGTATCCCCGTCCTCGCCACAGCAGAGGGATGCCGCAGCAGCGCCGCGCCCAAGGGACGAACTCTATACTACCCCTTTGATGCTGGGGTGGAGAGGGGAACTGCAAAAAACACATGTACACAACCCAAAAAATGGGAATAACACGCAAACTCCACATGGACAACCTCTCCCTTCACCTCTCCCTTTCCCAAGAAAAGGCAGTCCCTTTCCCAAGGAAAGGGAGAGGTGAAAAACAAAGTTGGAAAAACAGCAATGTCATCCTTGTGCTCAAAAGGTGTTGGGCAATGTCATCAAGAGGATCCCATCCAAAGCAGACAGATCAGTGTGTGCTTTGCTTCTCCCAGGTTACAGGTCTGCAACTTCCTTGGCGTCTTGCACGACTTGACACTGAAAGACAGGCGCCAGCAAAAACACATGGCTCCGCCATGTGGGAGACACTTCCTCCGCAAGAAGGAGTCTCTCTTCCAGGGGTATTTTCTCCGTCACGTCAAGGAGCATACAAGTTTGCAGTCCACAGTCCATTGCCTGAGTTGCCAAACAGGAAGTGCTCTTTCAAAAAACAGCTATTGTTACTTTTGCACAGGAGGAACTTTTTTCATTTCTGAGAACATTTTCAGGAGGTAACCTGTTTCTTGGACAACATGGGAGCCAGGGACCATGGAACGTGGGTCTTAGAACTATTTTCAATTCCTACTCCAATGCAGTTTTTTAACCGTTCCATAGGAACTCATGTGACAAAGGTGCTTGGTGATCTCATAAGCCTCGCCCAACATTACATTCTTCCTGCAGGCTCTTCTTCTTTCCCTTTCGGCTTTTCCCTTCAGGGGTCGGGACAGCGAATCAACCTGCCATGTAACCCAATTCTCTGTATCCTCCTCTCTCACACCAACTACCTTCATATCCTCTCTCACTACATCCATAAATCTTCTCTTTGGTCTTCCTCGAGACCTCCTGCCTGGGAGCTCCAATTCCAGCATCCGTCTACCAATATATTTACTATCCCTCCTCTGTACATGACCCAACCATCTCAGTCTGGCTTCTCTAACCTTCTCTTCAAAGCATCTAACATGTGCTGTCCTTCCGATAGACTCATTCCTGATCCTATCCATCCTTGTCACTCCCAAAGAGAACCTCAGCATCTTCATATTTGCAACCTCCAGCTCTGCCTCCTGTCTTTTCATTCTTTCATTCTTCTTGCAGCCTGCAGATGTCTATTCTTAAAAAAATAATTTTGGTCACTTAATTTTTGTGACAAAATGTACAGAGGCAGTGAGAAATTGACTGACGGAGAGGACCAAGCTCCTCTGGCCTGCTTTGCCACAGGCCTGGCAGCCGGATATCAATATTTTGGCCAAAATTAAAAGAGTTAGCAAATTTTTCACTCAGCCAAGCAGTGTAGGGAGAAAATAAAATCACTTTAACCACTTTGACAGTACTTGGTTAGTACTCCCGCCATACACAACATTCATTCTGCAGCAACTTGTCCCTCCATGTTGTCTTCTACCTCTTTTTTGCCAGTGTTGTTTTTGGGTTTTCAGCTTAAGGTACAAATCGCAGATGGTAGTTCCTACCGAGGTCCTTTATTGCTTGTGAGAGTCCAAAACCAAAAGTTCCCCCCTGGAGGAGGGTAATTCCTGGAACCAAATACGAGCTAGACGGTTCTTACACCCGCTCTGTTTGTAAGCGGCTCATGTTGCTCTTTCTGTTATCACATTTTTTCAGAGGCTTCTTTTAAGTACCATTATATTTCTAAAGTCTGAGGCGGTATTGCCTCTGCTGAGGCTGGAAAAAGTGAAAATAATAAGCCCTGGGTTGAAAAGGAATACGCGAGGAGAGAAAAGTAGTCCGGCAGGGTTGAGCAGTGAGAGATAGCAACGTTTCCTCCAGCGGGGCAGAGAAGTTAGATCCCTCAGGAGGATTGGATTGAGGGATTCGTTCTGACTAAGAATCTGGCAAAGGCACAGCAACAGAACACTTGCATACACACCTGATGTCAGCCCTCTGCTACTGGGGTGATTTCTGAAGCGATAGAGCGCGTCTATAGGAGTGTTTTTATTCCGAGACACGGGGGGGTACTTGGCCGCCTGACTTTGCAATCCCTGCTCTATGTGACTCATAGGCCAAGAATTTGCTCCTTTAGGTCGGCATGCGCACACACACACACACACGCACGCACACACACAACCACAGAGCAAATCATAATCACATATACATGCTAACACACACACACTCAAACTTGTATGCAAAGACATGACATGCACTGGGGTTCCGTCATGATCTCATCATAAAACAGCTGCCATTCCCTAACAAAGGTCGGCGTGTGTGAGTGTGTGTGTGATTTTAGGGAACGACTCACCGCCTACACATCTTCTTATCCACCTCTCATCTGAGAAGCCTGTCTACATCGGGTTTTGTTGTTACACATTACATCTAATTATCGCCCCAAGTAACGACTACGTCAAACTTGAGTTTTGCAAGACACAAGCGGACGCCATGATTTTTGATCATGGCATCAATGCAAAAGCATGTGGGGGGCAAAAGCAAAATACTAAATTTTAATAAGAAAATAAAATCAATATTTCCATCTAAAGTGGTGTGATGTTGTATAATTGTACTTTGTGTCCATGGGATGTCCATCCCCATCTAATAAATTGCTCTAACAGTTGTTTCCAGGAAATATTTTTTGTAAAAAACAATAAAAAAAGAAAAATAGTCCTGTCTGAGTCACTCAGCAGGCTTTGAAAGCCACGGAGTCTATTAAAAAACAGCAGGGGGTTCATTCAAAATGTTGAAATTAACAAAAAAGTAAAGCGGCATTCCAAAATCAGTTGAGTAGCATAAGTCTGAGGGCACGTGTTTGAAAGCCCAGCATCTGACACACACACACACACACACATGCACACACACACACGGCAATCAAAAGCGAGGTAAATGACAGGGAGAGAGAGCATTGGTTGGACAGTCATACCCGAAACTCACGACTGCAAAATTTGGTGGACAACAAAGTTTTCTCTGTATTTTTGCCTGAATCCTCTTCCATTTGATGAAATGGAAGATTCTGAAAGTCAGAGATGAACTGCAATGTTAGGGAGGTTTGTTGCCTCAAAATTTGTGGATTCATTCAGTCATCCATTCATTCATTCATTCATTGCCAGTCGATCACAGGGCCACATATCGAGGCATACAATCATTTATCATGTGAATACAAGCAACCATTCACTCCCTCATCAACACATAATATGTTGATATACAATCACTCATTCATTCGTGCAGCATTTGCTGACATACAAATATTCACTCATTCATTCACATGGAGAGATACAACCGTCCATTCTCATTCGCAGATCACATGGAGACATGCAGCCATTCACTCATTCATTTGCACAGCATTTGTTGACATACAAACATTCACTCATACACTTTCACTCATTCATTCACATGTCACATGGAGACACACAATCTTTCATTCTCTCATTTATAGATCATATGGAGACATGTAACTATTCACTTATTCACTCACATGTCATAGGGTGACATATGCCTGTCATCTCTCATCGTCCATTTGACCGCTCACTGTATATTTTGTAAATATTATATCATATTTGTTATATTTGTGTTGCTGCTGTGTCTAACAATGTATGTCTTTGTCCATTTTATTACCATTTTGACATCGTGCCCGGGGGACAACAGATGAAAAATAGCCTCTTTGGCAAATTCTGGCTTGTTTTTACCCATGTGTTTTATGAAATTACATTGTCCCCTTTTGAAATAAACTAATCTAATATCATCATTCACTCATTCATTCACACATCACATTGAGGCATACATAACAAATGACCCTCTAACTCACATCTGGGCAACAAACCTACTTTTGGACAGTGGGAGGAAACCCACTCGGGACCTTCTTGCTGCTCACACTACCCACTGCGCCACCATGCAATTTTGGAGATTTTAGTGAAAATTTAATTTCAGAATTATATGGTACTGCAGTTTTGTTGGCTTTGGATCATATCTCGGTACAGAACTGCCCCCAGTGTAGGGCACAGACTCTTTCAGAGTTGAGAACCAGTAGATCCTGGACACAACCTGGTCTCCTTTCTCCCCTTTTCTAGGAGGTGCGCTACCCGACACCATTACCCACAAGCCAATGCACTACTACATGCATTAATCCAAAAAGCACTTGACAAACAAGGTCAGGTTCTAACAATAATATCGATATCTCATCATGACTTCGTTCATTATTTCCCTCATCTAACTGCCTCATCTTTGCACTACCTTACTGGCTATGCTAGTCACTTTAACAAATGCTCCTGTCTAATGCTCCTGTCCAGTCGTTGTCTCCATGTCGGTTGGAGGCGTAACCGTCAACCAAGCCCTGCATGCGTGAATGCTGATAAATCTGATTCCGCCAACGTGAAAAAAAAATAAGAAAACACAGCAGACCTGGGAGTAGTGGAGCAACTGACAAAATACAAAAATAACCCAGATGAAGAATGGCATATTCCAAAACAGAAAAAAAATATGCAGGCCTGAGTTATTTGTTCTTTTTTTTCCCCAAAAAACTTTTCCAGTTTGCAATGATTCACAAGTCACTCTCTGGAGGCCACATATCTTGAAAAGCTCTTGATGATTAATAAGTGACTTGATATACTGCATCTCTGTGTTTGTCTGCAAAGGATGGGTGAGGGGAAGCACAGCTTCCAGTAAAGTAAGATCTTTGATTAAAAAAATAACTAGATAAATAAAAAAAATCTAAAAATAAATTGGCGTTACTGGGGTTACAACCGGCTTTCGCCACGTTCCAAGTAATACTGTACATTGGACAGTCCCTGGATAATCAACGGACATGACGCCTCTGGCAAAGAGTTCGACAACGGCATTGAGACGGATTGTATGTTGCCACTTTAGCCGTTTTGCAGAGGAACCGCAGACCATGGGCCTCAGTTCCTAGAACCATCTCAACTCTCACTCCAATTCCGGTTCCATAGGACCTTGTATGTATAGGTGCTTGGTGATCGGCAAATCAACTATAACCCATTAGCAGGTACTTCTGAGGCGTTCCATATTTAGTTATGCAGTCACTTGTCAGCTGTTTCCCTGTGACAACATTGACAGAACAAGCACGAAATGGACCGAGAAAGAGGACCGACTCTTCTGGCCTGCTACCAATCAGAGGGGTTTCCAGGGCTGTGGAGGGAGAAAAAAAATAAAATAAATAAAACCCATCTGATTGAACATGGTATTATTCCCACCGTGTAGAAAATGAAGCTGTCTTGTCTGTTCCGTCTTCCTCTTCTTCATGGGGGTTTGGACTTTTGAGAGTGGCATTCAAGGTCCTCATTGCCATTATAAAAGGTTTCCCCTGGAAGAGGGTACTTCCTGAGACCAAACTAGAGCTGGACAGTTCTTAGAATTTCTTTCTTGGCATTCTTGGAACTTTTGTGTCCAAAAGCAACTAATGTTACTGCTTCACCTCATCCCAGGTGTTCGTTTAATTATTATTTTTCACTTTTTATCACATCTCTTGTATTAACTTCTAGCTTCTGTTGTAGACTTTACTGTCGCCACCAAGTACACCACAGA
Organism: Fistularia commersonii; assembly: GCF_037954325.1. Classification (NCBI taxonomy): domain Eukaryota; kingdom Metazoa; phylum Chordata; class Actinopteri; order Syngnathiformes; family Fistulariidae; genus Fistularia; species Fistularia commersonii. The sequence goes on along the minus strand of NC_141287.1, from coordinate 11,166,486 downwards.
CATTTTTAAGGTCTGTGGTGGGAAGTACTTTAAGACATGAAATAAAGTCCAGAATAGAATGGAATATTCCTTTAATTGTTCCACAGGGGGGAAATTTCAACCAATCACATCAGAAAGTGGACAGTGGGAAAAAAAGTAATCAAAAATAGAAAAACTCAGAATAAACAATAAACAGTGTTACATATATATATATATATATATATATATATATATATAAAAACAGGTTGGGCTTGTATTAACAAGCTGCACCTAAACAGTATGACAATATATAAATGGTATAAATGTGCAAAAGTTGCAACTGGCAGCAAACAACAGCAATAATTGTAGCGGGAGCAGCACAGTAGAGTGAGTGGATGTGTGGGAGAATGAATGAATGGATAAGAGTAAATGAATGAATGAATGAATGAATGAATGAATGAATGAAAGAAATGAATGAAGTCTATTGAGAGCAAAGCTGGGTGTTAAATAGTTGAGCAGCTGCTGGCAGGAAGGAGTCCTTCAGTCTGTCGTTGAAGGGGGGACTGTTTATGGGAAACTAGCGAGAAGCACTCAAGTAGAGACGTCAGTGTACTTCCGGCATTAGCCTGAAGACATTGAAACATAATTAAATTGGACATTAACAATAAACTTGTGCCTGGAGCTGTAAAAAAAACATTGGAGATACATAGAGAAATTGGTACTGGTGACAGAGTTGAAGTACAAATTCGATACGTCTATCTAAGGGAGGAGGTGAACGTGAGAAGAAGGAAAATGGGGGGCAGAGACAAGAGGGAAAGCAGCCAAAGACAACAGAGTGAAACAAGAGGAGAGAAGATGAACGGTCAAAGCACAAACAGGAAGTCACAAGAGCCCGAATGACACAGAAAACCTGAGGGATTTGGAGAGGAAATAGGACCGAGGGATAACAACAGCTAACGGAGGCACAAGAGACAGGGACGGACACCAAGGAAAAAGATCCGGGTCAAGTTGACAACACGTGAGAGTCCATGGTGCCAAGAACCAAAAGCATAACAGTATTGATGAAACAGGCAAACATTGGATTGTAGTTCTTGAGCAGGAACACACAATATGTTGGAAAGGATATGATGTGAATGAGAAAGGGCCACCGAGCGGCTCTTTTGCTGAAGTGTTTCCTGGAATTCCATGCAGGATACTTCCACGATTTACAATATAATTACTGTCTTCAGCGATACATCGAACATAACCTGGGTCTAAATTCATGGATTTGGATACAAATTGATTAGAACTCATTCATTCATTATCAATACTGCTTGTCCTGCTCTCAGAGTTTCCTCTTTCAATCCATTTTTTCACCTGATGGATAATAATGAATAAAAATACAACTCATGGTGTCATAGCGCTGCGTCACATTGCTTCCGAAACACGGACACACTCACATTCACCTGTATTTTGTCCAGCTTTTTACGGTTGTCCAGAGAATACTAGCAGGAGTTTATTCCTGTATCCTCTCAAGTTACCCCCTGATGCACTTCTCTCAAAACTTCCCACTCTTCCTATCCTGTCTGGACTTCTGTCCCTTCACCATTTCACAATAGTAACCGCGTATCTTGTCCCGAGTCTCATATTAATAATAACTGTATAACCATTTGTACTTCTCTCTCATTGTACCCCAACTGGTTGAGGCAGAAAGCTGCCCGCACCGAGCCAAGAGCTGGCTCACGGGGGGGGAATGTTGGGTTTTATGTAAATCATTTGAAAGATTGTTGTTCAGACCTGCTCCACATGGAAAGTGTCAGACAACTGTGTTGTGATTTGGCGCCATATAAATACCATCTGACTTGACTCAAAAGGAAATGTGATACCTTCTTTTGAACCTCATCCAACCGAAATGCTGATTTCAGTTTTACGTCTTCGCTTCGTTAAATGAGTCACATTTGCCCGTCTGTGCCCTCCCATGGTTCCTATCCTTATACATCGCATGACAAATATATCCATCTTTGCAGACGACCTGATGATGTTTCATCTAAAGCCAGCTCCCGATACTGATTGAATGACAGGTGCCATCCTCATTGACCGCCGCTGTAGGAGTGCTTTAAGTTGAGGTTTCACCTCTGGTTTGCGCTGTGTTTGTCTAGTGTGAACCTAAACTCACTAAAAAACTTCTTGTACAGTTCTGTAAGAGCACAATGGAAGTGAATAGTTGAAATTAACGAATAAAAAACAAGTAAGATGCAGCTTGTTCCTCCTTGTATCGCAACTGAACATCTCCGTGTTCATCGGTAAGACAGGTACATTTAGGGAACTCCCTCACGCCGATGGAGCACTTGTACACTTCTGTCCTCCGGTTCCACAACCCAAAGTAGTTCTACCCAAACGCTCATCGGGAAATACAGGGCTCCCCTGAGATAAAAATTTAATTTACTCCAGAAGCAGATTCATGTGTTGATTTTTTTCATATCTGAAATTAATTTTCCCCATTTAAAATAACAGAAAACAAATTAAATAGTTCCAATCAGTAATTGTTTTCACGTGCGTCAAGATTAACCAAAGAAATACAGAACCAGACATATGGCACTATTATTGACGCTTGAAAAAAAAAAAAAAATCGCTTAATAGATCTCAACGATGACTCGTGATTGGGTCACGTTGTCAGACACAAAGTATAACACAAGGTATCTGGCGCGCCTCCCGGAACAGGTCCGACATGGTGGTAGAATAATCTTACAGACAGCTCACTGTAATTTCCAGACCGTTAGCCACTACTTTAGCCACATGCTTTGAATATTGGGGCTTAAACAATAATGCAGCTAACTTCTGGATTTTTTCGGGCTAACCCGAAATCACACAGACACCACAGAACTCACGCATGTGGTTTACGCAAGAGACGTTGAGAGCAACAACGAAAGAGAGACTCAGGAAGTGTGTGACAGAGGCATTTTTAGGATGATTAATTCCAGTACTAAAGGAGATGACTAGTGGTTTTGGGGTTAGGATGTGGATAGTGATGAGTGACTTTTCCTGGTAGGCTACCGTATTTTTTATTTATTTTAATGATAAAAAATAGGCACTTTTCGGAAAAAAAAAAACATTTATGGTACATTTTTAATTAAAAGTTCAAAAAATCTTACAAATGGACACTTGTGGCTTAGAGAAAGGAGCAGCCAATATATGTTTTTTTGGTTTTCCTTTTCTGATTAGGGGATGTATCTTATTTTCAGGTGTGCTCAATAGTCAAATAGTCAATTCTTACCGATTGGTTTTGTCACTAAACTGTACAGATAACTCTGCTGCTACTCTATGTTCAAATTCAAATAACATATATTTATACATTTCAGGTTATTATGCAGTCAAATATCTACAGTACCGGTAGATTGCGTCTGTATACACTTTATACTCTATAGTTTGATGTTTGTTTATTGTACACTCTTATTTTGTGAATTTCATGTCATCACGGGAAAGTGAGAAACACCATCTCGATTCCTCTTTATGTGTAGTATATTTGGTGAAATTGACAATAAAGCTGACTTTGACTTTGATTTTATTACAAAATTATCGTAATAAAATATCAAAACTGTTGGATGTTCAATACAAAGTACATCAGAGTGCCCGATGGTTCCCTTTTGGGTCAATTCACGGTACCTGTTGGACAATCCTACATGTAGCTTGATAGACTATCACTAATCTCACCAATCAACAAGGACTCGGTCATGTTGCTCGAGACAAAGTGTGACAGTTTAAAGAAAACTAACCCTAATATCTAAACCGGTGACAGTCGGTGGCAACGTCCCGGGAGAAACGGTATCATCTCAATCTCTCAACCCAAAGTGGTCGAGACAGAACGCCGCCCACAGCTGGATCTGTCCAAGACTTCTGCGAAGACACTGTGGCAGAGTGCTCTCTCAAAGGGGGGTTCAGGTTTCCAAAAATAATTGGAAAGAGTACGGCCCAGACCTGCTTTACACGAAAAGTGGCATGATGGTGCCGTTTAAGTGCAATCTGACTTGACTTGAAAGGAAATCGGACACCTTCTTTTGAACTTCATCCAACCAGTGCTGATTTGAGCTCTAGGTCTTTGGAGTTGGATAGATTAGTCACATTTGTCTGTCTGTGCCTTTTTGTATTTTCTGTCCTTCTACATCCCACCAACACGTCTACCCGTCTTCGCAGATGACTTGATGATGTGTTATCCAAGATAAGGAGGTGCAGAGGAGAGGACATGCACCACCCTCATTGATGGCCAGGTGACAGTTTGAAAACTTGGAATGGTCATCTCAATCGCTCTCTCTCAACCCAATCTGTCCAAGGTTTCTGCAAGGTTTTTCATCACTGCCTTTGCAGTGTAGATCATTTTAAAGAGTTTGGTCCAGAGCGGCTCTACATGGAAAGAGACAACTCTGGCACCATATAAGTAAAATCGGACTGGACTTTCAGACATCAAGAGCAAGGAATTACAGAAGCTTTCCTTATCGCGAGTCAGTGTACCGTGAAAATGATGTTGAACTCATTTTGAGGGGAAACGCAGACGCTTGTAGAGTCATCTAAACCTGAGCCCCCAACCCCCGCTTTACTTCATTATTGCCCACAAATCATCCGTTCCCACCGTGCTCCATGTGAACTCCCGTCAGCGTCGGAGGATTACGTATACATGAAATCCCCTTCTAATGGCCCTCGCTGGGATCCGAGTGTTTTCGGCAACACAGTGAGGGAGCCTCTGGTTTGTTATTCCTGGCGGTGATTCATAAAACCCGAGCATCTCACGTGAACCGTGACTCGCTGGAGCTCTTGCAAAGAGAAAAAAAAAAAAAAAAATCACATTCTCACCGACTCTGTTGGCCTTACGCAAAAAGAAGATAAACTGAGGTAAAATTCACATGGGCTAAAACAAGTTTCAAACGCTAAGTTTTTTTGTTTGTTTTTTTTTTACCCCTTCACAAATAAGCAAGCTGCAAGTTGGCCGTCTCGACTTAACTGACTCCACATCTGGGCGACTGATACAGGGCCGAGGGAAAGGATAGGATAGGGGTGGGCAGAGGTAATTAGAGAAGAATCAGAGGAGATGGAAAAAGAGGTGAGAGCAGAGGAAGTGGCTGTGGATAAGATAGATGGGGAGGAGGTGGATGGGAGACCGAGATTGTGCAAAGAAGACGAGTCTGGCGAGCTTCCTGTCATGTGACAGGAGGACAAAATCAAGCTGCTCGCCGGCTCTTCCTATTGACCAATACTTAACACTGACCCCCGTTGCCGTCCACCTGGATCGATCCAGTGTGCAAAAATTGGGGGGGACTCAAGAGGTTGAGTCAATACTGGCCATTATGGACGATAATGTGGATTCATCTCGCGCCTGAACTCAATTTATATAAGAATAAAAAAAAATGTAAAAAAAAAAAAAAAAAAAAACACAACCAACCTGTGTAGTTTTTTTAGATTTAATCTGCTTGAAAGTTTTACATTTGCCTAGGATTACGGTCAAACCCAGTCCTCAAACGATGAATTTTTTTGTTCATTTTTTTTTGTTGTCCCTACATAAAGTCCCGTCGCTCTGTTTTTTTTTTGTTTGTTTGTTTTTTTTTTTGCTCGGCTAATTGCAGCGGATATCGCTTTTTTTGATTACGTTTCAACTCAATGTGATGCCCAGCCGTGCGGAAATGTTTTCGCTTTTGTTTAGAGAGAGAGAGAAGCGATGCAGAGACACGGGGGAGGAGAAAGGGAGGGAGCAAGAAAAGATTAAAAGGAAAACAGATAAAACTTGACAAAATGCATCGCATCTGTTATCCTTTGATGTGAATAAATATCTTCTCTGAAGGGAAAAGGTTTTCTGCCTAGCAACCCCCCTCCCTCCAACCACCGCCCGCAGAAGACTAATGAGCTGTTTATCTTTAACCGGACAATGACCGAACACTCCCTCGGGCGGCCTTGTCTCACTAAACCATCGCTGACAATGTGAATTCCCCAGCCACGATTAACCAAGACGGCTAAACTCACCGCCCTCGGGAACTAACTGGGTTCCGAGAGTCGGCGGGATTTCAAAATGGACCCCGGTTTCTCAAATCCCTCTTTTCTCCTCCGTCTCGACTTGAAGGTCAACCAGGGTCGACCCGATACCGCAGATGAAGAAGACGACGGTAAAGAAAAAACAGGAGTGCGAAATAAGTGGAAATCCGAGAAGAGGGCAGAGTCTGCGAATCCCCCCATGAGGGTTTATGTTTGAGTGCCGATGAGGGTTTTTGCGGCCAGACGTGCACCGACTGTAAAATAAATCTCATTAAGCCGGTTTTGGGGAGACTGACGTCTTGAGTGCAGCTCGCTAGTTTCCTATAAACAGTCTCCCCGGTCTTTATTTCATGTGTTCAAGGGCTTCACACCACAGACATTTAGAACATCTGTGGGTCCGCTCTCTCATTGGCGGTGATATTAAAGTCAAGAACAGGGGCTATAAATATAAGTGGATGCAACAGATGTGATAAAAGTTAATAATTGAAAGAACGCCTATCATGGGACAATTTGCCGAAACAAACTGAAGTTGAAGAGGTGATGCAAGTGGATGTTTCGGACAGAAAAGTTCAGAGGACCGTCAGTTTGGATTGGGGTTCCAGGAACTACCCTCCTCCACTGAGAACCTTTAGTTTTGTTTTGAAAATAACAGGCCATGATAGAGATGGAAGTGTCTTCAACGTGTAGCTTGAAGTGCCACTCTCACGACGAAAAAGAATCACGGCGTTCATGTTCTGCATGGAGGGGATAATAACCTTGGACTATCAGCTCAGTTTCATTGTTTTTATTTCCTCGCTAAGTAAAAATCCCCCGGTGGTTTGCTAACACCATACATATTTTGGCAAAAATGTTGGTGTTTCTCCCACTCGACATCTCCGAGACTAACGGGGTGGTTGTGGACTTTAGGACGGATCAGAGGAGACGTGCATTAATCACCATTCAGGATGAGGAGGTGGAGATAGCGGACCCCTACGGATACCTTGGGGTTCAAATTAACAATAAACTGGACTGGTCACACAACGCAGATGCACTCTACAGGAAGGGTCAGAGCAGGATGTTCCTCCTGGGGAGACTAAGGTCATTTGGTGTCTGTGGTGGCCCCTCTGGACCTTCTATCAGTCTATGATAGTCAGCGTGGTCTTCTTTGCCATGGGCGTTGCCAGGACTGGCAAGCTCAATAGGCTCAACAAGCTGGTGAGGAAACCCTGCTCAATTATGGGACTGAACTTGGACGATCTTGAATCCGTGGCCACGGGGACGGTGAAGGACGAACTGGGAGCTATCCCTGACAATCATTCCCACCTGCTGCACAACGATCTGTGGCTGATGGGCATCTCATTCAACCAATGGCTCATCCCACCCTGGTGCAGAACCCAACACTTCACACACCCCTTTGTGCCCACAGCCATCAGACCGTAGTCTACTTTAGAACAGCAGTCTGGACAGAACAAAACTCTGACCGTCCGGAGGTGCAACTGTTCTACCACAACCTCACTCATTCATACATGTCCTCATTCTGTTATCTATTTTTATCCTTGTTGTTATCTTCGCCCTTTTGTCTCTTTTAATTAGGCTTATGTTCATATTTATTGTTATTGTTGTGCTGCTGTGACAAAACAAATTTCCCCTATGGGGATCAATAAAGTATTACCTAATCTATGTTTACAAATGTACAGCTATTGTAAACATGTAAAGTCTATTATATATATATTTTTTAGAAATGCTGGATCTTTTCTCCGATGTTAATGCTACCCCATGTGCCCTCCCATGGCCTTCAGAGACAAATAAAGTGATTCTGATTCAACTAATCATCAAGAACCTATGCGCACAAGGTCTTATGAAACCCACATAAGAATAAGAGCTGAAATGAATCTAGGAACTGAGGCCCATAGTTCCTATGGTGTCCGAAAAGCCCAGTTCCTGAAAAGGTTCAAGGACTCGCAAAAAGTATCAACAGTGCAAGAGGGGACGTTGTATAAGAAGCTTGAGAAGGCTCGGGATTCTCGCTTGGAAAAAGCGGATGTGTCAGAGGGGAAATTCTTGTCTGGAAACCTTGATGAGGATTATGTTAATCGGGAATGGTAAAAACATGCCCTTGGTATTAATTTGTTTTGGTTTCTTCATCTTCAACGCAACACCAGGTTAGTGACAATCTTACTTTTTCTGAACTATTTGTGCTAAATTTCACTGAAGCGGGGATTATAGCAACAGCCTTGTGCGGTGAAACCTGAAATAATAGCACTGCAGATGCCAAAGGCTTGGAAGATAAACACAAATATTTCTATTGTGCCAGGCAGAGGAACACGGGGACAGAAGCGATTTGGCCAGAGTAGAAGAGTAGATCATCAGTCAGAACACCTATTGTGACAGATTTCTCATGGCCTTGGTTTTGTTGGTGGATGATGTGGAGGGTTGATTGTTATATCGTTTGGCCAAAGGCCAATGTTGTAGACCCAGACCTTGGCAACGGAGCTGAGGTTAATAAATTTTATCTTGCCTGGAAATGCATCATGGTTCATCCAAGGAGTGATGGAGTGTGTTGCCAGTGGGGGAGGACATCTGCCCTGTACACTGCCAACGCAATCCTAGATAAGCTGTTGGGAAATGGATGGGTGAAATTCTTTCATTACGACAAACAGATGTCTGCTCCAAAAAAAAGGGGCACAGGGGTGTGATTAAATACCAGCAAAGAAATACAGGGTGGAAAAGGTGTCCAGAATTGAGCCTTGGGGTACCCCAGTAATAAAGCATGGGGTGAATGGACAAAAGACTCAGCGCCCATTCAGGTGGGCTTGAAAGCAGGAATGTGCCTGGACTGAGATATCAGTGTGAATGGATACCAGGATGTGGCGTGAAAAGCTGTTGATAGCTCCAGAAAGATAAGCGGCGAAGGCTGGCCTGCGGCTTCAGAAGTGGCTTTTGTCACGGACAGCAGGGGTTTTCAAGCGGGGTGTCGGGAAATTTCTAGAACCTTCTCTGGTACGATACCAGAGCCCCAATGAGTCCTGATGCCTCACTATCAACGTCGGAATGTGTGTGAAGGTGTTAACAGGTTCGCCCGTTCAACACCAAGCTGTAGACTAGATGAGCACTGTATGCGTTCGGCAAGTCTCATCAACAGCACAAAGTATTTAAAGATGTACATTTAACTTGGTGTGGGTACTCAGTCCACAAATTTTTGTTGTATCTGTTTGTATCTTTGCTTCTCGGCCTTTGAAAAATACTTCGCTGAAAAACACAAAAGGTACTGTTTTTTGAACAAATATTTTATATAATTACAATGTGGGTGATCCTCTATAGCCCCCTTGCCTGGCTGTCACTGTGTTCTGCAGATGCTATCTTTTTAGGGTACTGGTTCGGAGGTCACTGAGAGTCAACAGTAGCACTTCCAACCCTTTGGCCTTGCACCCGAAACCCTTTCGATCCCCTCTTGGGGTTCAGTCATCAAGCCTGCTTCCCCCAAGACATAAGAACTCTACATACTCCGCAAAAAGGGGAGAACTCTGTCCACGCCCCCAGGGCAGCAGAAACAAAGCTCGTACTGGCCATGGCATTTCATACTTCATGACACAAGAAACTCCTGTGCAGATATCCTCATCAGCCCCACTGAGTATGGAGGAATCTGAAAGTGGCTCGATTTTCTACCGCCACTTTTCTTTTCACTGTACAAACCATTTGGCTTTTGCTAATTTGTTCCAATGGTTACAAAAGAAAGAAGCTCTCCTCTGTCCTTATCTTTTAGGTACCTATTTGCAAGAATAACTAGCCATTTTTGTGCATTTATATGACTTCCCGCATTATCATACTCATTCTTGTATGAGCTAAACAGCTTATCTTGCCCTCAGGGGTTGCAGCTTGATAGAGACTATCCCAACTGTGATCGGGTAAAAGAAGTCATACACCCTCAACCGGTCACAAGTCCATCACAGGGCCACATATGACAATCATGCTAATTGTTATCCAAAACAGCGACTGCTCAGATGATGCGTTCAGAACAAGACGTAAAAACTGCAGAAACAGGGAAGTGCAAACAAAATCACATCACTCACGCAGCGATGTGAGCAAGAACAAAAATAGACGGCTGTCCAATCTGGCTTTTGATACAAAGAATAGCTTTAAATCATTTCAAATAAAGAAACGTTAATTGTTCTTTATGTAGGTTTCTGTTATCCGGATAGAGCTAGCGACAAGAAAAATGACCATGCAAAAAGAAGACTACGTTTAGCTAGCTGTTTGCTACGCTTGTAAATAATGTCATGGTGTTTGGTTTAATAAAGCCAAAGCGCAACACAGTAGCCAGGTGTAAAGGTATGTAAACATAACTTCTGTCCGCTTACAAATCACTCAACAGCAACTCAAGAGAATCGTTCGGTTGCAAAGATTTCTCCGGAAGCCTGTTTCAAGCATCTCTGGCGCCGTTGGAAAGAAACCACGGAGCGCTTTTCCAGAGCCGCCGTTGTGTTTTTACAATCTATTTCAAGGGCACACAATCAGTCATACGGGGCAAATCCCGCTTTGATAATCCAGCAATCGGTTGGGATTTTGAAATATGCGGCTTCTCATTTTATAACTGCTTTCCTCCTTTTTTTTTTTCCACATTATCATTGATGGAATTGTTTGGTTTAACAGTAGTTGGTGGGCAAAGGGTGGGGGTTGTGTGGAATGGGGGGGGGTCATTTTACAGTGGCCGCGTGTTGTCTCAGAAAACAAAGTGATAATATTTGAGTGCCTACAGCAGTCGCACAGCACCAACACCCACCCCTCCCCCAACTCTGAGCCACACCAGAGCAGCAGACTATGTCCATCTATGGTGGGAAAATTTCTCTGGAGTCTGCAGCCTCACATGCTGCTAAATGTTTTATTCCTCAAGTGCCCTTTGTGATCAGACATGAGAAAATGAGCTGTCCATAAATTAAAAAAAAACAATCCACATTCAAAAGGACATCTACATTCTCTCTTTGATGCCATCCATTTTTGCGCAGATGTGATACAGAAGGTCCCAGTTAGCAAAAGCATGTGTTATTCATGTATAATTTCACAATAGCGGGAAAGGCGGTTTGACTCAAAGACAAAGCAAATCCGCCACAATTTCAGATGACAGTGAAATGAACTCCTGATGCCTGGCTGCAATAAGTCTCAGAGCAAACAATGACTCCATTTTACTATTTCAACCCTTGTTTAACCAGGGGCCGGTCGCATTTTAGCAGCACTCAGATAAGAAATGATTATTTTTTACCCCTGTAGTTAGCCTTCTGCAGGGTCACTGTCGGCCGCAGGCCTGATACAAAGTTAAAGGCCGCGCTAAAGAGCGTGACTCATCCGGACTGCGTTCCTCCCTTCTCATTTTCCTGTCCATCTACGTGACATATCATAAGGCAGATTATTAAGGAGCTTCAAGAGAACTGGTTAGCTGTTTCAGGTGAAACAGTTCCTCCTCTGTTCTGGGAGCGGTGAAGGTATTTGGGCGAAAGAAGGGGGGAGGGGGGGTCACTGCACAGCATCAAAAGGACTGACCTGATTTATCTGTCTTGGGTCAATAGCATGGTAGCCTGGGAGCGGCGACTCTTATAATCTTGTAAAGATATGAAAGGAACCTAAAACTCAACCTTGCCTTTCATTGACCGTGCACGCACGCACTGTTACTCTCATGGAGCGGCAGATGATCTAAGTCCGCTCCCAACCCGCCAAAAAAATGACCACGTAGGAATGCAAAAAGGTCTTAATCATCTTTGGATATCAAATCATTAGTAAATCTTTCAGCCAGATCCAAGTCGATGCCGCAATTCTGGATTCTCGTTTTTCACCCCTCATCAGAACTCTGTCGGATGAGCGGTGCAACATCTTCAAGTGAAGAAATTCAAGTCTAGTTGCCACGACAAGTAGATTTTGACTGAAATTCACCGTGACCTAGATGACCGAAAACCTCCACAGACATGCTGTAGACACTGGAAATACATGCTAAACTGAGATGGGCAGTAAGTAATGCCCTAAAGTGTTCTGACATTGTCAGAGGAAAAACACGCAGTTTACGTTTTGCCAGTATAGGTATCAACTAGCAGTGGTTAGTGGTTCGATTCCGACGGGGTGCCTTTCCCTGTGGAGTTTGGACGTTCTCCCCAATCTCTGCACACGCTTCCTCAGGGTGCTCAGGTCGAGCGGAGACCATAAAATGCCCAAATGCGCGAATAAGCGAATGCGTGGTTGTATATCTCGATATGTGGCCCTGCAATCAATCCAGGTGGAGCCCCGCCTCCTGCACAAAGATAGCTTTGAGAGGCCCCAGACCCCTGCGATGCAGCGTGCAGGATAAAATTCTACATAGTTAGCTAAAAACTACTACATTGCCAAGTGAGCATGTGTGGAAGAGGAGGTTGTAGCGATATGGAGAATTGGATGCAATCTGGACAAGATTTTCTGCAAAGATGCTAACTGTGGCTTCTTATAAGTCTTCAGTCAAAACACATTTTCCTGATTACTTTTACACACAGACACACAAAAGATGAATTTCCACATAGGGGGAGACCTTTTCAGTGTCTGTATTAATTCCAAGCACATCTGTCCAGAGGTAGTTTTTCCTCTTCACATCCTAGTACCCTTCACTTCCTCAAACCCCTCTTCCTCCTGATACCTCTTTATTTTTGCTTATAACCATTTCATTGATTTGTTTCCCGTGCTACCGAAGTTACAAGAACTTGTATGTGGGTGTTTGAGTGTGTGTTTAGGCATATTCACGTCTGTTTCCACTCAGACCGAACTGACTCACGCAGGTTATGATGTAACTCCCAAAATTCAGACGACGGTTCCCCTGCCTTCTCGGAGTGTGTAGGTGCCCAGCTTTGCGAGGAGCAAAATGTGCTTCCAATAAAAGGTCAACGTCATCACTGGGGGTTTCCGCTGGAGGTAATTACGAGACCCCCGAAAACCATATTAAACAATGAAAAAGAAAAAAAACATAACAAAACCGTGAAACCAGAATTTCCGGGCAAAGGGTTAGTGAGTAAAAAGAAAAACATTGGACACACACCAAAGAAAACAAAACAAAACAGATGGCAGTCTTACCAGGATGTATCAGCAGTTAACAGTCAACAGTTGACCCATCGAAATAACAGCACTGTAATTAAGTGTGTGTGTAATTTGCGGCAGTATGTATTTTCTCAGGTAATGCCGCCTTTTGAGGGAATACTTTCCCTACCCTGCAGTTTTGATGACTCGTCATAAACACCCCAAACAATGATTTAGTGATTTAGTGTGTGTGAGTGTGTGGTGGTGGGGGTTCCTCAAGGAGAGATCTAGAACATCGCTTTGTCTGGCAATGGAAGCAGCCGCTTACACATCTGTATGCAGTGAATGACCGTGAGAAAAACCTATTTGTCAGTTTGCAGACAGCAGCATTGGGATTATAAATAAAAAATATCCAATACATACATTTTTATTTTGAATAATGACTTTATGTTGGGTCTTAAAGAGAGTCTTGAAACTGTTGCTTTACACAAGCTGTGTCAGTCACGCCGCAAAGACATCGAATAGAAATAATTCAAATACATTTAGCAGACTTAATCCCACATCTCAAAAACCTTCTGTGTGCTAAAGACGTCAGATTAAGTGAATTGTCGTAATTTTTCTACCACTAGTGTTGTAATGCAGAGGTAAATGCTCTCCTTGTCTCCCGCCTGCTGCGATAAAAAGCCAAAACCCCATTCAATAGGACATCTCAAACACCATGTCCAGGGTCGTGCTGATTTATGAATTTTAACATCTAGTCATTGCAAGCTTTTACAGTTGGTTTCCCCTTGCAGTGGAAAAAAGAACATCGTGGCAAAGAAAGAAAAAAAAATGTTGCTAAGGCACTTTTTTTATATGCTTTTGATTACGACACAGTCGTTTGAGGGACATCATCGTTTCGTGGATGATTATTCAGTCCAATAGTCAATGAGGTTGCTTTTTTCTCCCCCACCAGTTTCCTTGCACTTCTATTTTTGGTCCTGCACCCACTTCCCTTCTGCTTCAGTCCCCCAAGTTATGACTCTGGAATTCCTGGCAAATGTTACAGGTAGCCACGGAAACACTTGAGTCCTCCATTTGTAAGATGTATTAATTCAAATGAACAGAGCAGAAAGTGTGCTCTCACCTTCGAGTTTAACGGGACTGAAGTTAGAGGAATTTTAGAACGGTTCTTCCAGTTGTTGTGAAAACAGGGAAACCAAACTCCATCCGCTGCTCAGAATCCTGCATAAAAACATATGCAGATGCGATTGTTCGATACTTCCGGGTCGATGAGGGGCCAGCACGGGGGCAGGGAGGCTGGTGTCCCCAGGTCATGCTAACCCTTTGCGCTCAAAAGAGCACTTTGTCTATTGAGCTGCAAAACGTGTCAATTTTTCAGTCAGACACGACATTTATTAGCTGATCCGGTTCTTTTATCCCTATTATACCCGGGACAAAAACATTGGGGATTTTTATGGTGCTAAACTCAAATAAACCTCTAATCCTGGGAATGACACTCAAAGAAAATATTTGACCATTGATCAATACAATTTTTTACCTTTTTTTTAATTTTGTTTATATTTATGGGTGTTTTTAATTGATTAAAGATTCTTTAAGTAGCATTTTTGAATGAGAAAAACAAAAAAAATATCACGAAGTTCATTCCTCAAAAGGAGGGCCCAGACACCCTACGAAGGGAACTCATTTTAGCCACTTGTATCCGTGATACAACAGGTACAACTGGAGTCAGACCTTGGTCTGCATTGCCAACAGAAAGTCTGCTGAAGGTTGGAAGCTGCCAGGGCTGCCCTTTGTAAAGATTATGAACAGAATCCATGACAGACAGAATTTCTAGGCACAGTCAGGACATTGGTGGGACCTGCTTTGATGGCCTCGGGATTGGGTTTTTGCTTTTGTTGCAGATGATGTGCTTCCGTTGGCTTTGTTAAACTGTGATATCTATCTCTTATTGTGAGGGTTTGCTGCAGAGTATGAAAGCAACTTGAGGTCACTTCCCAATTCCAAGGCCATGGTTCTCAGCTGGGAAAATTAGGTAGAGGATATCCTGCCCCAAGTGGAGGAAATAAAGTAGAGTCTGAGATCAACAGGTGGATCGGTGCAATGTCAGCAGTAATGTGGACTCCACATTGGTCTGTTGTGTCAATACAGGAGCTGAGCCAAAAGGCAAAGCTCTTGCTTTACTGAATGATCTCTGTTCCCGCCCTCACTTCTGGTCAGGAGCTGTGGGCAGTGACTGAAAGAACCAGATCACGGACAACAGTGACAAACGTGCGCTCCAACTGTACTACTTAAATTATTATATGTTCAGAAGACCATGTAGCTGGGGACACATGCAAGGTGACTTTTGTTTGGTTTCATTTAAGTGTAAAATTCAAAACCAAAAGTGAAATTAGAGTCCAGATTTCATTGCAAATTAGAGTATAAGCAGTAAGTCCATAAATTTTCCACTTTTGTCATATTTTTCACTTTAAAAGAATGTGACATTTCAGTCAGTAAATAGTAGTAAGGGCTGCTGGGGAAACTGCTGGATGTTAAACAAATTAATTGTGCTCCATTCCAAAGATTTGCTTCTGCTTACAAGTTCTGTTGTAAGTGCTGTGATACATGATGGCACACGCCACACCCATAAATTACCCCCCCCAATGACTCCTCTAACTTCCTCCCTTACAGCTTGAGTTCTCTGTGGGGGTCCGGCAAACCCCGGTGCATTATGATCTGTCACCGGGACGTAAACCAAACACCGCTGTGATGACATCAGCTGTCTGTCTGTTTACAGCCCATCACTGGGGTGGGGAGGGTCAGGAACAAATGAGGCGCGTTGGGGGAGACGGGGGAAAAAAAAAAAAAATTTGAAAAGCAGCGGGCTGAAACTGACTTAGGAAAGAGAGCGACTGGATACACTCATAACTAAACAAATGCAATTCTTCAGTGTGACGTCCCTCGAACAAGCAAACAGAGTAAGTGTTTACTGGCAGTTTGCTTTCAGAGCTCAGTTGCTTAGTTTACGGATGCATTTTTAATTAAATAGGGCTCAAACCCACATGTTTTTCTTTCCAAGCAACAGATAAGACACTGTGTCACTGTCAAGTGAAACTATGATTTTAGCTAGCTGCACAATGGAGAGATTGGAGGTTGCAATACTTTTGGCTGACACACATTGCATTGGTGCAAAAATCTCACGATGCAGCCACCACCATCATCTCATGCAACATAGGTAAAACTTTACAAAAAAAAACAAACATGTAAATTAAGTAAAAAGTACATGTTTACATTTCCAAATTTACATTTAAGCTGGGGGCGCAGGAGAGAGCGAGAGATAAAGATTCATTAATTCATTCCAACTATCCTGACGGACACAATGGGGCTTGAGGCGTTCAGTGAATCCACTCCCATGTTTTCTTAAATGTGGGGAGGAAACTGAAGAACCCAGGCAGAGCATGGAAACTTCACACAGAAAGGCCTCCCGTGTCAGAATCGAACCAGGAACCTTCCGAGCATGAAGCAGAATCGCTAACCACCGTACAACCTTTTAGTCATAAAAGTCCCTTGTCAAAAGTCCCTTGTCAAACATCACTTCCAGCACTCCACTAGAGGGCGGCACAGAGTTCACTCCAAGTTCCCTTTCAGAGAATACCAAATAAGGCTACTTAAGGAGCTTGCAATAATGTCGCTTCTAAGACAGAGGTACATAAGAAGCAGTCCACTAGACGATGGCGGTCTGACACAATGTTGTCTTGCTTCTTTTGCTTGAGCATACAAGACTTGCGCCGCTTGGTACTGCTCCGTTTGTAACTAATTTTTTGGGGGAGCTTGTGTAGAGAATACGTACAGTCATGGCTAAAAGTTTTGAGAATGACACAACCAGAGAAACATCTGGCAAACGCCTAAAAACCCTGAAGGAACAGACTTTGTGTAAGTGTCACTCAAAACTTTTGGCCATGACTGTAGTCAAAGGCAACAAATTGTATTGACAGACATCTCCTTCAGTATGAGTATTTTACAGTTGAGCATGAATGAACCTTGATACAATAAAACTCATCATTCCTGTGGGGGAGGGGGAAGCAAATCTTCAGCTTCTTCAGATGACAGGGCAGGTCTGCCTGATGTCAAGAAGCAGACTGTTCCTAGAGAAAAGGCATTCTCGCCAACTGTGCGGACTTTGGGGATGAATGAAAAGCAAGAGGCCTGGAAGCGCAGTGCACGACCAGGCACATACGGCTTCACCAAGTCGGATAGAGAAGACCGTTCAAAGCTATTGACCATTATAGACAAGGAACAACAGCACCTTAAAGCCTGAAGAGAAAGCCACAAATGCCAGCACCAGGGGAACAAGTCTGCATTTGACATGCGCAAACAAAAGTCAGCTTGCGTTAAATTAGCTCATTTCCCTGCGTCTGTCTCACACTTTCCTCGTGGTCAAAAAGAGAAGAAAGAGTCCTCAGCACCATGTTAGTGCAAGCGGACAAGGTCCGTGATGCGTTTCTGACACACCGTCTGCGTCTCAAACTCTTCACCACTTGCACATCTGATTCATACTGCTACCACGGAGCTGTTATGGAGGCCATGTTGCTCCTACACACTCCTGGACTCACAGGAGTTTATGTTTTCTCTTGCACGTCTCTGCAGTAAATGGTCTGGAATTAACAAGCTCATAAAATACAGTACCTTCTTTTACGAACCCTGATTTTCTTACTCATACAAATATGAACTTTATTGATCAAAAGCCTAAACTCTGAAATACAACTCTATATAGCAACTCTGTATAGCTAAAAGATTGGCCTCGTGACATGGTGGTTTCACTAGATCGCGTTCAACCATTAAAAACATAAGAAACTCATGCCGAGGGTGCCAGAGCTGGCTAGCTAAGGTGCTAACCAGGCCATTGGGAGCAACTCTTGGTTCAATGTGTTGCACAAAGCATGCAGCTAGGAGTAACTGGGACTCGAAACCCCAACCTTCCAACTGGAGGGACCCTACTGACTGAGCAACAGCTAGCCTATATGGCAAACCATAGAAAAGTTATTTTAAAATGTAAAAATTTGAAAATGTTGAAATAACTACTACAGTAGACTTCCTGTCTGGGTTCAAGCCACGCCTGCAAACTTGGTTTAGCTTATCTTAGGTTTGACAGATCCGCCTATATTTCATAACTTTGAGGTTTAAAACTTTGAGGAAACTCATTTATTCACTTTACGAATGTCGAGAAAGTCTATGCGTTGACAAAAGTAAGATCGGCGACACACCGAGAGACAAACATCTGCAGTAGCTGCTCCCAGGGGCATGGGAGAGGATGAGGAGTAACAGCGCTAGCGTTTGGCCCACTCTGTTGCATAATGATTTATGCTACGTTTAAAAAAAAAAAAGCTTGGGGACGGGGGTGGGGGGTGGGGGCAAGTATGAATGTCTAGTCCCGGGGGGTCTTTGAGGATATCCAGATATAATCCAGTTGAGAAAAAAAAGGCACAAGTGTGCAGTCTAAACTCCTAATCGCTCCATCTTTCTTCAGCCTGGGGGGATAGGGGCGCGTCGCTCAGGGGAAGCAAGTAGTGAGGAGAGCTGGAGTTTCAGGGGGGGTGCGGCAATCCAAAAAATTATTTTCTCTTTCTTTATTGGGCTTAGAATTGTTAGAGTATGTGATGGAGATGTCGTAAGAGTGAAAGTTCAGCTTGCAGGTCTTCTTCTTTTCTTCCCTGCATGGGAAATGTGAAAATGTGAGAAACAGCCTCTCTATCCAGAAGTAATGATGCACTTGGGCGTTTTCCTTCAACTTTTGCCCTTCAAGTGCTCAGTGAAGATTTCCAAACCTCAGAAGTTTGTGATTGGTGATGTGTACACACACAGGAGGGGAAGAAGGGGAGGGGAAAAAAAAAGCGTTCTCTTACACAATGAAAGCATTCATCATTTATCAGGAGAGCACATGACAGGTTATTGTAAAGTGTTTAGATAGAAGCAATAGTCCAAAAGTAGACTCTCTCACAAATGCAGTTTCACAGAAAATGAACCCTTTATCTGTAAAGGGGGATCCAGCTATTGGATTTAATTGTCTTTATAGGTCATCTCAATGTCTTTTTAATTGTTCTAAAAAAAAAATTAAAAAAAAATTAAAAAAAAGACATGATTTTCAAGAAATAAATTCCTTCATTTTACATAAACATCCTTCATTATTCATTATCAGGTCATGGAAGAGGTTGTCGCCTTCAGCTGTCATTGGGCAAGAGACAAAGCGCACCCTGGCCCAATCATATAGACATACAACAGTTCTCGCAACAGAAGCATGCAAGCATTGATCCGCTTATTTAAGTATTGACAGTTTATGGTCTCGAACAGACCTACTTCTACAACACACTTAATTCTGCATGTTCTTGGACAGTGGGAGGAAATTGGTGAACTCAGAGGAAGCCAAAGCAGACATGGGGAGAAGATTGACACAACAAACAGAAAGTCTCCTTGACAGAATCAAACCAGGGACCTTCTTAAAACACAAACTGTTGTGCCATCCTTTCAAAATCACTTACCTTTTTAATGTCAAACATTGTTTAAAAATTCAATTTTAAATAAGATTTCCACAAAATTACCGGTACATTAAAAACCAAAACAAGCAGGGAATTAACTCAAAATATGGGATGATTCACTCCCCAGAAATTATCTGAAATTAATAGCAAAAAAAAAAAAAAGTGACCACACAAGTACACTTTTTGTTATTAACGATTATGAAAATTCCTCCAAACCCATTAACAGCCCTTCTCCAAACAAAGTGAAACCAAACTAGTCTTCAGAAACTCAATAATTCAATACCGAAACATGTATTTGCAGGATACTGAAAATCCGGACTCTTAATATTGCGATGTTCTTTCACTTCCCCATGTTGCCAAGCACTAATAGGTAGCGCAACACAACCCAAAACATTGACAAAGCATCTGGAATTGGTTGTATTCCCTTTCCCTGTACTAGCGAGTGTGTCCAGACCATACATGGCTGATTTCCCCAATCGCTGGAGGGATACAAAACACGTTTCTCTCCCCCCCCAGCCCCTGTTCTCTGTCCGTCCACACTGCAGAAACGCTGTTTGATCGGCGGGCTGGAACTGAGGAGCAGAGAGTCCTACGGGACGTTCTGAGAACACAAAGGAGGAATGGCCAATTAACGGTATTTGGGCCGAGAACAAGATATTTCATGGTTCTGAATCGCTTTGGGAGAGGTTTGAGGGGGTTAGGAAAAGCAAGCCACTGGTGGGGTGGAGGACAACAGACGGCACCTAAACATGTCCAGAGAGACATTCTGACTAAACAAAGTTGGATGAAAACGTGCAGCAGCTGCAAGGAGACTCTGCAGCTGTGACCTTCCTCCTCGTCGATCTTCTCTCTCAGGGTAAATAACCCTGACACTGTTGTGTAAAGGAAATCAGACGGAGGGGGAATCTTCCTTCAAGCCGGCTAATTATTTTTTTCTTGCCCGCTCACTCAGAATTATTTTTATTAAATCATGTCATGCAGCACTAGAAGTCGTGGAGAATCCCTCTCCGCTGCCCGAAGGCCTGTTTGAGCCACCTATGGCTCAGTTACGTCATCAAGTGCTCCACGGGCCAATCCAAGCTCAGATAAATAATCCAGACTTGCTATTAGCATGGAACGTACAGGTAGATTTAATGAGCTGAAATTGGTTCAAGGTATACCCAAGTAATGTTTCGGCCCCAAACAATCAACTGGCTGGTTTGACTGGGCCCAGATGTTGTCCCGTACGATGCGGAGCTCGGTTTCAGCAGCACTACAAAAGTTGGCCTGCGCTGTCCCGCTCAGTTCAAATACCGACGGACTGAGAACAGACGTCAGCCATGACTGGGCTGGAAGACAAACCGGAAATGTCCGATCAAGCCGCCGCTAACGAAGCCAAACGATCTGTAATGCGTTGATCATGTTCATCGGCATGTAAATGGAAGGGACAGGCTCCCCTCAACAGTAGGTCCATACCGAGATACTTTCAGTTACAACACAGATGTGGGTCACATAAAGGCCAAACATCTGTTGGTATCAGGGACCAGATCGGCCAATGGAATAAATGTGCCTGCTGCCAGCATCGGCTGATCCTTTGACTGACTGTGCTCTTTGTTCTAGTTGAACTCTTGCAAGCATACCGGCCATAACCCGGTCATCTGATCAAGTCAACCAGGAAGCATCTAAGTGAGGACCTTCTAATACATTGGACTGGGTTGCTGCTACTTTCAGACTAGCTTTGGTAAGAAAAGTCCTCACCACCTAACTTCTCAAAGCATCTGCAGACCTAATGAGGAATTGGTATCAGGATGGGAAACCAAAAATTTCCTTTTGACCAATTACTTTTGCTTTCCTTGATCAACTTCTGCTCTCACAGCCGCCTCTCTCATGAACCCTGACTAATCTATGGCTTTGGTTTATTCTATGTAGGCTCTGAACATCAGCAAGCTAAGCCTCCAGGAGAATTTTCATATTGAGTAGGCCCGCACATAATTTCCTACAACATGTTGCTGCTGACCGGCCGCGCAATCAAACTTTAATGATATCAGCATCACAACAGTGACTTGTTTGGGTTCACGGTACTGTGCCCGTGCCCCCCCCTTTCCTTTCCAATAGTACATCTCACTGCACCGGGCCAACATTGCAGTTCTACTTGTTGTGTCAAGTGAGGGCCTGTTTGTTAATCTCGCCATAGTGCTGACTGAAAGGGGGTCAGGCAGGAAAAAGCCAGGATGCCATTTAACTCAGATTTCCAGGAGAGCTGGGGTGAGAGATTAAGATGGAAAAAAAAAAATAAAAAATTGCAGAACTCACCACTATGACCTTCCCGGGTGACTCAATGGCAACGACGTATTAATTTTAGTCAAATTTCCATTCAATCACAAGAATGACTGTGTGTTATTACAAGGAGTCAAGAGACAGTAAACTTGCACAATGACCAAAAATGCGCCCACTCTCCCCTTCATTTGGGGTTTTCCAGCACCACCCGCACTCATCCAGCACAGAACTGTTTTCAGTTTCAAGGATGAGAAAACAAAAAGAGATAGAGGCTGCAGGCTCGGTTTTTGATGGGTTCGTTGCCACAGAGGTGGTGGTGACTGATCTTTTCCAAACATACCCGAAGAGCAATTGCGCTAAAAGGCAATAGTCCCATCCAAAGCGACCAAAGAGAAAAAAAAAAGTAGTTTAAACCGAAGTTGCAGAAGCGGAGCAAGACGCCGCCAGACTTCCTGCAGACCATTGTTGAAATTCCCGTTTGTTGAGTCCCGGTGTTGGACCGCAATTCTTTTTTAAAACGCAGCTGTGGAGAGACGACCGCTGTTAACTCGAGTCTATCGTGTTTACACAGTCTAAAAATCGCAATCACAGTTTGCCACTATGGTCTTTGCAATCTGTTCAAGGCTAGAAAACCTGTCTTTAGAGCTCATGGAAGGGATTTTTTTTTTTTCTTGGGGGGGGGGGGGGGACCACAAGCACATATATCAACCAAATGAAATCATATCAACCATTTATGGCTGGAATCTGAGAATATAATCAGATTCGAATTTATAATCCTGACATTTATGGGATAGATTCCCTCGAGCTCCCTGAGGTCATGAGACCTTCGCGTCGCCATGTAGATGGAGCTCGGAGATGTGTAAACATAAGGACCAGATGACGTCACGTGACTTGAGCAGATCAATACCTGATGTGGGTTTTAGGATGCGGAGGACTCGGGTGAAGAGGACGGCTAAGGCCCCGGTGTCATCGGAACCAGGCGGCTGCCTCTGAAAGATGGAAAACAGGAAACGGATAGATCACCGAACAGGATGGAGGGGAGAGCGAGAGAGACAGGGGGGCGGGACGGGCCGCTCGAGGAGACGTGGGAACAGAGGCGTTGGGGAAATTCAACCGTCGACTGCAATATTTCTCTTCTGCGCTTTTCCAGTTTTGTTTTTTGTCCTGCTCAGTTTTGTTTTTACCAGAACCATGACAACGAACCCATTCGTCCCTAACAGTTAGACCGTTTCCCTTTTCTTTTCCCCTCCCTTTGCATAAAAATAAAATCCTTCCGGTTGAGCATACGCTCATCACGTCAGACGACGGTACAATCATTTTTTCATCACATTTGCACGACACCTGACATCTGCTTCTCAATACCCCAGTGTCACAAGTTCAAGTTCGTCTCTGAAATTTATTGTTAGGACCCTTAAAAGCGGGTACCAAAAAAGGTACATAGCATCGCCGTCAGTGGCTAATATATCAGATGACCCCTTCGGCCCCTTCACCTTTGTGTGACATCCCCGTTGAACAAACATGTCCATATATAGCTCAGGTTGTTTTGGTTCAAGGGGGCAATAAAAAAAAAAAAAAAAAGGAAAATAGACACTTGTGAGCTGGTGGAAAGATAAGCAGAGGGGTAAAAAAAAAAAAAAAAAAATGCGATCAACAGCTCGTCTTTCTTTACCTGCATTGGTCGCAGGACATGTGTCCCAACAAAATATGGCGAACCGGACATCTGAGCCAGAGCTTACTGAGTTCAACGATTTTAAAATCCACCCGATGCTTCTGGACACACTTTTCCAGTACCGCAGCCCACGTAAGATAACCCCCCCCCTGCGTGGGAGCTTGCCCGTTTTTTCTTAAACTACAGCTTGACTCCGTTAACCAGCTGAAAGCATCGATCTGTTGTTGTAATGATGTAACGGTTGAGCTCATGACATTGAGGAAAAATGACGCGATGTTTCTTTTTTTTTTTTTTTTTTTTTAATTATAAGTGGACCACATGGTGCAGTGAGTTTCTGGAAATAAATAAGTAAATAAATATGTGGCGGCAAGGCTTGTTTTTGTTTCTCATTTTGATTTGATCCTGTTTGAGTAATTCCAATCCTAACTTGGGCCCTCCAGCGTTCCCCCCCCCCCCCTACAAAATTCCCTTATCTGTTTCATTTCTCATTTCTTTGTTTTATTTCTTCTGCCCACTTTGCTTCGGACTGTTTCCTTCTTTTACTTGTGGTTTAAGAAGATTACGTGTCATGTGCAATGAGCCGGAACAAGCCAGAGATATGCGACTTGGCCCGATATCTGGAAAATGTACAAATGCCTTTTGAGAAACAGGATTGAGTCGGTCAGACAACCACGGTGCGAGGAGGGAAAATTGAAATATATCGGCGGCCTCTAACTGTGAGTTCACCGGAATTTGAAATCAAAATCTTTTTAAAACATCATCGGTTTTGACCCCAATATGGACATAAAACCCATCTGTAAAATATATCTTTGCAGAGAGCAGGGTGCAGAGAATATTGGCTGGGGCTCTTTTATAATTTATCCAATAATTATAAATCCCAATATACATTTCCATTTCATAACTTGAGCGTTCCGGCCATATTGGTGGAAAGGGGCCTGGCCTATGCCTCCTCACTCATTCCTGGTTGCCCCTACAAGAACTGAGCCCTCCAATAACTTTATCAAAAAGGGACAAACATGGATGTCTCTTAGAATAAATGCTAGTTTTCCCAACAAAGCACTATGAGCGGGACCAATATTTCTGATCAATAATAATCATCAATGCAAATTAAGGCGGTCAATACACAGTATCAAGTATTCTTTGAAATGTGATCGGGCCATCCGTCCAATTTGCAACCCGTTTTCATTTCATGTCTTGCGACGAGTTTTCCGCCACATCATTGTGAAGGGGCGTGGCCGATGGCATCTTTCGTCATGCCTCGTCACTGATATAAGGTTGGAACTAAATTTGATTCCTCAAATCACTGTCTTAAGATTTTTTATGAGAAAAAAATAAAGGAATTTTTCCAATGCTCTGGATCACCTCTGGAAAACCGGTGCTTCAGTGCTACGTGTTAATAGACCAGTAACATGAATGATCACATCGGGGATATCTTGCATCTGACACCAGGAGGCCGCAGACAAGAGAATACTCATACGAAGAGCTAGATCTGTAAAGTTTCCGATCATCTTGTCACTGATCGCATCAGTACTCGGGACAAAACCTACAAAAGACAGACCTGCAGTCACCACGGTCTTGCCGTCTGGACAAGATCATCTCGACGTCTAGACTCGCAAGCTTGAGACAATGAGTTGCGGCGAGTCAAATGTCACAGCCGTCCAAGCTCAGTAACAGCTGCGTAATCTGAATTTGTCATATCTGTAAATCACTCAGAGGAATCTAGGGCTAAGCGTTATAGACAATAGGGCGTTCTTCCCAAAGACATGTCAACACGCTCCCCGAGGGCTCCCTGAGGGCTCCCTGAGTAACCGTGTGATAACCAGACACCCATTACATCTCGTCGCTTAGATAAACTAACTCCTGAATGCCAACAGTCCAGTTCGATTAATCGAAAAATGTATCAATACCACTGTTGCTGATAAGCTTTATTCCCAAGCAGCGGCTTTTCAAATAGAACTTGAAAACCTGAATAAAAATAGATAAGTAATAAGAAAATGGAATCTGCTTTTCATTCCAAAATGGTCTTGAAATTTATGGGTTTCTTCTCCAGCCCCGTTACGTTCATGGAAGCTGGTGAAGTAAGTTTCCATGAACTTGCTTGTTTTGCTGCGACTGCTTCGGACAGAGAGACAAATGGCAGGAACCCCACCCCCTCCCGGTGGGCGTGACCATTCTCGGTCACGTGACCGCCCGTTTTCATACGAGACTAATTACACTTCAACTGTAGAAAATACCAAAATTGACCAAAACTAAGAACTTAACTTGACAACATTAGAATATTAACTTAAAGTTGTGCGATATAGAGCTGTTAGGGTATTGCTTCACAACGAGAAGGTTCTGGGTTCAATTTCCACCAGTGGGGCCTTTCAGTGTGGCGTCTCCATGTTCTCCTGAGGGAGTCCGGAGTTCTCCGGTTCCCTCTCGAAATCCGAAAACATGCAAGAGGTCAAGTGGAAGCTTCTAACCCCATGGAGTACCTCTCTGCGGGATAAGTCCACTGAATGTGTTCGGTTCATTTTTGTCCAACTCTTATCCCTTCTCTGGAAAGTTCTCTATTAATATTGATTTGATAATTATCCTTTCGTCATGGTCAACTCAGCCGAGAGGCAAGGTTCATTCTGGACCAGTTTGCCGGTCAAAGGCCCCCCATCTAAGTCAACTTTGTCAATTTCTCTAATCTACTCCTGCAGGTTTATGTGACCATTGCAGGAAACTGGAGATATCAGGGGAAACCCATACGGACATATGGAGAACACGCAAACCCCACACAGCAAGGCCCCCTGTAAAAGTCAAACCAGGAATCTTCTTGAATTCAAACAAACAAAACCTCCCCTTCAAAGAATACACGTTAGTAATTCATACAAACTATTCGGTCATTATCTATACCGCTCATCCTGCACTCATATTGTGCGAGAAGCAGGTGAGTCACAGGGCCACATATAACCACTCTCTCATTCACACGTATGTGATATTTAGGGTCTCCAGTCAAACTGTTTTTGGGTTGTCAGAGTAAACAAGCAGAAATGGGGACAATATGCAAAGCATGCACAGAAAGACCCGTTGTCCGAGTCAAACCAGGAACTTCTTGCCGTGAGGCAAAAGTGCTAACCACTGCGCAACTGTCAATATGTTATAACACAAACCCTGATCGTTAAAAGCGGCAAACAGATGTTTCATGAAATAAAAGGGATCCCCGCCCCACCCCCAAACAAACAATAGGAGTGGGAGATTCATTATCTAGCACCTATCCTTACTCAGGGTGGCAGGGATGCTGGAGCCTATCACAGCTGTCATTAGGTGAGAGGCAGGGTTCACTCAAGAGCAGTCGACTACAAGACAAAAATCGATTCACCCTCCGTTTCACACATCTGGGCAATTTCGGGGTTTCGAGTAACCCTTTTGGACCGTGGGAGGAAAGCCATGCAGGACATGGAGCCTCCGCCCGGGGAATCCAACCACTTTGCCGCCAATCAGTAATAATCAATGCAAATTCAATCCACCAATATACATCACCATTGAAAGCTGTGCGTATTCTGTGTGAGGTGTTCGGTTGAGCGGTCACTTCTGACCTCCGACTATTGGCACTTCGGATCTTCGGTGACTGAATTGCACCTCCTGAGCTGATCCAAATGTACGCATAAAAACCCGTGAACCCCGCCAAGAGATAAACACAGCGGGACGGTTGCTGAACCGAAGCGAATCTTGCTCAACGCTGAGATGGGGAGGTGGGCGGTCGGCGAGACGATCAGATCCGAATTGGAGCCCGGGGTTACGTCATGCTGCGCACCATGTGGAGAGGAACCCTTTTGAAGTCAACTTAACACATTCAGAGGTCAAATTCACAGACAAGGGTGAAGTCCTGCCTTGCAATTAAAAGGAAAATGTTTTATTTTGGAATTAGGGGCTTTTTTTTTTTTTTTTATAAAAACAAAAACACACAGATCCTGCTGTGTCTTATGGACATGATATAAAGCCCTGTTTAGGAAGGCAGAGTTTGTCTTTCCATTTAGGAGTGGGGCAGGGAAACATGGCAACCAGGTATAGTATTTGTTGGAGAATACAAGTGTAGTGCCCCCCGACTCACATTTTCCCCGCACCAAATGTAGGAAACAAGGGGGAGGAATTCTGAACGACCAATGGGAACGCCCGTACTTGGGCAGCACGCTGGTTTGTACGTGCCACGGGGTCGCTGGCATCAAGTGCAAAAGCAAACCGGAAGGTAGGTTTGTGACACCTTGAGGTAAAATCGTACCCTTTTACCCCTGCCTCTTCGGTCTTTACCAGTTTCCCCTCCCTTTGCCTTTCTGCAGAGGCAAATTGCTATGACAAGATCAAGCGGCAGTACTACACCATGGGGGAAAACCTACAAAAGGCCAAAAGATAGCATGATCTGGGAAGAGGAGCCTGGGGGATATGTGAATATCGTGCACCCTAGCGTTGATAATCAAGTGTAATTGACTGACTGGGAAACGGCAGTGATGAGGAAGCCAGAAAGAGGAAGCCGGAGGAGAATGGAGAGAGAAAAAAAAAAAAAAAAACACTGGATTTGAGTGGGGCAGGTCACTTGGATAAAACCCCTTGGACTACAGAAATGCTCTCCAGACTTTGAAACTTCAGGCTACTGGATTCTGTCCAGACACTGACGCCATGTGACCCAATTCCTGCAGATCATATACTTTCAGCTTTTAAAAAAAAAAAAACCTCTAGGACCTCATAATCTACAAGCAAGCGGCTTAAAGAGAGAATAATGGTGGGGCAACCAAAACAAAAAAGTACACCACCACTAGATTTTATCATTTAGTGCATGAACAGAAGTGGAAGAGTAGGGTGTTGCCTTTCCACAAAGGCTTTTTGGATTTTATTATTTGTATTTTTTGTCAGAATAGCCCGCAAATGACCGCTCTGTTTGATGCCCTGCCCCTGCTGTTGAGCCAACTAAGGGGTTTTCCTTAAAAATCTTGTGTCACCCTCATCTTGCCGCAAGAGATGTTGCAACCAAATCTCACACTAACCACAGTCATGATTTCAAGTCCAATGTTGGCAGAAAAAAAAACTAATTTAATTTAAATCAAATAGACATTAGGGGTCCAAACATCTCAGAATTGTGATTCTTGAAATATTTTCAATTTTTTTTTTGGCTTATGAGTGACACAACTACCTTTAAACATTTTATTTTTTGAAATATTTACATTAAAACCGTGCTCAGTTACAGCACAGTGGAGGAAAAGGAGAAATTAAGATTTTTCAGGGCAAAGTTTGGACACGAGGATCACAATTTATTTATCATTTCAGTGCAACTTGTGGAGGAGAAGAAAAATAAATAAAGTGGTTGCAAGGTAAACTGCAAGGTGCATTTAAGTTAGTGGACACACAAGTAGAAGAAGGCACCTTGTCTGCAGGCTTGTGAGAAGGTGAAATAACCATAGAAAGATGTCTTGCATTTTGAGCACGGTGTGCGTGTGTTCATTCCGAATCCTTAGGTGGCATTTCTGCTGAAGCAGCCTGTCTGCAAAACATGGCTGAATAATGCAATAAGATCTCAAGAAGTTGTGACTAACACTTTCGCGTCAGAGTTCCTGCGTGGGTAGTGGGTCCCTCCTCCAGCTGAGAGAGAGAGAGCATGCCCCAGATAAAAATCACACCCCCCCGCACCAAACCCAACACCGCAAACCTGCACACCGGGGCCCCGCAGAGCGGAGCGGACGCGGTACGAGGTGCACCGAAGTTGCCAGCTTCGCGAAAGACGCACAAAGAAAGTAGAAAGAGCGGTAAAGGCGCGTCGAGGAGCCGAATATTGAGCAGGGATGTCCGGCGCAATCGTGGCCCGGGTGCTGGTTGCGGTGTGTTTGGGGAGCGCCGTGCACTGCGCGCCCAAGGCGGCGTTGAGGGACCGGAGGCAGGCTCCGCAGCATCAGGTCCCCTCCGTCACTCAGGGTGAGTTGGACCTTTTCGGTTTATTTTATTTCAATCAACCACTTCGTCGTACTTTAATTTTTTTTTTTAAATTAATCCTGGAAGGATCACTGATAGGAAAGGTTAATAGCTTAGTAAGAAATGGTTTGTGCTCTTTAAATGGAAGAGAAGGGGGAAGCTTTTAAGCACAATGCATTTTTTCCAGCCTGCACAGTTAAGCAGATCCACCTGATTTTTAATATGTATATGTGCATTATTTATATCTATTTTCTCTGGCGTGCATCTAACCCTACTCTGTCACTCTCACCCACTAAATTATCTTATGACAAAACACTTGAAATTAAAAAAAAAATATATATATACACAGAAGTTGTCCAACCCCCGTTCCCTTCTTGTGTTTTTAATTTTGGATGAATACTGCAAGGCGAGGGGAGAAAATACACCCCACCTGGCTTCCATATGGTGGAAGTGAGGACAAACTCCAAGCTGAAAAGAAATAAATAAAAATTGAATAAAGATGTGCTGTGGCCCCAAAAACGCTGCGAGAATGTGGACAACGGGCAGGGTTGGTGTCGGCTAGAGAAAAGGGATATTGAGTGATTTATGACTCACCTGATGGTGGGCTGGGTGGGGGATCCTTTTGATGTCAGCTTAACGCATTTAGCGGTCAATTTCACAGACGAGGGGGGGAAGTCCTGCCCTGCAATTAAAAAGAAAACGTTTATTTCAAACAAGGGCCCTTTTAAAAAAAAGCCTGCTGTGTTGATGTGATACTGAGCTATGTTTGGATTTGGCAGAGTTTGTTTTTCCATTTAGAAGTGGAGCAGGGAGACATGGCAACCAGGTACAGTATTTGTCAGAG
Source organism: Fistularia commersonii (assembly GCF_037954325.1). Taxonomy (NCBI): domain Eukaryota; kingdom Metazoa; phylum Chordata; class Actinopteri; order Syngnathiformes; family Fistulariidae; genus Fistularia; species Fistularia commersonii. The sequence continues at coordinate 11,136,317 of NC_141287.1, read as the reverse complement.
CAAGTGTAGTCCCCCCAGCTCATATTTTCCCCGCACCAAATGTTGGAAACAAGGGGAGGAGTGCTTTTTTTGGGGGAAAAAAAAAAAATCTCCCGCTGCGTGATTCTCACTAAATGACACCCCCGCCCCTTCTATTTTTCCTGGTCAGATGGCTGTGTAGAGAACGGCAAGTTCTACAACCTGAACGACCAATGGGAACGCCCGTACTTGGGCAGCACGCTGGTTTGTACGTGCCACGGGGTCGCTGGCATCAAGTGCAAAAGCAAACCGGAAGGTAGGTTTGTGACACCTTGAGGTAAACTCGTACCCTTTTACCCCTGCCTCTTCGGTCTTTACCAGTTTCCCCTCTTTGTGCCTTCGTGCAGAGGAGAAGTGCTACGACAAGATCAACCAGCAGTACTACACCGTCGGAGAAACCTACGAGAGGCCCAAAGACGGCATGATCTGGGACTGTACCTGCATCGGATCCAGCAGGGGCAAGATCAGCTGCACCATTGCCAGTGAGTTTCTGGCACGACGCAGGTTGGGGGTCTCTGTGGAAGACCACACATACTCGCTCCCGTGTCTCCGGCTATCTCCTGGTGTGCCAGACTGATGCCAGTGAAGTGTGCTTATCCCCCTGTAGCAGCCACAGCTGATTAACACCTGGAGCGGCACAGCTGTTAGCACTTAGCCCTGTGGTCAAATAATGAGAGAAATGTCTGAGTCTGGGATTCTTTCTTTCTTTCCTGTCGCCTTCTTTTGCGTGCACAAAAAAAACGACCTATTTTCCTGCCAAAAATACAGATCGCTGCCACGAGGGCGGGGCGTCCTACAAGATAGGCGACACCTGGAGTAGACCCCATGAGACGGGAGGGTACATGCTGCAGTGCGTCTGTCTGGGCAACGGCAAGGGCGAGTGGACTTGCAAGCCCGTGGGTGAGTCGGCCAGGTAGCCAATGAATAACAGACGACTCCGTGTGAAAAAGGAGCCAAACAGATTATTCGTTGTTTTAAGAGGCTTATTTAAGACGTTGCGCTTTGCCATTTGTTAATTACGTAACCATCCCCCCAAAAAAAAAAAAATCGAGCCGTAATGATTTGGTTATTTCAGCTCGTATCTCTGTATTGGGTAATGCAAGACGTCATTGTCTGGATGCCAGAAATTTGATTTAGTGCGCTGGCAACTGCCAATTGTTGATATTGTGTTGTTATGAAACCACGATCTGACACGAAAGTTCAAAATAAGGTGACTTTTTAATGTCCTTTCACGCTGATATCTTGTCCCGAGTCGATTTTTGACTCCCTTTTTAAGGGAGGTGTAACATCTCCTGGTGTGTTTTTTTTTTAAACATTTATTGACACCCAATGCTTCCTGGTGTTTATTTTAAGTATTAAAGTGTTTCTCAAATATCTGCTGATTTATAGGTTGGAATTTTTTTTTCTTTTTTTTTTGGTACTCCCAAATTTCTGCATTAGCTCCAAGAATCTGGTATCAATTGGGATTTTTTTTTTAAAAATCCAGGATATTTGCCAAATATTTACTGGCTCAAGCTTTACAAATGCCAAGGAATATTCCAGATCATCCGTTCATGATATTCTAACTTAAAAACCATCAAAAGACAGTCGTAATTTGGCTGTGAAACATTTTTTTTAATTTCAAGCATATCAAAATAATTGTTCACAATCTTTCCTGTAGCGGAGCGTTGCTATGACAACTCAGCGGGGACCTCCTATGTCGTTGGGGAGACTTGGGAGAAGCCGTACCAGGGATGGATGATCGTGGACTGTACCTGTCTGGGCGAGGGCAGCGGCCGCATCACGTGCACTTCCAGAAGTGAGACACCATTCTTCGTCCATTCATCCGATATCAAGAGACCTTGTTTTTCTTTTTTAAGTCTTGTGATTCGACATCTCGTCCAATTTATGTTCATTTGTACCCATTAGTTTGCGTTGGCTATCTCATGACCGCTACCTATTCCCACAATCTCTATGTCGCCAAATCCCTACATTTGCTTTGACTGTGGCAACTTGTTAGCCGATGAACTTTAGAGGAAGCTAACTCAATGAGAGTGAGTCACACAGGCAGGAAATGTAATTAATTACCGGTAATACGTTTCTATTTTTGACCCAGTCACGAGCGTGTGCGCACATCTGCCTGGTTGCCGTCTTCTGCGCCTTAAGTGTACACTCCAGGATTCGAACCCGCTGTTCAGGAAATGTTTTGCAAATATAATCATTACTCGGAGCATTTATGGTGATGGCTGACGCAGACGATTATAATAAATCTCGTCGCCCCGGCACCCGTGGCCTTGGTGTCATGTGCTAGGCTTTTGGGCGACATACGGGGATGCCGATAACAGCTGGCGACCAGATTATGCGCATAAGCGTACAGCAAATGCGCATCTCTTTTAAACTACATCCTTTGTTTTGCAGATCGCTGCAATGACCAGGACACGATGAACTCCTATCGGATCGGCGACACGTGGACCAAGACGGATTCCCGAGGCAACCTGCTCCAGTGTCTGTGCACCGGGAACGGACGCGGGGAGTGGAAGTGTGAGCGACATGCCTCTCTTCACTCAACCGGCCTGGGTGAGAACTGACAGAACCCTGGTCTCCTCTTTTGTTTTTTGTTTTTTTGTCCCCTGCCCCCCAGCGTTGGCTGAAGACAGATGTTGCAGGAGAGGGGGCAAGTGTTGAAGTGAGAAGGACCTGTCTTTTGTAACTCTTCGCCATGACCTCATGAGAAAGATGGTGAAGCATACAGGGAGGATCAAGACGCGGGACAATTTTTCAGGAAAAATGTGCTTGGAGTGGTTTCGAGTTGTTATTGGGCGTGAGACAAGGCCAGCTCAAAAAGACAGCGGGCCTCATGTCAAAGTCTTAAAAACCCACGCCCATGAGTCGGAAAACACTCTGCCCTGCAATTTGTAACCAAGGACCGATTCGCTGCGTGGTACAACGGCCGAGAGTGGATAACATCAGATTTCCAAATTTCAGCTCATAACAGTTACAGCAGTTTCCAAAATAAATGGCACATTTTTAAAGCCCTTAACTACATCTTAATGGTACACAATTCACTTTACAGCATTGCCGATTACTCACATTCTCACAGCAACGCCGGTGGAGGTTTGTCGCTAAACCCCACCATTTTTAGCAAATTGTTTTTTTAGGGGCTGTCGTTTATGGCCCAAACAGCTTGCTACAGATTATGTTGGTATGCTACTGTTCACAGCATAGACAACTGGTCTCAGTCTATGCTAGCTGTGTGATCGCGTGCACCTTCTGCAAATTCCTGATTGCTTGCTTGTGAATCTTCTCTTGAGTTAGCTATGTTGCTTGGACTTACACACCTGACTTCCGTTGAGGTTCGCAAAGTGATAGCATGCTAGGATAATCTGAGACGTCTCAAGTTGGGTATTAGCTATTTGTTAGCATACTGCTTTCAACTGATCACTCGACGTTTTAGTGTGAAAAAAACAAACATACACAAATGGCCAAAAACAAAAATTTGACCATTGTTTTTTCTGCTATTGTTTTTTTTCATTTATTTTTCTCTGCTAAATTCTGGCTGCACAGGTTGGCAGGACAGTCAGTATTCAACAAGTTTTTCCACAAGTCCGAACCCCTTGTTTCACTGTAAATGCCCTTTTTTTGTATCTCATCCTATTGCACAAGAACCTCTCAGACACTCCACAGTCAATTGGAAGTTATCAGACAGATGTGTGTTGCAAGGCTCTACGCCTGTGCCCACCCATCGTGGGTGCAGATGGAGCATAAACATTTCACTCAAAGTTAGAACTCATAAAAGGAACCAAATAAAGTAAAATGTATCCTGAGAATGACGCACAGAAAACAACTATGATTTTCAGGAGAGCAGGCTATTGGAGTCTGGGACTTTTATAATTTACGTATATAATACTTTATGAAAAAAATAGCTCTCGGTTTCGAACGGCTATTTGGTTATTTCCTGTTAATCTCCGAGCTCACTGCCTGGATTGCTACAATTTTCAAGTGTTCTGTGTAATTATAATCCCTATAAAAGCTGATCTGAATACCATATCACTTTCCAGGCACTGGCTCCCGAGTGGTCACCAACATCCAGCCAGCGGTCTACCAGCCCTCCTCCGTTGCCCTGCTCCCCAAGGAAGGACCCTGTCGGACTGAAACGGGACTGTCGTACTTTGTCGGCCAGCGCTGGATTAAGAACCAGGGCGCCAAGCAGATGATCTGCACCTGTTTGGGCAATGGAGTCAGCTGTGAGCACTGGGGTAAACCACGGTCCTCACATTTGCAGTGTACAAGACAGTTAAATTGCAATTGCGTGTTCAGCAATGGACGTATTTGACAAATAAGCATGTATGAACTAAGAGTTTCTTGATCCAGGTGGACCAGCCCCAGTGTATGGTGGCAACTCTGGAGGCGAGCCTTGCGTGTTCCCCTTCGTCTCCCAGGGAAAGACCTACCACTCTTGTACCTCTGATGGGCGCAGCGATGGACAACTCTGGTGCTCTACTTCCTCCGACTTCGACACGGACCAGAAATTTTCCTTCTGTACAGAAAATAATGGTGAGCTGCTTCAAGAATTGTTCAGATTTTTTTCTTTTCCGATTTTAAATAGCGGCCAGGAGTTGAATGACCGCTTTTCTTTCTCTGAACAGCAATCGTAGCAACTCGAGGCGGGAACTCCAACGGAGCTCTGTGCCAGTTCCCCTTCACTTTTAACGGCAGAAACTACACCGAATGCACCTCAAGTGGACGTTCAGATGGCATGAAATGGTGCGGCACCACTACAAATTATGATTCGGAACAGCGCTTTGGTTTCTGTCCAATGGCCGGTGAGTGCACGTAATTTGAGATGTAAAGAAATAAGGGAATCCAAATATGTCTCGAAGCGCTGATTTTCATGTGGCAAGCTGCACTGTTTTACAGTACATGTCTAAAAGAAACAAGGGAAAGCAAACTAAATGTCCACCCCCCCCCCCCAGCTGCTTACTAGCCAAAGGGGTAACTTACGTCATTAGCACAACTATTTGACCCTCCCGATCTCAATTAAAATGCATCTCCTCCCAGTCTGAAATATTTGACTCAATCTGCGTGAAAGCTTCTTATCAAGACAGGACGGCAGAGACAACATCTTGTTTAAAGGTCCCGCACCTTTGTTTATTGCCGCCGGCCTCGTAGACCGATGTGTCGGGGTTGAAGTGGCGTCAGTTAGGTCACAAAAGGCGCTGAAGCCAGTGAAACAGCAGGGGAGGGGGGGTACTGACATCACACTAACATTTCTGAAGGAGTAATGAAATGGTAATTGTGACACCAACAGGCTGTAAAATGAATTGGGCAAACAAGGGGAGGGCCCTAAAAGATTTAATGTGTTTTGATGTCTTTGTACAACCGCTGGTAATTAAATCATTATCAACTGTGTCAGCTAGTCAACGTTAATCACTGAATTAAATGTGGAAAAGATGCCAAGCGCATGAGGAAAAACGCTGAACACGAACTCGGGCATTGCGTCTACCAGTTGCCGGAGGGTGGCAATTTAACTTGGCGATATTTGAATACATTTCCAAATAACAAGAACTGTAACTCTTTACAAACAAACAAAGCAAATCCTCTTTGGTGTCTGCCCTCAATCCCAGCAAGCTACATCAAAAGGATTCTTGGACTTTGTTTTTTTCCGACTGGAAACTTCAAAGTAAGACACAAGGGAGACGAAATGGTCTGGCATCGGCCTGTAAAATGCGGACGGTACACAGTGGAAACAGCTGCGCGGCTTATCGGACGGCGCGCGTCCGTTGATCTCGCGAGAGATTTTGCAATTATCAGCTGTTGTCACGTAACAAAGCTGAGCGACTCCGTCCCAAAATGCCCCGAATCTGAGTTTAGCCATCGAACATGCAAAACTATAAAATGTTACTCTTGATGGAGTTGCTAGCGTGATAGCTCAGTACATATTAATTCCAATCTGTGATAACATGTTTATGCTATCATAGCATTCGATAGTATGCTGTTTTGCAGTAACAAAATTGATTTTTGTTTTTTTTGCATGCGAAAATGTGAAGGTTATCAGGTCAGATTTTTTTTTTTTTTTTGCAGAGATGCAAATCAAATTTTCGATTGGTAAATCCAACTCTGTCATCTCTATTCATAAATCATGACCAGAAATGGTTTGAAAACGGCATGAATTTTACAGAAGCTACCATAAAATGGGGCGGCGTGGCACAGGACGTAGAACAATCGTCTTTGGAACCGAGCATTCCTGGTTTGATTCCCAGCTCCTCCTCGTGCGTCGAAGTGTTGTTGAGCGAGACACTGAACCCTTAACTGCTCCCAAAATAAAAAAAATTAGTAAACTGTTTCTCCAAGACCATGATGATTTGTTGAATTTGACAAAATCAAGTAGCAATTTTAGCTCATCCTCTATTATCATTTAAAACCTTAAAGTACTTTTCAGTGGTGCCTTGTTGGACCAGTTGTGTATAAAGGTTAGCAAAAGGCTAGCTGAGGAGATTTATTTACCTGTCCTTTCACCAGTGTTTCACTAAAAGTGGACTGTATGGAGTTTGACATGCCTTCAAGGTTCTCAAACGCCTTCTCAAGTCCTGGGACCTTTGGGCCGACGCCCCGTTGTTAAAAAAAACACCTTGTCAACATTTAGGCAGGGGTTAAAATCGCCTTCATGTCTTTGTCAGAGAAGGTTGTGTGTGTGTGTGTGTCTGTGTGTCTGTTTGTGTACAACAGGGGGTCTGTGATAGGGACTTTAATGAGTTCTCGGGGGTCGTCAAAACAAACAAGGCAGTTGAGATGTTAATGGTGGCGTTCCAACACGTCTTTAGCCCTCCTCCCTCACCCGTGGCATGAAGCGGCTTCTTAGGGGCGTCTGTCACATGGTCTCGGCCGATTCCGGGAATGAGATTCCCATGTTTTTTGTTTTTTGGTCGTTTGTTTTAATGGCAACAAAATTTACATTTGCTATTGTTTTCTCTGCGCCTGTCAATCAGAAACATTTGCTGGAGACCATTTGCGTGCGACAAGCGATCAGTTGTCCAAAGATAGACAAGAAATTCCAGGAAGACACAAATTCATTTTCAACCACATCGACATTTGATGCAAATATACGTAAATTCATTTTCAGCCTATGTAAAGAGAAAGCGGGTCCCGTTTCCAATGCAATGGAAAACAATAGAGGTTATGTCAAGATAAACAACCAAGTCATGTTTGAGGCCGCAGCAGAGGTACTTGATTATCTTACACCGTCCCATCCCTTTTTTGTTTTACCGCAGCTATGCTGCACAGCCTAGTTGTCTCAGGAAACCAGATGTTTTGGCCCCCGTTCAGATTCTGCCAAAGGCCCGGCTTCAAGAAAGCAATCCCGTTATGGATCTCCTTTGCCTGGCACTTCTTGTTGAAACAGACTCATTGTTTTCTGATTTAACAGTTGGCAGTACCTTTAAGGGTGGTGCTATAGCATCTAGATACTACTGAGGCCTTTTTTTTCATCACGTACAGTCAACTGTATAATTTGGCTCCCCTTCTTTTTAATTTATGGATAACACCTGCTGAATACTCCCAAGACCATGACACAGACGGCTCTGTCTTCAAATCAATGGGGACTCTTTTCTATGGACGCAGGTGTTCTCTGCTGGCCGCCAGAGTGATGTCAAAACTGACCATCCCGAGTCAGCGACAATAAAGCGGCTGTTGCTTGAGCAGCGTCAGAATGCTGTCGTCGGGTCGTCTGCGACAGATGTCGAAGGTTAACATCACAAAAAGCAGTTGGACGCGTTATCAGGAAATTGGAATCAGACTGATGTCAAAATGCGAAAATAAAAATAAAAATAAAAAAAAAAACAGCGCGGCAATCGGAAGACGTTGTATTTCAGTTACTCAACGACATCGAAAAGGTCAACTTGAAAAAAATCAAGGTCTTAAAAAGACAATGCATCCCAGCCAGCTAGGGATCAATTGCACCAAAGGCGTGTTTAAAATTAATCGGTTACATTTTTAAACTGTAGATTTGGAAAATCTGTGGAGGTTCTCAGTCATGATGAATTCTTGTTGAAATTTGAACAATAATTAAATTCAAAATTTGGCCAAAGATTGCCAAAACTTAAAATAAAAATACTGACACGACTCTTTGCTTATCCATTCCAGACCACGAAGAAGTGTGCACGAGCAACGAAGGGGTGATGTACCGCGTTGGCGACCAGTGGGACAAACGCCACGAGGTTCTGGGTCACATGATGCGCTGTACCTGCATCGGCAACGGACGCGGAGAATGGAGCTGCATCGCCTACTCGCAGCTTAAGGGTGTGTTCATGCGTTTACGTGTGACTTAGATCGGCTTTCAAGAAGGAATGTGATGAATTGCGTTGATGTTTGTGTGCGTGGCATGATTAGAGGGCTGCATTCAAATTCTCTGAGCTACGAGTCGAAAGGTCACGAGGCATAATCGCTCACCTTTCAACTGGTTAAAGCTGTGCCTGCACCTGTGTTTTTACAGTGCTTGTTTTACACCTGTGGCACGCACACACACACAAAACATCTGGGATTTTTGAACACCCAAGTCTTTTCTTGTGGTTTTCAGACCAGTGTATTGTGGATGGTCTGACCTATGAGGTGAACCAAACCTTCACTAAGCAGCACGAGGAGGGCTACATGATGAACTGCACCTGCTTTGGACAGGGACGTGGGCGCTGGAAGTGTGATGCCATTGGTTGGTTTGGAATCTACGAATCGACGCCATTTTAATTACTGAACGACCGTTTCGCACATGCTATCAAGCCGTCGGGGAGTCACATTTTTTGTGTGATTCTGCTCTCAGACCAGTGCCAGGAGCCCGAGACGAGAGCCTTCTATCAGATTGGAGAGTCCTGGGATAAGGTCATCCACGGGATCATGTACAAATGCTATTGCTCTGGCAATGGCATCGGCGAGCTCACCTGCGAACCCCAGCAGTCCTATCATGGTAAGGTGTTTGACATACAGCGTATTAGTGTTGGGGACAATTATCATACATAACAGATTAGAATTACCAAATGTCCTTTTACCCGCACAGTATGTTTCCATTTAACCACAATAAATGGTCAATTTATGATTATTTTATGGATATATATTTAAATCAAATAACCCTCCATCTTGAAAATCCCTTTGTTTGTAAAGCTTTGACCATATCGAGTCCTTTTCCTCCTTCTGCCATTATTTGTTAAAAAATGCTACTAAATCTATACAAAAACATTTTAGCTGGTATAGGTAGATTCAGATGCATTTTGTCAGCTCTTTGGCCAGCCAATCAGAAGAGGCCTTAGCATATGCTGAGTCGCCAACTTGATATGCGATCGGTCGAAGCGACACCTTCATTGCGGCTTATTTTAGGCTAAAGGGGCCTGCGCTGTTGATTCTGAAGGCCTCGAGGCAGGGGTCTCACACAATGGCTGAAATATGATTAGTGAAGAAGCACGAAAGCAGTGCAGCCGTAAGAAAAGTTGTGAAATAGAGACTATTGGTTTAATTTAATACATTGATGGTAAACAAATTAAAATATTATATTAATTAAAATCTTAATTAATTAAGAGGTCCATGATTCCGATAGCGTCAAGGCGACAAATGACCTATCACTGTTAACCCAAAAATTTTTGGATGGGAATTTTAAATTGGAAAATTGAAAATTCATGTGGCGGTGGCGATTTTTCTTCCTTGAGCGCGGCAGTCTCTACAGATGCAAAGAGTCAGACGAGTTTCCATTTAAGAAGGAAACGGGACGGATATTAGCATTTCCACCAGGGTATCGCGTTTCCCATTCTGCCGCAAAATACCCACGAGTTATCTGAACCCGGAGAGAACGGCGATTTAAATTAATTTCCACTGTGTTGGGAAGCCAGATGCTTGTGGGTTGTTGTTTGTTTTTGTTTTTTTTTAAAGAAGTGAAAATGGAGTACAGATCAAAAACAGTAAACTTTATTTTTAGTTGATTTGTGATTAAGCAACTATTTATTTGTATTTGATTTGCCAGAAAACAGTTTCTTATTGGACTCCTGAGCTGCACATCTACATGTGTGTGCGGGTAGAATTCGCTTTCTTCACACTCTGCGCTCAAACAATAAACTTAAAAAATGTTTATTTAAGTTACCTTTCTAAAAAGAGGGGCCTTTCAACTTTGATGTGAGGCAGACACGTTGGGGGTGTGATTTCCTCTTTTGCAAATACACCCCCTCCCCACACACAAACACACACACACACACACACACACACACCCTCCGCTCTGGGTCTTTGTTCTTGCTAGCATGTGGCACTTCCCCAGTTCTGTTACCACAGCTGTCCAGAACACAACAGTGCACGTGTGTGTATAGACACCCCCTACACACACACACACACACACTCGCACACACACCTTTTTAAAAGCCTGTAAAACACCCTTTTTTTTATAGATCACCGATGGCGGGCATCTTCCTGCTATCCCACTTGTTGTAGACGAAAGGGATTCAAATGAATTACTCAAGCTAAGGTTAAAACACATTAAACATCTATTAATATAATAATCACGGTGTGATGTAACATTTCAGATAAAAATTATAGAGCCTTTTGGTTACTTGAAATTCAGCCAGCATAATTTCTGCGAGGAATCCACCCAGTCAATGGCTTCCAAGGTCCAATCCCCCCAAATTGCTTCTCTCATTTTGCTATTATGAGGTAAAAAAAAAAATAAATGAAATAAATTCACAGTCTCCCAAAATATGCATTAATATATCAGCGGGGCTCCGAGGGGAGCTGGCGAGAGTGCGTAAATGGAAACTGAGACCGTCTCGGAGCCTTACGTAGAGGAACATAACTTATTTTGAGTGCGCAGGTTGAAGGGAGATACAAAATGTAGGCCAGAGCTCTGCCATGAGTGGCTGTAATGGCAACCAGCTGTGAGCTTACACTGTGTGTGTGTGTGTGTGTACACCCATGCTTTTAAGCGTGGATATAGAAAATACAAACTGTTTTTTTTTTTTTTTAATAAAAGAAGCCAAGTCTAGACTCCAAACGGGATATCTTACCGCACCATAAAAGGTAAAAAAAAAAAAAATGGAAAAAGTCAAAGGAAAGACAACCCCTATGTCGATAAGATCGCTTAAAGTGATGTTTTCTTTCCCCGCAGTCTGTGTTTATATCTCCCGACCTGCGATGAAATTCAATCTTTTTGGGGCATTTCTTACCGTCGGGGAGTCTCTTCCCATCCGCTCTTATCACTTAACTGTGCATCTGCCCATATCATCAAGGATGTTGTGTCTGTGTGTGTTTATGCTGCATACACACACTGCAAGCGAGCGTTATTTTATTTTATTTTTTTTTAATGTGAAGTGCATCCCCCCCACATCTGAATCCCTTGACCCGCCTTAGTGGCCTGTGGGTCTGTAATAGGCCGTAATCGGTGCCAGATTGTTGCTGAGGTCTGCATATGGGCCCTGGTTAACCGAGCCACTTGCTAAGAAACTCTGATTACAAGTCTGCAATTTTTTTTTATTTTTTTTTTTAGAAAGGGGGTTATGTGTTGGGAAACCTCAATTCTTTATAGATGCTACCAGTAGCCTATCGGTAAGGCTCATGTCAAATCTGCTGGCCACATGATTTTTGTTTACATTAAAGATCCATCGTAATCTCCATTTTCATTTTTCATGCATTTCCAAAACAGAAACCGTGTCAATCTACTTTTGTTACTGCACATGCTAAGCCTTTTCATATTGACCTGCACGGGCAGGGTCGCCGTGCGCGTCCACGTGCGTCCACGTGCTGGGAGCTTCTGCAGCGGTTTGCTACAAAGCAAACCGCGGCAGGATGTTCAGCCAGATTGTTTGGACAGATGCACGACAGCTGCATATTGTTACGTTGTGCGAGTTTAGTCGAGCATCAAAAAGTCATGTTTCGGGACTAAATAGGGCTTATCATCTATTACACATCACATTTTTGTCTGCTCTGTAAGTCAGGAAACTCCCCCCCCCAAACACCCCCACGCACACCTTAATCGTTTTCATCTCATTGTATTGTGATACTGTATTTATTTAGGCTACATTATTTTCAGCCTAATCTTACAATTCAAGTGTTTGTACTGTGTTTGGGCTATGCAGCATTTTTTGTTATTGTAAATAATTTCCAATTTCTCTGTTTATCATGAACTGTTTTCCTGTCGCGCTCTGATGTGATACCTATTTTACTTTTTGTGAAGTCCCTGGGATTTTTTTCTTTTTATGTATCATTGTTATTTTCATTATTGATCATTTATAATCAATGATAATTATTATTCTTGATTCAGCACTTTTATAAATTGGGGGGAAAATCATTTTACAGCCATAAATTGGGAAAAATTACACAAAAATCTGCAAGAAAATCATTAAAAATGCCCACTAATATTGAAAAAGAAATGGGAAATTGAATGCTCGTTCTACCTTCCAGCAGATGCTTTTATGTTTTAGTTTTGCATACTGTTTTGTAAAAGAACTGAGGATTTAAAAGTGGGTGAGGAGGACAGGCTCGAAAAGCTTTTCGGGTCAGGGCTAAATAAATCTCGGGAGGAATCTCACACGGATGTGTTAGATTTTTTGTTTCTTTTCCCTGAACAAGACAGGGAATATGCATATGTTTGCAGTGTGTCCGCAAAGGACATATTGGATCATTATAAATCGAATACATATTTGTGTGTATGTGTGTGTTTTTATATAAATACATACATAAAATCATCCTGCTTATTCAAGACTTGCCTTCTTCCTGCTTTGCTGTCATTGTCAGGTGGTCACCGTCCTGTCCAGGTCATCATAACCGAGTCTGGCAATCAACCCAACTCCCACCCCATTCAGTGGAACCCCTCGCCGTCGGCCCACATCACCCAGTACATCCTCAAATGGCGGGCTGTGAGTTAAGAAAAGAACGAGAGTTAGTTAAACATGAGACTCCTGAGTTGATCTTGGAGTCATCAAGTTGTTTCTCTTCTCCCGTTGACAGAAAAATACCCACTCATCGTGGAGGGAGGTGATGATCCCTGGCCACCTCAACTCCTACACCATCTCTGGTTTGAAGCCGGGTATCACCTACGAGGGCCAGCTGATCAGCGTGCTGCGGTTTGGACAGCGAGACGTGACGCGCTTCGACTTCACGACCAATTACGGGTCATGTGAGTTGGAGGTCTACCCCCCCCCCTCAAAAAAAAAAAAAAAAAAGACAAATGAATTATAGCATGGAATCCGTACTTTTCTGTTTTTTTCAGTGGCCACATCGCAGGGAGAGACCACGCCTCTGCCGCCGGTGGTTGACACCTCGGAGTCGGTGACGGAAATCACCTCCAGCAGCTTCGTCATCTCCTGGGTTTCTGCCTCGGACACTGTCTCCGGGTTCAGGATACAGTACGAGCTCACCGAGCAGGGCCAAGGCACCGGGCAGCCCATTATTCTGGGTTGGTACAGAAGCGCGCGCGTACTACTAAACAGTGTTAAAAAGCAACTAAAAGAATTTTTTTTTTTTTAAAGTGCTCCCTTACTATTCTCCCACAAGTCTCAGGTTTCAAGGATTGTGATGTGTGGTATCTTCATTTACTATGAACTTAGTCCATTAAAATTTCAATCCACACAAGTTTTACTTTGTTTGAAAAGTCAAATATTTGAGATTCAACTCTTGTATTTCCAGACTTGCCACGCACAGCTACCTCAGTTAACCTCAACGAACTTCTCCCCGGTCGGAAATACACTGTAAATGTCTACGAGGTGACTGAGGGCGGAGAGGATAACCTCATCCTTACAACCTCACAAACCACCGGTCAGTAGAAACAAAGATGTTCTTCAAAAAGAAAAAAAAACATCAATTAAAATCATGAGAATTCATATTCTCGCCGCACGTATCCCGCAGCTCCCGATGCTCCTGCCGAACTTGAAATTGACGACGTGGGCGAAACCTCCATTGTCATCAGCTGGGAAAAACCACAGGCTCCCATCACTGGTATGTTAAGAATAACAATAATAACAACTTTATTTACCCCAAAGGAAAATTGTTGTGCCAGAGTTACAAGAAAAATATAACAATAAGAAATAATAGTAGAAAATTGTATGAAGGGTAAAAAAAAAAAAAAGAAAAAAGAAAATTAACATTAGCCTTAAGCTTGTAACAATTAATTCCTTCGGAGTGTTTTCGGAATGAAAGAAAAAAAACACAACAACATTTTACATTCATTATTTCTTTAAATTTAGAAAAAAAAAAATCCACGCTCTTCTCTATCCACAGGCTACCGGGTGGTCTACACTCCATCGCTGGAGGGTGAGAGCACGGAGCTGATCCTCCCTGACACGGCGGAATCCGTGACCCTCAGCCACCTCAAGCCCGGGCTGCTGCACAACATCAGCATCTACGCCGTGGAGGACAGTATGGAGAGTGAGCCTGTGTTCGTGCAGGTCCTCACCGCTGGAGATCCACTGCCAGGTAAAGGAAACGGCAAACGGTCTCAACTTATGTAGCGCTTTAGCACCTTGCAGGTTTCAAGGTGCTAATCAGGTCATCAGGTGCAAGTCTGGGTTCAGTGTCTTGTCCAAGGATATTCAGCAGAAGGGGGGAATCGAACCGCTAACCGTACAATTGGAAGGCCGCCTGTTCAGTCCGTGGTGGATGCAAACAATGCACTTACTATGCTCCACTTCATTCGCGCCCAAAACATTATGGCACCCTCCAGAATTGACCTACAAAGCGTCCCGTGCTGCGTTCAAGTGTCCATATTTCCCGAGTTCCCCGATGGAAAGGGAAGTCATCGGGTTCGCAGCTGTCGGGCCTGCGCTCTAAACTCCGTTATGTAAAGCTGCGGGCTCGCCAGGTCCGACGCGCTGCTGGCCCCGACCTCGTAGACGATGGAATCGTGTATGTTTTGTCAGCGCCTGTTTTATAAAGAGCCCGTGTTCTGGATTAAAGATGCGTGACCTAGTTTTGGACAGAAACCTAGCCTAGAACCGCGGCATCGCAGACAAATACACGGGGTGAGTGGACAAAGCCGGTGCCGGGGTGTCCGTGAGCGTTTTCGAGGCCAAGGCTCATTTTCCACCTGGTGGATGTGATGCCTGTCCTGGGCAATCCAATCACAGGCAGAGTTTCAAGTGGCCTATGTATTCAAAATTGTGCATTGTTCCTGTTGCTGATCAAATAGGTCATCCCAAACCAGCATGTTTAGCCCGTTACTACTTAGCCATTTCCTAGGATAGATTTTGTTGGCCCGCGGGTTTGCTCACGCCGACCTCATTCATTCTGTTTTGAACAAATACCCTTATTTTAATCGATCCGCCTGGATGACAGTAAAGGGAGAACGAAAACTTAGTTTTGTCAATTTGCATTAGTTATATTGATATTTTTCCAGAAATGGCAGCAACTTCACGGATGTACTTCGGAAGGTCAGGAGGGAACAGGATTTTTAAATCATCGAAGCTTTGTTGACAAGTTGGATCAAGTGCAGCCAGAGTCATTAAATCATAACTTTATTTTCTTATTATTTCTCTGTTTTATCTTAAATGCAAACAAGGTTTCAGTCCTGTCTGTTCCTTATTTTCCCTCAATGAGTGAATCTGTTTTTCTGGTCTTTCCACCTAATGATAAACAATCTGCTAGGTTTGAGTAAACCTGCGTTGTCTGGCAGTAGATTTATTTATATTTTGGTTTGTTTTAAGTCCACTTGCAGTTAGGTTAAATCAAATATGACAGCCCAAGCTTGTTTTTTTTTTTTTTTTTCAAAAGTTTTTTCAAAGAGCGCCAGCTAATGCTTGTTAAATCTCTACAAACATTAAGAATGGAAAACTAAGTACTAAAATATCCTTTTCCCCGCCATCTACAGAGGAAGTTGCTTCCCCCACGGATCTGCAGTTCCGTGAAGTTACCGATAGAAAAGTCACCCTGATGTGGAGCGGCCCATCCGGTGACGTCTCCGGTTACCGGGTTACCGTCGTCCCCGTGGATGAGTCGGGCTCGGCCCGGGACGAGAGTTCCCTCCCCATCATCGGTCAAAACACCTTCGTGGAAGTGACGCAGCTGCAGCCCGGGACCCTGTACCGCTTCAGCGTCTACACCGTTCGCAACGGGGAGGAGAGTTTGCCGCTCATCGGGGAGCAAACCACCAGTGAGTACGACAGACGATACTCCCGTTTCCGTGGTAACGTCTGTTTTTACATCGTAATTCACCCCCTGCGGGGCCAAGTTTTGTTGCGTGCGTTCAGGGATGTGTTTTATAGGTGAGAGCGCACATAAACCTGTCAAGAATGATGAGGATTTTACTTCATGACTTATTACGCAAGTCTAAATCTATGACTGAAATATGCCTTTCAGAGGATCGTATTTAGGGGAAATCATGATCTCCAGGAGTCCCATCTATGGTGAAAGTAACACCAGTATTTTATCTGATTTATGGTAAATATTAGCTTGGACTCGGTGACCAATGAATTCACGTTTTGCCGTCAAACGAGAAGAGATGTACAGTAATGTCTTATATTACGTTGCTTGGTTATCTGAGACTTAGATGGCAAAAAGTGCTGTCAAAAACATCTTCAGTGACATGAATCTGCTTTATGGCTTATTACGTAAGTCTAACTCTTGAAATGAAATACGCCTTTTAGTCGATTGCATTCAGGAGGGCTGGTGATCCCAAGGCGTCCCATCTACGGTGAACGCAACAAAAAAAATTATTGCAAATATTAGCTCGTACTCAAGTGGCCAATGAATCAAAGTTTTGCTGGTAAAGCAAAAGAGACGTGCAGTAATATGATAGAATTAATGTTTTTTAGGGACTT
Source organism: Fistularia commersonii (assembly GCF_037954325.1). Lineage (NCBI taxonomy): Eukaryota > Metazoa > Chordata > Actinopteri > Syngnathiformes > Fistulariidae > Fistularia > Fistularia commersonii. The sequence continues at coordinate 11,119,554 of NC_141287.1, read as the reverse complement.
GGATCCCAAAGAATCGTCTCAAAAACGTCTTACATTATGTGAATTATGCTTCACGGTTTATGACGTAAGTCTAAAGCTATACAGGAAATATGCCTTCAAGGTTAATGCTTTGAGGGGGAATCGTGATTTCCAGGAGTCCCATGTATGAACAGATTTATGGCAAATGACCAATAAATTCAAGTTTTGAAGCAGAAGAGATGTGCAGTAATATAGAATAATAATAGAATTAACGTGATGGGTTTTTAGGGACTTGGATCCTAAACACTCGTCTCAAGAACGTCTTTCAAAAAAAGTCTTTCATGCTACATAATTTATTCTGTAAGTCTAAACTATAAATGAAGTATGCCTCTTACACCAATTGCATTGTGGGGTTAATGTTTGTTTGTTTAGAAGTTTATTAGGACAGTGTACAAATACATTAAGCACAGAGGCAGAGATGTTTGTACCAGATTATAGCTCATAGCTAATTTCCATCTGTAGTCCTGGACAATACAAATATAAAACTGTATAAAATAGACAATATATATAAAATATACAGATAGGCAATAAAATAACTATACAATATATAAACATGTCATCTCGAGGAGTCCCATCTATGGTAAAGGAAACACCAATTATTTTGCCAGAAAAGCAGAAGAGACTTACGGTAATTTGTTAAATGACTGTTGGTTATTTTCAGACCGAAACGCCAAACATCGGTCTTGAAATCGTCCTCCATGTTTTCAAAAGGTGCACATAAAGGAGAACGTACAGTTCTTTCCATAGATTGACCGTTTTGACTTTTCTCTCCCCCTCCAGAGCCCGACGCTCCGACCGACATCTACTTCAGCAACGTGACGGACGACAGCGCGGTGGTGCTGTGGTTCGCCCCTCGCGCCAAGATCTCGGGCTACCGTCTGTTCCTCACCGTGGAGGGCTCCAGCCCCAAGCAACAGCGGCTGCCCGGCCGGCTCTCGCAGTACACGCTCCTCAACCTGAGGCCGGACACGACGTACACGGTCACCATCCACTCGGAGCAAGACAACGTCCTGAGCCCGGGGGAGAGCGCGGTGTTTACAACCAGTGAGTAGAAAAGTGACGCAGATGCTTTTGTTGTTGTTTTTTCATATTGTACCATCTAACACACGCACTAAAAATTAGGTTTTAAACATACGGGACTGTCTCAGAAAATTAGAATGTTGTGATGAAGTTCTTTATCTTTATAAAAAAACAAAAATTCCTTTTACATGATATTCTAATATTTTGAGATAGGATTTTTGAGTTTTCTTAAGATGTAAGTCATAATCTGCAATATCAAAATAATAAAAGGCTTGCAATATTTCAGTTGATTTGTCATGAATCCAGAATGTATGATATTTTTGTTTTTGTAATTGCATTACATAAGATAAAGAACTTTATCCCAATATTCTAATTTTCTGAGACAGTCCTGTATTTCTATTTAAATCCAAGTTTCTGTTTTTATTTCAGGAGAGAAATATTGTAACATTACTCTCACTTTATTTACTCCACTGACTACATTTTATGCATTTAGAGAGTTTCCTTGGTGTAATGATCCAAATGAATCACAACAAAGTAAAATTTCAACCAAATACCATAATAATAGATCTGCATTTATATTTAACAGGTAATATTGTAAAGTCTTAGGATTATCTTTTGGCTGAAGTGCCTGAGAACACACCTTCAGAAATAATATTATGCTCTATGGGCCCTGGGAGGATATAGAGACATTGTTCTTGTAAATATAAACTTGACGTATTCTCACGACACACGAAATGGCCTCACCAAGCCTTGTGTTGCAGAGCCGCCGCTGGGAAACGCTCCGAATTTCAGCACGGATGTGACGGACACCTCCATCGTCATCTCGTGGAGCCCCATGCCACGTGTCGGATACAAGGTACATTTGCCTGAAAACCCGGAATTATCCACTTTTTGGCAATTTCCTTACAATTGCTGGTTGGGAAATTTAAAAACTATAAACAAACAGGAGATGTTTTGGGGTGATAACTCCAAAAGTACGTCTGCAGAGCTCAGGGAAGGCTCGGATGTTCTGCTGGCAGCCATGTTTTTGGGAAAATCTTGACCTCTAACCTTTACCTCCTATACGCTAAACTGTGTGTGTGTGTGTGTGTGTGTGTGTGTGTGTGTGTGTGTGTGTGTGTGTTTACTGACAGTTGACAGTGCGACCTAGCCAGGGTGGCGAGGCCCCGAGAGACGTGACCTCCGACTCAGGAAGTATTTACGTTTCTGGTCTGACTCCGGGGGTGGAGTACACCTACAGTGTCCAGCCCGTCATCAACGGCGAGGAACAGGGAACGCCGGTCACACGCCGGGTTGTCACCCGTAGGTCTAAACCCGACGATGTTTAAACACCTCTTTTCTGCCCCTTTTTTTATTCCCTCTCCTCTCTTCTTCCGCCAGCTCTGTCTCCTCCCACCGACCTCAACTTGGAGTCGAACCCGGGCACCGGAGAAATCACCGTCCAGTGGAACGGAGGAAACACACCAGGTAGAAAAGCTGAAAAAAATGTATTTAGAATGAGAATTTTTAGATGAGATGAGATGAGAGATGAGAACAACTTTATTTATCCCCAAGGAAATTGTTGTGCCAGAGTTTCAAGCAAAAACATAACAGTAATAGATGATAGTAGGAAGGAGGGAGAATTAGATATACAATTAAATAAATTGTCAAGGTTAAGGCTATCAAGTGTTTAAAGGTCTATATATAAGGTCTATATATAGATCATTTCCATATTATCAAGCATTTCTCATATTTATTTTAAAAATTATATTAAAAAAATTAAATGTGAGCATTGTATGTATTTACCCAATAATGCCACTGGTTTATTGATTTTTTTTTTCTATGAATAGTATAAGATTGCAGATCAATGTGGAGTTTCACCAAATATTTAAATAGTTTCTCACCTGTTTCCAAATCTCCACCCAAGACATCACCGGCTACAGGGTGTCCTGCAGCCCCACCAAAGGGCAGCAAGGGAACAGCGTTGAGGAGTTTGTGGAGGCCGGGAGCAACTCCTGCACCTTCGAGAACCTCAGTCCAGGAGTGGAGTACAACGTCAGCGTCGTCACGGTCAAGGACGACATGGAGAGCGCACCCGTATCCACCACCATCACGCCAGGTGGGTTGCGGTCGTGACGTCGGAGTGTTTCCCGCGTCATTCGAAAGCTAAGATAGTCGATCAAAAATATTTTGTCCGTGCAACAGAGCGGTATGCGCTAACCAGAACAATTAACAAGAACAGGTTCTGCTCTGTAGTATCGCCATACTAATCAACACTAGAAGACATGACAGCTGCAAAATGGCATTTTTGCAATGACAACGCTTTGGTTTCTGGATATTTTCAATGGTGAAATGCCGCTGAATATCGATCGAAACCACAAAACCAATTGTCCCTTCCATCGATGTGATGTGTTTTAATATCACATTGTAATGGAAGTGCAGTTTTCCCAGCTTTGACCGTTGCTTCTTCCTGTGTCCCCCGTCCCTTGTGTGGAATCCCTTTCCCTCCAACTTCACTTCCTGTTTGTTCGATGTCGCCGCCGTCTCGTCTTTCCTCCCCGCCTTCATCGTGCGCAGAAATCCCACAGCTGACCGACGTCAGCTTCGACTCGGTGAGCGACACCACCATCAGCCTCCGCTGGTCGCCGTTCAACACCACGGCCGTCACCGGCTATCGGATCACGGTTACGGCGGCGGGCGAGAGCGTCCCCATCTTCGAGTACACGGTGTCACAAACAACCGGGAACTACACCGTCAGCGGTCTGGAGCCCGGCATCGATTACGACATCAGCGTGATCACGGTGACGGAGCAAGGCCAGAGCGAACCCACGACAGTCACCCAGCAGACCTGTAAGTGCTGAGATCCTTCCAAACCGCTCAATTAGAAAATACAATTCTTTTTTTTTATTTTATTTTAAAGCAAAGGTGCAAAAACAACCCACTAGAAATAAAAATTAGATTATAGTCAATTCCTGAAAAGATATCTCCTGACCAAGCAGGGGTATTTTTCCATTTACTAGTTAGGCAGTCGCAAATCATGCTGCTTTTTATGACGGTGAAAATAAAGCTTTTTGACAGATTTCAAACTTTTGAAGCCTTTTATGTGACAGCATCGTTTTTTTTTTGTTAAAGCTCCCGGTGTGCACACATGCGTGGACCATGTGGTTTTAGTCAAGGGTCTCAATTGGGTTTACATGGACATACGCGCATTAACCGCGGCTCTCTGGTAAAAAGAAATACGGCGGTATACCCTTTCCCCTTTGGTCCCGAACTTTTACAGACCTCCTTGTTTTTAATAAAATGTACGTGCACGCCACAAGCTTCTGAATAAATGACTTATCAAACCGCTCTTTACGTTTGACAGCCGTGCCGGCCCCCACCTCGCTGGGCTTCGGCAATGTCGGGCCAGACACAATGGAGGTCACCTGGGAGTCGCCGAACGTCCCAAACCCTGCCTACATCGACAGCTTCCTCATCAGGTAGCAGAAAAGATCGAAACAGTGTTGTTTTTAAATACGCTTTTAAAAGGTTGCGCAAAAAAAAAAAAAGACGAAATTGTCTTATGGTCCAGGTATAACCCCATTGATGACGACTATGAAATGACTGAGACCAACGTTGGCGGTGACAAAAACAGCGTGGTGCTGAGGAGTGAGTAGCGGAACAATGATCCAGTCCCGTTGCAAAAACACAAAGGACTCACCTCGAGCTTCTTTTTCTTCCGTGGACAGACCTGCTGCCGAACACCGAGTACCTTGTGTCTGTGGTGTGCATCTACGACCAGAGGGAGAGCTCGCCTCTCGTCGGGAGCCACAAAACAGGTACTTGATTTTGCGTACTTCCACCAAAAGAGATGGACGTTATCAGGAAAAAAAGGGGACTGTAAATATGGGATTTTAATAAGTGGCAGTGTGCTGTGTCTTGTATAATTGGCAGAATTCATATTGATGACTGGTATTGTTTCTGTATCTCACACACACATACAACGGAACATATATGGCCCAAAAAGAGAATTTCTTTTATAGCTGAAAAAGACAACGGATTTGTTGTTTGTTTTTTTAACTTAAAGTCCGGTGCTTTTCATCAATTTTGAAAGAGGTTTACTCATTGAGAACAAGAACAAGGAAAAAATGATTTACTTAAAGAAGTCTTTGTTTTGTTTTTGTTGCTTTGTCTCGCATCATTTTTAGTTTTGCTTTTGTAAAGCAAAGTCCACCCAGGTATCCTTCTCCACAAAAAGTTGTGTTACTTTCAGTTACATCTGTTCAAAGCGTTCCATCTGACACCAACTGCTGTCCCTTTTATTGATCTTGTTTTTTATTTATTTATTAACCACTTTGTCGCTTTAACTGTTTTTTATTTTTATATATTCTTATATATTACATTTATATTTTTGCATTTATTTTAAATCTGTATTTTTTATATTTTTGGCCGCTGTCCTTGAATCTGTAGTAAGGCACCTTAAATAATATTATTGTTATCATCATTATTATTATTATTATTATTTATATTACTGTGTGGTAAAAATCACCCTTTTTCATTTTATTTAGCTTATTTATTTTACCCTGTATCGGTTCAAGAAGGACAACAGCAACGAGCACCTGCCAGCTCACGTACAAGCGCGGAACAGTACTTTCTGCCTCGCCTCATCACTTTTCTCTGCACTGTATTGACCGATCAGAGGGAGTAATTCTGTCGCACAATTAGGTGAAAGACATTTCGGCGTATATAATAAGCCAACAAATCTAGCACAATAAATTCTTTTACCTACTTTCCATCCGCAAGGCACACATTTTAATTCATCTTTGGAGGTAGAACTCGAGTATTGACGAATAATTTTACTCGACTGTTTACTTCAGCACTGCTGTTTCCCCTCATCCTCTCCTCGTAGCTCTGGACTCCCCCGTGGGCCTGCGTTTCTCCGAGATCTTCACCAACTCCTTCACCGTCCACTGGCTGCCGCCACAGAGCAAATTCACGGGCTACCGCATCCGCTACCAGATGGCCAGCGGCGGGCGAGCCAAGGACGAGAGGTTGCCCCCCTCCAGGAACCACTTCACACTGACCGGCCTCTCCCCGGACACCGACTACCTGGTCAGCATCGTCACAGTGAGCGGCTCCCAGGAGAGCCTGCCGCTCAGCGGGACACAGAAGACAAGTACGGGCCCAGATCAGCTTAACATCAAAGCCTTGGGTGTCTTTACCGCTGTTATTTATATTCCTTTTCACCTCCTTCTCCAGTCTCTGACGCCCCTACGGACCTGGAGGTGGTGGACTCCAGCCCTACCAGCATCACCGTCCGCTGGGACGCCCCGCCGGTCACCGTCCGCTACTACAGAATCACTCACGGCGTGACAGGTGAGTCACTAACCGCTTTTAAAAGTGACAAAGGCGATGTTTGTAATCTACACCAGGGGGTGCAGATTGATTTTTTTTCTTTGTTTTTCATGTCCGTTTTTTTTAGGAGGCCACAGCAATCCCAAGGAGTTCACCGTGTCGGGTTCCCAGTCCACCGCCACCATCAACGACCTGAAGCCCGGCACCGACTACACCATCACCGTTTACGCCGTAACTGGTAGAGGGGACAGCCCAGCATCCAGCATTCCCATCTACGTCACACACACGACAGGTAAACACACACACGGATATAGCATTGGAGTTCGTCTGTCGGGTCTCCTCCCGCAGCGTGCCCATCTCATTTTCCTCCCTCCTCCGAAGGCGTCGAGTCCCCGTCCGACATGGAGGTGATGAACGTGAACGACAACAGCGTCACCGTGAAGTGGAGCCCGGCCCAGGGGCCCATCAAGGGGTACAGGGTCACCGGGGTCCCCAGAAATGGACAGGGCTCGTCTTTCACCGAGGTGGTGGCTCCAGGTAGGGCTGACTTGAGAATATGTAGATATTCTACTCCTCGATGAGCTAGGATCATTTGTAACCTTGTGATCTTTTTTTTTCTTTTCTCCAGACCAGACGGAGATCACCTTCTCCGGCCTGATGCCCACAGTGGAGTACGTTTTGAGTGTGTACGCTCTGGGAGAAGATGGGGAGAGCTCTCCACTGGTGGTGAATGCCGTAACAAGTACGTATTTTTCTAAAAGTGGGGTGTGGGGGTTGACCTTGTACTCAGGGAAGTCTGACAATCTGGAAGACATAGGAATGCGTGAAAAATTGTCTTTTCTTTGGAAATTTTAATTTTGAATGAGCACAAATGGAAAAAACACCTAAAAATTTATTTGAAACATTTTTTCCTGGATTAACCTCAAAATTAACCAGCCATCATTTGGACGTTAATTTGGAAAAATGACATTTAAATTGCATGAATTATTGAAATTATGCAGAAAGTCCCTTAGGATTTACAAGGATTATTTATTAAAAATAAAAAAAAAATCTTTTGCAAAAAAATCCTTAAAATTATTAAGAGTGCATCTCTCCGCAAACTGGAACCCCAAATATTCATGACTTTTTTTATTTTAAACTCTGCTAACTATCATTCATTTAGATGTAGATCGGCCCAAGGACCTGACCTTCTCCGATATCGACTCCACCTCGCTGCGAATCACCTGGGACAGTCCCGACGGATTCGTCACATCCTACCGGGTCATGTACTCCAGCTCTGAGGAAGGCGAACGAGAGCTGCGCCCCGCCCCGCGTGGAGACGCCGAGTCGGCCATCATCTACGGTCTCCAGCCGGGCACGGAGTACACAGTGAAGGTCATCGCCCTGCATGACGGCACGGCCAGCACACCGCTGGTGGGCAAACAAGCCACCGGTACGTATTTGTGTTGAATAAATAAATACCCCCTAGAAATCGTACAAAGATCCTTAAATCTGTCAATCTAGGGGTTTTGGACAGAAGGATAAGTTGAGCCACATGAGGTTAAAATGCAAAAGATAACTATTGGCTACGCGTCCCTTGAATACCTGGAAAGCATTTAGAAATATCTCCTCACTGGTACGACACAATACAATGAGCTAAGCGCTAAACTGCATTCAGAAGACTGGCAATTTCAAGTTGTTTGCCTTTCACCCTGCGTACAGATCTAACTGTATAGGTTTTTTACGCCTAGCTCGAACTGGCGTTGTGATCTCATTACTTGGGCGTTATTTCGATTGGGCCATTACGATTGAAACTAAACTAAATGAAACTAAATTAGTAATCTAACTGCTACTTGGTAATATTCTAGAAAGGCCCATGTTTGCTTTTCCAACTGTACTCTCGTCATTACATGGCAGCTAAACCGTTACTTAGCTGAGATTTCACGCAGTTTTTTGTGGAAGTTAACCAATGAAGACTTAAGGTTATTTTTTTGGCAACATCATATTGAGTCTTAATAAACCATTACCAATATACACCAATAATAAGTTAAAGATTTGTAAGAAACTCTCTCAATTGATCAGTGAATAAGTCCATCAATTTTATCTTATACTGTATTGATCCCTTTCGGGAAATTCCTTCTCCGCATTTAACCCATCATGGATGAACAATGAGCGGTTGGCAGCCGGGGAGCAGTTTGGGGTTTAGTGTCTTGTTCAAGAAACGAGGAGGAGCCGGGAATGCTCAGTTCCAAAGACGCTTTTTCTGGCCTCTAATCGCCCTTTAATCGTCTCTTTTTCTCTCCCAATACAGCAATCTCACCCCCCACGAACCTGCAGTTCTCCCACGTTACCTCCACAGCGTTCACCATCAGCTGGAACGCACCGGGCCAGGAGAACCGCTTGACCGGCCTGCCTGGTCTCACGGGCTACCGGGTGGTGGTGAACCCCAAGAACAAGAGCGGACCTACCAAGGAGCTGAACCTGGCTCCGGACCACACCAACGCACACATCACCGGACTATTGGTGTGTTTTAATCCTTTAAATTAGACCAAAAAAAAAACTTCTAGCTGAGAATCCTGTTTCCTTGTGGAGATGGATGCAGATTGTTAGGATGTTTTATATCAATTTAAAATATTAAAACGTTTTTTTTTTTTTTTTTATCATACCGAAGTTAACTTTGAAGGATAGTAAAATAAGTAAGTCAAAAAAAAAATTACATTACTTGTAAATACTCACAAATGAATAGAATAGAAATAAATAAATAAAAAACTTTAAAAATATGATTTAAAAACTCATACACTGAAATCAACAGAGGGTACTATTTTTAAAAATGCAATAATAGGAGAAGAAACTGACATAAAACAAGGATGATGTTGATACCACTTTTAGGTTAAGGAAGACAAAGTTTTCAGTCACTAACTAGAAGTTTTGCGGCTGAACTGCTAAAAGCAGCCTATTATTTGATTTTGACATTTAACACAACCCGCAAACCACGAAAAGCGGGTCTGTTTTGTGTCATAGTTAAACAAATGTTAGATAAAGCTACTGGAAACATGGAATAAGGATAAATGCTACGTAACACACACACACACTATGGAGTAGTCGTAAACGTGCTGTTGCTAGACTACAATAAAGATACAAAACAAAAAACAGGTGCTATCAAGATTAGGTGTGCGTGATCTCATCTGTGGACGGAAGATTATTTAGAGGAGACACGACGAGCCCCGACGGGCCAAAGTTGACTTTTATTTGGAGCGACGCTGGAAAAACGATCTGGAATGGGAACAGACGCACATGTGTAATGCTCCGTGCACTGCACTAATCACCGCTTACCGACAGAAAAATAATAGTAATCAAATACCAGGCGGCAATTGTAACTGCGGTGCGGATGCTAGCACACTGGGTGGAAAGGTAGAGCTCATCCTTTAAGTGACTGAACTTTTTTTTTCCCCCCTCTCTCTCAGTTTGAGACCACATATGACGTGCAGGTTTATGCCTTGAAAAATTCCCTGACCAGCAGGCCAGTCCAAGGAGAGGTCACCACACTGGAGAGTGAGTACTGACTTGTGTGAAGTGATTTTTTTTTTTTTCTTTGTATTTCTTCAACGTTTACTCTTTCCTTCGTCGACACGTAAGATATCAGCCCCCCTCGCCGCGTACGCATCATTAATGCCAACGAGTCCTCCATCACTTTCACCTGGCGCTCGAAGACCGACGACATCTCAGGCTTTTTGATTGAGGTCATACCCACCTCCTTCCCGGACACAACGCCCACCCTGAGGACCATCGGCCCGGAATTACGTTCATACACCGTCACAGGTACAATATGATTATGTCAATATATGACAATATAGAGAAGTAATACACATCAAGAAACCACACATGTACATTATGTTCTCTCATTGTGATAACCGTCTGATCCACAGGTCTGGAGCCTGGTACCTCCTATAAGATCAACCTTTATACACTGAAAGGACGTGGACGCAGCCCACCTTTCCCACTCAACGCCGCCACAAGTAAACACCAATCGCCATCGATCTGTCTAACCTTGATATTTATCGTCTCTCCTCGGTTTTGATCAGTTTGCCCACAGCAGGCATCTAGCTGGACACCAACATTTGAGTCTTCTATATAATTGATATTCAATTAAATGAACTGATGTCACAACCTACAAGTTTGATAATGACCGATAGTGCTGATAGTGTTGTTCTCAGTTGCTGAATAATCAGAATTTAACATCCAAGTTAGGAACCTCAGGCAGAGAGACTTTTTTTAACCTCCAACGTCTAGCACCTTATTTGTTTTCTGGTATCATACAAAACTACTTGAACGTTGACCATTCCCCCACTATCACTACACTTACAACAAACATTCATACTGTTTATATATAATATAATCATATTCCAGTCTCAAACATATTTTTGATATAATAAGTAGTTAAAAAAAAAACTTTTTACCTCCTGCCCTAGAGCACCTATGATATTTTATATGACAGGTACATGATATTATATGGCATCAACTTGTAAAAACAAAACATTATCATGAAAGCCATTTCCATATCTTCCATTTTATTCCATTTACATTTCAAGATTCTTCACAAAAGATATACCAATTAGCAGTCATTATTACTGTTATTATGGCAATAAAGCCAAGATTCACTCAAGGTTAATTGGGTTGTTAGCAGTCAAGTCAAAGGTAGCTAGCATAATACAGAAACTCAACACAGCAACAAAACTTGGTTTTATTTCATATAACAAGTACCTAAGAAAACAACAATTTGTTAAACAAGACAAACATATTTTTAATTTGTCTCTTTGCACAGATAGAACAGTTAACAACGTAACGTTGTTACGTCCATATTACAAGAGATTAACTTAGAGGTAGGCTAGCATAGGCTAACAGGCTTGGTGAAGTCAAAGTTTGCTAGCTTGATACATAAACTCAACATAGCGACATCCTGTGGTGTGAAACATTATTGCCAAAACTTTTAACAACAGCCATTATAACAGAAGATACGTTTTCTTAAGGAACATTAACTTTTGGAAACTATTGGAAACTGTCAGTTAGTAATTAACTGTTAGCAGAGGCAATATATCAATTTTCATCTCTTTCTCTACTCACTTTATATTCTCATTTAAAATGACAAATATTTAGATATTACTGGGATATATTTTTGTCACATCCACTGCTATTTTCATAATCCCCTACAGTTGTTGAAAAATGTTTTTTTTTTTTGTTTGTTTGTTTGTTTTTTTCTGGTGGGGGTTGAGTGGAAAGTAACCTCCTTATCTGTCTCTTTCAGTTCAACCGGTTGTCATGGCACCCACCAATATCCACTTCACTTCCCTGAACCCCACCAGCATCTCCTTCACCTGGGAGCCCTCCCGGAGCCCAGGGGTCACCGGCTACTATGTGACCTACGAAGAGGCTGGAAGCCTCCCTCGGGAGGTCACCCCGAGACCCCATTCCGGACAGAGCTATGCCATCGTCAACGGTGAGGAGGATTTTAAATAAAAGGGATTAACATGGATTGAAAATGAAATCATGACGCTTTTTGTTTTCCTTTTCCACAGGTCTGAAACCAGGGACAGAGTACGTCATTAAGATCGTCGCGCTGCAGAATTCTCTGAGAAGCACGCCCCTCGTTGGAAAAGCCAGAACGCGTAAGTGCATCATTCATCCATCATCCATCTGTTTATAACAATTTACAGCTTAGACCTTATTCCTGTGTCGATTACAGTACATTCACCTTTCTAGTCAAGTTAACACGGTTAACAAGGAACAGACTTTATTTGCATAGCGACTCGCCACAGATTTAAACCCTCAATCTGGATCGATCATTGGAGTAATTTCATGTGTATATTCTGATCAAGCTCCTTTTTGAAAAGGAAAAAAGACAACAAAAAATATCTACAACAGCAATGTTGTTATTCCAATTAGTTAGACCTTAAGCATTTTCTATATGGCTCCTCCAGTTTTGGAGCTGAACTTTGACGCCCTCCACTGGCTAAAATTGAGATAAAATTGTTCATTTCAGCTGTTGTAGATGGATTGAAGGTGTGCTTTTTTATCGCTAGGATGTATTGCAGTGTAACTGCTGCAATTTAAAAACTACATTAATCACACCAGGTACATCCCACATACAACGACTCATATATGCACATACTCACACCTAGTCAAAAAATCTTTGACATATATCCAACTGAAGAAATATTCCCAAACACATGCAAGAATCCTGAAATGGCTGATTAAAAAGCGCATACAGAGATTTACAGTACAGCATCTTTATTCCCTCCATACATGCATGCACTCATAACAGGCAAACACAGGATTCATGCACTCTAGTGTAAATAAGAGTGAGGTATTTCAGCTGCAGGATCTCCGCATGTCATCGCACATGTGTTTTCTCTCATCCAATCAGAGCCGGTGACAGATCAGATGCTTGTGCCTGAGCTTCCTCAGCTTCCTGTCCCTCACCGACCCAGCACCGACCACCTGGATGTTCCGGAGACGTTCAACGACAGGCTGTGAGAAATTGTTTTGGAAATAGTTATGATGCAAAATACGTGTTTTTAAGCAGGCCTTTCTTCGAGCGCTCATTCTCCTCTCACGCGTTCAGCTTCGACAGCAACCACGTCCATTTGGCCGGCACCAACGGCCAGACCCGGCCCGGCCAGCAGGGGCAGCACATCTACACAGAGTACCAGAGCCTCGGCCCCAACAACCGGCTCCAAGGCCCCCACGGCGGGCCCAAGGAGGGCCAGAGGCCCACTCTGAAAGAGCCCCTGGTGTACATCCCCGTGGCGGGTCCTGACGGAAACCGTGTTCCGCTGGTCAAGGTGCGACAGAGGAGTGTTATCTCACCTCTTACGGAAACTATGTTTATTAAGATCAAACCCGATCACCTTCTAAAATTGACTCTTGAAGAGTGTGTGAATGGATCCAATGGAAAAAAAAGAAAAAAACTCAATACATATACTTTAAGAAACATGAAGTAAATATTGCTGAGTAGATATTTTTTAGATGGTTTTGAAATACTTTGCTGCAGCTATTTAATCACCAGATCTGTGAAGCTGAGAATTTATTCAGCTTTGGTTTTTCCGGATTTTGAACCGCTGTGTCCGCTATTTTTTCCCATCGCAGGTCAGTGACACGTCTCTTTCCGGCCTTGCATTCGGTTTCAACGACAACGAGACTGAGGTGCCTCAAGAGGTGCAGACTGTCACAACCATCTCCTGGCAGCCCATCCCCCACACCACCGAATACGAGGTGTCTTGTAACCCCATCACACACCTGGAGGAAAAAGGCTTCCAGGTATGCCCCCCCATCCATTCGGACACGTTATAGATGTGACAACGTCAAACGTGGAATATTGAGTCTCGATCCCTTGCAGATGCGTCTCCCCGGCACCTCAAGCAGCGCCAAGCTAATTGGATTGACATCCGGCGCCTCCTATAACGTTTTAGTGGAGGCCATGAGGGGTGGAGCTAAAGAGAAGGTCCTGGAGGAAGTCATAACGGCTGGCGATTACGGTAAAGCATCCATAAAGGTCAGGTGGATTCGTTACAGAGGTCTGTGCTCTTTGCTCAAACTCTCACCCGCCTTCCGTCCTGCAGGTGCATTGGACGTCCCCGTCCAGGATGCGTGCTATGACACCTTCACGCACACCTACCACGAGGTGGGATCCGAGTGGGAACGCATGTCCGAGACAGGCTTCAAGCTGTGGTGCCGCTGCCTGGGCCTGGGCAGCGGGCATTTTAGGTGTGATTCATCCAGTGAGTGGCTTCGCTAACAAAAAACACCAGCACGCCATAGAATTACATGCCAAATAATTCTATGTATTTCTTACAGCAGAGGAATTTATAATCGGTCTATACCAATATATATATATATATATATATATATATATATACGAGACATGAAAAATACGCCATTTTATGCATATATACGCCATTTTATGCATATATACGCCATTTTATGCATAATCTGGGGGTCTTTAAAAATAAAAGGCAAGAAATAATATAAATCTGAAACTAAATCCTGCAGGAAATTACCAAAAAAATTAAAAACAGATTAGGTTGGTGAAAGTTGTAGTGTGTTCAAATGACAAAATTATGGAAATGTGCTGAATATCTGACAATATACTTTAACACGTTATAAATTCCTGAGCTTCAGTCAAACAAGGCCGTGGAATTGAAAAGTTCCACGTGCTGCAGGTTTAACATCTCAACATGGGCAGCCTCTGCAACAAAGGCTTAAATCATATTTTTGCATTCTATATCCTATCAAATAATAAAATTGATAACATTTTTTTCAAAAATACCTTTTTTCAGCTGTTCCGTCTGCCCATGTGTGTCGCACAGCCAAAATGCTAAGCTAACTCCGGCTAGATCTCGATCACTTGTATCAAGACGCCTGAGATCTTTCTCCAATCGATGTATCCTGAGGGAAACTTTGTATGCCTGGACCAAATCATTCCACTAAAGAGAGAGAAGCAGGATGTCTGACGTTTGTTTTTTTTTTGGTTTGTTTTGTTTTATTCAGAATGGTGCCATGACAACGGCAACAACTACCGCATCAGCGAAAAGTGGGACCGCCAGGCCGAGAACGGGCACATGATGAGCTGCACGTGCCTGGGCAACGGGAAGGGCGAATTCAAGTGCGAACCTCGTAAGTGCAAATTGGAAAAAAAAAAGTCTCCATTTTTCAAATCCATTTTTAAACCATGTGACACATACTCTGGAAAACACAATTACACATGATATATCCTCATGATGTTAAATATGAAGTGTGTAATATCCCATTCAGTATTCAGTGGGACTTTGACTTAAGCATGAATCAGCTTACAAACTTTCGAAGATTCGATCTGCTGCTCAGTGGTTTTTTTTGTTTTATTATTATTTACTTTGTGATTCAAAGTATTTGACAGTGACCTGGCCACCGATACCCGTGAAGTGGCATTTAAAACAACCGAATGCACTTGGTAGCCCAGCAAAAATCATGGAGAAGTGAGGTCTCCGAGTTGTTGACTTGTCCATGAAGAGATAGAGATTGTTGTTGGTTGGATACTATGACTGAGAGCATCATCTGTGAGGGGCCACAACACTTTTACGGGGGATTTTCTGCAGCAGATGGCAGGAATGTCAACAGATGAGGCATTGGAAGAGCCATTCACTCCATCCCTAAATTAAGTTTAGCAATAAAATGTAGCGTAGTTTGCAAGTTACATTTAGCAATGCATTGTAGCATTAAGAGTGTAAAAGGTAAGATAAGTGATAGAGCATGATATGAAAAACATTTCCGTCAATCTCCTCTGCTGCCATCTGCATCTTCATCCAACACCAGTTTATTTTGTCGCATTCTTTTTTATTATGTATTTTTTTATGTACAGTATGTGCTATTTATAAAGTTTATGTTTCCTGTTTAAAAACATAACAATTACGGGGGTCAGGAATGCATTTATAGGATTTTGATTCATTTTAACAGGAAAAATTAAACTGACTCAGTCAGGGAAAAAAAAAAGTCAAGATATTGCTGTAATTTTTTATTTTTTTTTGTGGTAAATGTCTGAATAACGACAAATTACGTCCCAACAGATGAGTCCACGTGTTACGACGACGGCAAAATGTACCAGGTGGGGAACCAGTGGCAGAAGGAGTACCTAGGAGCCATCTGCACCTGCACCTGCTACGGAGGACAACAGGTGGGGTCGACTAGGGCCGGGGGTTAGAATACCAAGCCCCAAAAATTCACAGTAAACAACCCACTTATTTACTTATTTACCTTCACTCAAAGATATACCGAGTTGTAGTCACTATTACAGATTCATTCAAGACTAACTGTGTTGTTATCAAGTTGAGGGTAGCTGGCTTGATGCGGAAATGAAACACAGCAACAAAACTAGGATTTATGTCACAAGACATTAACTTGTAAAGCAAAACAAATATTTTTAATCTGTCTCTTTAGAGACAGATTTTAGATACATAAGGTCGCTATTACCTTAGCTTTGCTATATGACTATTATGAAAGGGAGATGAACTTCAGGCTAACAGACTAAGTGAGGTCGAAGCTTGCTGGCTTCTTCGTTTTTTGTGTCCCCGCAACACCTTTAACCATCATCGGAGCTCATGATGAACGTCATATTTGGGTGTTAATCACTCCCTCCTACTCTTCCTCAGGGATGGCGTTGCGAGAACTGCAAGAGGCCGGGCAGAAAAGCTGACGTGGACGCTGACCTCCTCCAGCCCGTCAGCTCTGACGTCTTTGAGCGGTACAGAGAAAACGCCCTGCGCAAGCTGGTCAGTCTGATTTTTTTTTTTTTTTTTTTTTTTAATTTGACTTAAAATTAGGAATGCTTCAGGTCCTTCTATTCAGAATTTTGAATGCAGCACATTTCTATCGCAGCATGCAAATGACAGTTACTAAACTAAATTCAGAAGTTGAATGTACACAAGATTTTTTTGCCAAGACAGAACCTTTGCCGCCCTTATTTCAACAGAAAACCACAGTTTCAGTTCCACAAACCAACCACTGTTGTCATCCCATCCCCACTCTCCTGCTTATATTTTCCCATTTCTGCCAAAAAGCTGGTTCTCCTTTATCCTGTCCAACTTATGAACTTCCACCCTCTCTTTCATAATGATGATAATGCATTTTATTTGAACGCACTTTTCTTGACACTCAAGGACATCTTACTGTCATGAACATACAAGGAGTAAAACTATTGTGCTTTTTTTTTTCCAGAACATCCAGTGCCCCATTGAATGCTTGCGGCCAGAGCTGCTCGCAGACATTCACAACCCCGCGGAGTAGGTGAGGATGGAAGAAGCGTTACCGGCGCTTCAGGAAGGACGCCTCCTCTAGCCTCTAAGGAAAATAAAGACATTTTGTTACCCAATCTGTGCCTAAAGGGTGTTCCCCTCACAGCATTTCAGTGCCTCGAAAGGACTTTTCCACACCGAAGCTTTGCAGTTACGCCGGCTGTGACCGAATCCTCATAAGAAGACGCCTTACCGGGATAATTTTTTTTTTTTTTTGTACACAAACCTACCAAAATCCCTGCTGTGTCATCACACCAAGGCCCTCCACTCATGCCGCTCACTCACCAAGAAGCAGGACTTGTTGCACTGGGTCTCCCGATTTCTTTTTCCTTTTTTCTTATTTTTTTAATTACATTTCCCAATGCATTCCACTCGCATTGATCACCGGTCTTGGTGTCTGTGAATTCAGGAGAATTTCATCCACTTTTTTTTGTATTAGGTCTTTATCAGCATTGATTTCACCCTGCCCCCTCATCTGATTCTCTGTGGTTAATATTCAGGAAATAAAGAAAAATTTGAATCCTTTTTTAAAAAGGTAAGCACTGCTACTTTTGGAGAACAAAAAAATTGTGAAATAACGCATTCCTTAGGTATTGTACAGTATGGGCCTGTCCTTTACGTGTAAATTTAAAAAGAATCCCATTTCCTGGGTGCCTCTGTAGGGTTTGCTGCACCCGACACGTTTTAAAAACCAAAGTTGACTGACCAAAAAAGGTAGTTAATCTGTTTTTACACAAAAAAAGTATAAGAATATTCACCATTATTTCAAGGTGAGATGTATTTTAATGACTGAAATGTTTGTATTTTTTTTTTTTTTTTACTTTTTAATTATTTTTTATTTATCCCTTTTTTTTATTATTCAGGCATTATGTTCAATGCTTTTAGGGGTGTACACTTTGTTTTGATTACATTTTTTGGTGCCAAACTGAACTACTGTGGACTGAACCTTTTTATTAAAATGAAAGTTTTCAATGTTTCCTATCTTTTCTGTGTGTTTTTTTCTTTTTTTTACAAACTCAAAAAGCTTTAGGCTCTCAAACCCATGGCTGAACACAGATCTAACCCTGGTGCCTTCAAATTCTAAAATATGCAAGGTAGAAAATGATGATTTTAAAATTTTGATCCCAGCATTCAGTCTTCAGTATGGAATTCCTGTGCATTCACTTGAGAAAAACAACTTTTTTAACGAAACAACAGGATGTATATTAGAATCAAAATTGATCCCCAAGGGGGAAATTGCTCTTTTGTTAGAGATGCCCCTAAACACAGAATACATATATTAAATATAAATATCAATATCAAGAGAATATAAAAAATAGAATATATAAAAGTAAATACAAAATGTATACAGGTATATTTATTTATCCCTATATTTGTCTTTCAGGTTATTGTGCAACAAGTAATTGATACAGGTTTTTGTACAGAGGGAAATTATGGCACTTAATGAGTGCCACGAGTGGGTGTCCGACTAAGAGTGAGGGGGTTGTCCAGTGTGATGGCTTTGGCCCTCTGTGGTGCATCGCGCTGCGATCAGTCTGATTCTGAAAGAACTCCTGTATCTTCTGTCCACATCATGGAGCGGGTTGGACACAGAGTGCAAGATGATCTTCATTTGGTGAAGCACGCTCCCATCTGACACCACCATCATCAGAGGGTCCATCTTCACTCCCACAACATCGCTGTACCAATCATGTGCCTCGCATGCACAAGGCCCTGTCTCATCTGGAGAGCGCAGGAAGCACCAGGAGAGTCACCTTCTTTGACTTCTCCAGTGCCTTCAACATTGTCCAACCTACCCACCTGAGATGCAACTTCATCCAGACGTCACTGCCTGGATTTTGGACAACCTCACAGAATGGCTGCAGTGCGTCAAAGTGATTGGCGGCATGTCTGAGGATGTGGCATGTAATGCCGGAGTGCCGCAATGAACAGTCCTGTAACCATTCCTATTCACCCTCTTCACCTCCAGCTGCTGCTACAACTCCGGTTCAAGACACCTCTTAAATTATTCTTCTGACTCTTCCAGAGTTGGATTTCCCACAACAATGCTGACAAAAAGGAGTCCAGAGGACTGACTGAGAGTTTTGTTGCATGGAGTAACCAGAATCCACTTCAATTCACCATCAGCCAGACCAAGAAGTGGTGGTGGTGGACTACAAGACAAACCAGAGGGGACCTGTCCCAGTCACTGTCCAGAGTGGAGATTGTGGATTGGGATCCACATTGACAATAAACTGGACCAGACCTACAGCACAGATACCCTCTACAGGACTGGGTTGAGCAGGATGTTCTCCTTGAGGAGTCTGGGATTGTTTGGTGTCTGTAGTGGACCTTCTCGTGGTCTGTGTTTGCCAGGCTGCTCTTCTTTGCTGATTGCGTACTGGTGGGACAGTACCAAGACTAGTGGAGTCAACAGGCTCAACAAACTGATGAGGAAAACCCCTTCGGTGGTGGGACTAAACTTGTGTCTTACCTTAGATGTTAAAGGACCTCAGCCGCTTCAGAAAATAGAATCTAGCCCTTCTTGTAGCGAATGTCAGTGTTCTTCCCTAGTCCAGTTTATTGTTAGAGAATAACCCCATGATGCTCGTGGTCATCGAAATTGTTTGTTTTGTGAGCCCAACCATCTCATCGCGTGACATTACGGTTCATTTCCCACAATTTTTGCTTATTCTTTTCCATATAAAAAGTATCTTAAATGAACCCCAAGCTATTCCTTTTAAAGCACCACCAATTCAAAAAGATGGGATGACACAATGGAAGGACAAGATATTAGAAAGGCCTCCAGTCAGAATCGAACCAGACTTCTTGCTGTGAGGCACCACCATGTCAACCGTTTTTTTTTTCCAGATAATAGTGTTTAATAGCTGCATTGCCATTATAAGGTGCAACACAACAAAATTGCAGGAGCCTTTGTGAACAAATAAACTAATAAACTAATCAACTAATAAACTAATGAATGGCTGAGCTCATTTCAAGATTTGACAACAATGCATTTAAAGCACCATACTTGACACTCAAGGATACCCTAGTGACATAAATATACACAAAATACAGATTTAAAAGACACAATAAAGATGAAAAAACAACAAAAATGACAGTAATTTAAGTAGAGAAATAATAATGAAAAAATGTTTTTTTTTTTTCCAATTGATTTTTAGGTTTAATTTAGCAAAAAAAAAAAAAAAAAAAAAAAAGGCCAGTGACCGCAGCGGGCCGATGCTTTTATTTTGACATGGAAGCGGAACGGACCGGAAACTCCGCTGGAAGTGATCGAATGAGTTTAAAGCACTATTTCAGCTCGGTGTATTAAAGAAGCACGATATCGTATAATCATATTAGTTACATTTAAAGAAAGGGAAATAAATCAACTACGCTTGAGAAGTTGATGTTTCGATTAATTATTAACTTGCTAAATCTAGCTTATAAAACAATGCGGGTACTTTTTGAGGAAATCTCTTCGACGTGGAGCGAAAATACATACCGTAATAAAATGTCATAAAAATGTAAAAATGTGCGTATTTGTAGAAGAATGGGGGCATCAGATATCGTGCTGGATGCTTTTATTGTGAAGAGACCTAACCGGAAGTCAACCACGCCTCCGCTAGGCAACTAATCAGACGGAGGGCACGAATCATTCCGGTCCCGGTGGCGGCAGCGGAAGCGGCAACTTTCAGTCCGACGCGGGCGACGACATGGAGAACGTCTGCATCGACGCGTTGATCCTCAAGCTTCACGACGTCAACGCCGTGAAATTCGGGGAGTACAAGCTGAAAAGTGGCATGTTGACCCCGATTTACATCGACCTGCGGGTTCTTGTTTCCTACCCCGCGCTGATGAACCAGGTAACGACAAACACGTGCTCTCTCTAGCTCTCTCGCGCGCGTTTGTGTATCCAGCGTGACCTTTGACCCCTGTGAGAACGCGAGATCGTCATTTGGGGGCAAATCTGTGCCCACCGTGTGCATGCAAATCGGTCGGAAAACAAAGATCAAAGTAACAAAAAGAGTTATTTTGAATTGGCTACCGTGTTGTGGGAGTGTTTTCCAGTGAGACCTTTTTTTCTTAAAATTGCCCATGTTTTACCATCTCCCCTTGTCTGCAAACTTTGTAATTGTTTAAAGGACGAAAGTACAAAAAACGAATTTAATATTATATATACAATATGTATCATGTGCCAGCTTGATTTGTTTAAGGTAGAAGTTTCAAATTCTAAGCTTGTAAAACAAAAATGTCATTCAGTGTAATTTAAATGTCCCTACTGGCCTTGTTTTGGTTGTATTGAACATCATTACTACCGTTTGTGACACTGAGGAAAGTATTTTGATAGGAGGTGATTTTGTTGAATTTGAGATATAGTCCATGCTCTTATTTTTTCGTTTTTAATTCATGAAATATCATAAAAAAAATATTTGATCAATGCATGAAGCAAACATTACTATCATATCCTGCCATGTGAGTGGAAAGAGGAAGTGGTCAGCTTGGCTAGTCCTTGGCTGTATTTTAATCCAGTATCTGTCACTGCTAGCAAACAAGCAGCAGCAGTAGATTCTTTAGGAACCTGTAGTTAAATCTCAGTCTGTTTGGGACGCTTTGCTGTTGAGGTGTTTCCACCATGAGGAGGCCCCCAGGGCAGACCCCTGGACATGCTGGAGGGCAGTTTGTCTCTCGGGCCAGCCTGGAAACTCCTCGAAAGAGCTGGACATAGTGGATGGGGGAGAGGGAGATCACAATGCCACAACAAAAACTACAGCCGCTTGCCCCACCCTGTATATCCGCAGGTGTCAAGCTTGATCTACCAGAAGATCCAGAGCGAGGGGCTGCAGTTCGACTCAGTGTGCGGTGTACCCTACACCGCGCTCCCTTTGGCAACCATCATCAGCTCCAGACACGAGCTGCCTATGCTGATCAGGCGAAAGGAGGCCAAGGACTACGGTTAGTGGCTCAGTCCTGCCTGTCTAATTCTTTTAAAGTGGTTTGTGTGAAAGTCACCGTAGAAAATCACAAAAGCTGCAAACATGTAGCAACAGTGCCGGAATCGGGAGCTGTCCTAGTAGAACGTAGCTCATGTTTACAACTCCATTCAAACACACAGGCATTCAAGCCAAGTTACTAACCAGCAGTAGACTAACATGGAATGATGGAGCTTGAGTTTACAGCAGTCTGAAGGATGTAGCTTATGTTTATGTATACATTAGCATTCTGACACACACACACATTCAAGCCCAGTTGCTAACCAACACCATGTTAACAGGCAGTGATTCAGCAGCAGTGCTACCACTTCACGCTGGTGCCTTCAATGGCATTAAGGCCAATAAGCGAAAGGAGAAATCTTGCGGTACTGCGTTTGGTTCACTTTCGAAAGGGACCAATGAGTTTCCTCTCTGATTAGGAACCAAGCGTATGGTGGAGGGCTGCTGTCGCCAGGGCGACAAGTGTCTGATCATTGAGGACACTGTCACCAGCGGGGCCAGCATCTTGGAGACTGCTGAAGTTCTCTACAAGGAGGGCCTGAAGGTGATCCCAGCACTGTTCACCTTACCACAGCAGCTTGATCCTCCCGTGAAGCGGCGCAAAACAACCTTGTATCGCTGCATCGTTGTTGTTTCTCTCAGATACCACCAATGTTTGGCGCACGGGGCCTACGAGGATTTCGTATGAAATTTCAGGCCCAAAACAGACCTTGAGCTCGTTCTTGCAAACCCTGGGTGGAGCCTGTACGGACCTGATAGACATCATTTAGTTGCATTCTGATATTGACTTTTGTTTTTGCATATCACTCTGTTGTCTTTTGTATCCTTGTTGGTCCCAGCCTGCACGCATCCTGCTCATTTTTATTTATTTATTTTATTCTTGTCATTGCTGTTTTCACTCTATTTATATTGTCATCTAGCTCTGGTTATCTATTTTTCACCCTTACTGTTCCATTATGTTGTCCATTCTTATCCCTGATGTTGTCGCTGTTGTTGTTCTCCCTGCTGTCTATTTTATTTGTGGATGTCTTGCTATCTTCTGTCTTCTAACAGTCTCTATTTATATGTATTCTTGACATTATATCTGTTATGCTGCTGTGACAAAGGAACTTCCCCTATGAGGATCAATAAAGTTTCTTATGTTCTTATGTTGTGTCTTATATCGACCTTTTTCCCCTAAACAAAGCCTTCCCTTCTACCCCTTCCAAGGTGACCGACGCCATCGTGCTCATGGACAGGGAGCAGGGTGGCGTGCCCATGCTGGCATCCCAGGGGATCCGGCTGCATCCCATCATCTCCATGTTCAAGCTGCTCAATGTGCTGCTTTCCGGCAAGCGCATCGATGCCGAGATGGCCCGCGCAGTCCGCGAGTTCATCCTGGAGAACAACACATTCATGTAAGCTGTGACGGCACCACCACGGGCTGGGCCGAGATCCCATTGGCTGAACGCGTAGCTCTCTGGTGTGTTTGCGTGTGTGTTTTGGACGCTGCATTAAAACGTTTGCCTGTTTCAGTGGGGAGAATGGCAGTGGGATTCCTGCTACCAAGAAGCCATGTGCAGAACCCAACACAGAGCTGAGCTACGCAGCCAGAGCCAAACTACCAAGTATAATAATTTTTGCTATTATTATAATATACAAAGGGTACATGAGTTACATACATATGCATACATAGATATGTATGTATGTATGTATACATAGATGTGTGTGTGTGTTTTTCATTATTCTTGAAGTGGCTATATGTAAATCAATGGTCAAAATATAAAAATACAAATCACATTTGTACAGGTTACTGGCAGCATTGTGGCTTGTGTATTACATAATTGTTTTAAATGTTTCAAGCTAAAAGACAGCACCATTAGACTTGTTCATTATACATTACATAATACATTAATGAATCTAAAATCCACCTAAAAAAAGTTGTTTCTTTTTTCATCTTCCACTTCCCGCATACTTTTCTAAACTGCTGACGTTGCAAAGAACCGCCTTATGACATTTCCTGTTTTTTACTCTCTTGGCCGCAGACATCCACCCTCTGGCGTCCAGGCTGCTGCGGATCATGGAGGAGAAGCGGTCCAACCTCTGTGTGTCGGCGGATGTCATCAGGGGCGAGGAGCTGCTGCAGCTGGCTGACAAGATGGGTCCCTACGTGTGCGCGCTCAAGACCCACGTGGACATTCTGCAGGTAGGAGCTGAGCCTGCTGTCGGGAAACGATTTGTTAAAAGAAAAAAAAACAGCAAAAATTATTGTTTGTTTTAAACCGACACTTTTGTGACACTCAAGGACTTCACAGCGGCCCTCAGCCAGAAACTGCAGGCCCTGGCCGAGAAGCACAACTTCCTCATCTTTGAGGACCGGAAGTTTGCGGACATCGGGAACACTGTCAAGCATCAGTACGAAGGTACAAACGTTTTCAGCGTTTTGTTTTTGTTTTTTTTTTTCGTCTTTTGGAAAATCTGTTCCCTGAGACCCCCCTCCTCCCCCCCGCAGGTGGACTCTACCAGATCTCCTCGTGGTCCCACATCGTGAACGCCCACGCCCTGCCGGGGCCCGGCGTGGTCCGTGGCCTGAGCTCAGTGGGAAAGCCGCTGGGCCGGGGCTGTTTGCTCATAGCGCAGATGAGCTCCCAGGGGTCGCTCGCCACGGGTGACTACACCCAGGCTACGGTGAGTGTGTGCGTGGGTGTCTGATTTACTTATTTATTTTTAAATGGACATGCATGGAAATTCTCTCATGGATATTCACTAACCTTCTCCCGTCCTGACACCTGCAGGTAAAGATGGCTGAGGAGGAGTCGGACTTTGTAATAGGCTTCATCTGCGGCTCCAGGATCACGAAAAGGCCCGAGTTCATCCACATGACTCCTGGCGTGCGGATGCAGGCTGGAGGTGATTTATTTATTTATCCATCTATTTTTCGGATCCTTTGCAGTGGGTGTTGCGTTCAAACACACAACTCTCATATAGCATTTTTTTATCCCCTTGCTGATTTTCCAAGAGATCAATTCTGGATTATGCTCACGCACACACCCCAATGGGGGCAGATTGGCATTGGTTAGCCATTAAGTGTAACGCTTGTAATGGGTATTTTTGCAGCCCAATAATCAGAATCAGGGACACTTTATTTGCACACTCAAGGGCAATTTGAGGACAGAAGGGGAAGCAACCTAGAGCAGATGAACATCTATAGACATAAAATAGAAATAGATATGTAAAATAAAAATGAGAGAAAAATAAAGTGAAGAATTTCAACATCGATAAGGCTTCTTAAATAAAATGTATTGTTATTATTATCGCTTTTGCTTCTCCAGTCGATCGGTTCTGCCCCCAGTTCAACTTTGCACTCCCCTCTCTGTACGCTCAGATATTGATCGGGATGTCTTTCACCGTTACCGTTCATTGGTACTACAAAGAAATACCGCCTCTGCCACCATTACTACTCTGGCAATTGCTTGCCCATCAGATTTACATTTTCCGGTTTTGTCAGAGCTCAAGTATTGGTTGTTGATTCAGTCTTTACGTTGATGTCACACTAAGAATTGTGACCATCTCAAACGTGTTTGCCATTGTTGTAAACTTTAGGACTTGAAAAAGACTGAGCTATGACTGCTTACACTGTACACATAGTCTCGATGCAAAAAAATATTCTGTAATGCATTAAAAAAATGTTCCTGTACCCATGTTTTTTTTCCCATAACACATTTTTTAATTTAATTTCCATTGTCTTTAATTTTTATTTCAATATAATAGAAATGTTCTATTGTTGAAAAATGCAATACAGCAAAATTAGGGGCTGTGTCCTGTCTGCTGGTCCCTCATGCATTCAGACACACACAGCTCCTGCTTGCGAGCACACACACAGACACAGTTCAGATAAATAGACAAAATTTATGAAAAAAATCTGCACTTTGAATTAAAGTACAGAAGTAAAGAACAGGTAGATAAGTGTACATAGAAAATTTTACACTGGGGTTGGCAGATGTTCAGTGCATGTAGAAGTAATGAAATTTTGCAGATCTTAAAGATATTATTATAATATATACAATAATTAATTCTGATAATTATGGCATATGTGTGATTCATAGACTCATGGGAAATTATGCGCATAAATATTTGGTATGGCTCTCGACTCAAACCAGTGAGTGAAATATTTAAAAAAAAATTATAAACTTAACAAATAAATACGGATCAGCCTGACAATTCTGCTCGATTGGAAATTGGGATCCCCTGCCGGTTTTATTTCTATCAATAATCACTATTCATTTAAAAAATGTGAAGCGGCTTCCACCTCTGGGTGTAATGACACATCTGGGCCACTAGGTGGTAGTGCAGGGTAGGAAAGCCACTGACTGCTGCCCTCTCCTCTGCAGGAGACGCACTAGGCCAGCAGTACACCACGCCGGAAGACGCCATCCGCATCAAGGGCTCCGACGTCATCATCGTGGGACGGGGGATCTTGGAGGCCCCCAACAGACTGGAGGCAGCAGAAGCGTACAGGAAGTCGGGCTGGGAGGCGTACGCCGCGAGGCTGGCGGCCACTGGCCAGTAGGGTGTTGGAGACAGTAGCACGTAGCAAGATTTGCGTGTGTTTTTATGTATAGAGGAGGTGCACAGACACACACGCACAGGGAAACACTTTCAGGTTCTTCTGTCCACACACCGATTCACACTCAAGATTCACAGGGAGTTAGAGTTTGTGGCACTACCTGGTCCAGGAAGCATCCTTTCCTTGGCTCACGTCAATAAACAGGGGTCAACGTAGCTGGCTGATGCCAAGCCAGTATTTCTTGAGCTTTTTGTTTACCTTTGTGTTTTTTTGTTGTTTTTTTTTAATATACCCCCTTGCCCTCAGATCAATCACTCATGTGTTTCTGTCCTACCAAAAAAAATGTATCCCCCCCACATACACAAACTGGAAACTGGTCAAATCCAGCTTGCTCGGGTCCATCCATCTGTCTTAGGCTTTATCTTCTATTCCCTTTGTTATGCGTGTCCAACCTACCACTGCCTGAAGGCATGCATGCACGTGCGTTGTGAGAGCTCAAATCCCATTTTATAATTCCATTTGAGCCATCAGTTTTTTTTTTTGCTTTTCTTAATTTTTTTTTTTTTTTGTAAATGCGCAAGTGTAATGTGATGAGTCCCTCCGTCAGTGGGGGAGGTGTTTTCCGCTTGCCTCAGCTCCTCCCTTCAAGGGAAACCGCAGGGACATGTTTTGGGTTCTCTGAGCTGGTAGTTGTGTGTGAATAACTGGTGCAGCTGATCAATTCAAGGGATTTTTGTTTTATTTTTTTTCCATCAATATAACTACCCTTTGTGCGTCTGCCGTCCGTAACGCATTCAGTTAAATACTAAAATAAATAGCGGGAGTTTTTATTCCGTTGGGCAGACACTGTCTGTCACAGCCGAGGCAATAAAGCATATCAAAAGCGCTTTTTACTCTGTACTGATGCCGCTCAAAAGGGACATTTGTCCCCTGGTACCGTCACGGGTGCATGCAGTGAAACAGGGAAACATTGGGGTGTGAGTTGTGCGCCCCCATTCCAAAAATCTGTAGCTGGGATATGACGTGGAAGATTGTCTGATTTTGTGATATTTTGAATTTTTTAAAGCAAATTTTTCTAGAACTAAAGAGTTGGTTAAGCTACTCAGCTGACCCAAGGGTTCTCAGTATTGCTCCCTACCTGCCAATTAAAATAAATATTCAAAGCGGGACTTGTGTTTGTTTTTTTTTCCTCCTCGTCGGGAACCAACTGTGCACGAAAGAAACATTTTCCAGCTGCTGTGAGATTAAGATGCAAAGAGACAATTTTCCCACTTTCAACGGATTCAATCTCGTGATTCAGAGGATTTGCTCATACAGCATCCAAATACTTTAGAGTTGTCCTCATTGCATTTTAGTCTGTTGTTTTGGGTTAGTCCAGAAAGAAAGGATATATCAGCTTTGTCACCAGCAACCCCTAGTGGTTGTATCCAGGAATGTCCGTTGAGATAAAAATTTTGTTTTTTAAGAAATATGATCTAATGTTTTTTTTTTTATTCATTCATTATTAAGTTTACTTACATGGAGGGTGCCCATATAGGGACTATTCATTCATTCATTTACATGCCATATCGATACAGCCATTTACAGGAGGGAACAGTTTTGGGTCCCTGATAAATCTGGTTTTTGGACTGTGGGAGAAAACTGGGGAACTCAGAGGAACCCCCAAAGTTCACGTTAAATATGCAAGAGTGTCATCTGGAGTCCCCACTGCTGGTCTGAACAACCGACCAGATCGGTCGATTTTGTCCTCGCTTGAGGACCTCCTACCTCCCAAATCTTTCCCCTGAAAGCATGACGCGCTCTGTTATGTTTCACAGCTCTTCTTCATGGTCCTTTCTTCTCCCTTTTTCATCCCATCACAGAGTCGCCGGTTCGAGACCCAAAAAAAAGGTTCGTTTCCTCTGCCCATAGTTTTTAGTGCAAAGCTGCCGAACGAGTTCAGACATTTGCCAGGCAGATGACATGGAAATACTGCCTGGGGAGGAGGAGAAGGGGGTGTGAGCAATTCTTTCCTTTTTTCTCTCTTTCTCTCTTTCTTTCTTTTTACTCTTTTTGTCTTCTCTAGGCAGATCAACGGAGGCACAAAGGTCAGACACGTTGCCTGGTGCGGAGGAGGAGGAGGAGGAGGAGGGGCGAAGGGAGCAACTAGTGAGAATAATTCATGTTGTAGACGTACATGTGCGTGTGCATGTGCGTGTGCATGCGCGTGCGTTTGGTTATGCGTCTGCAACCCCCCCCCCCCCCATCCTCTCCCGCCCATCCTCCTCCTTTATGTCAATATTGGATCAGCAGCAACCACCGTGCGACAGGTGTCTGTGGAGGATCCATCCGAGAGAGAGAGAGATGGGGGGGTGTTGGTAGAGTGAGAGAAAGAGAGAGAGAAGGGGGGAGGGTGCAAGTGGAGGTATAAAAGGTATTACCTGTTCCCAAACGGGTACTCGGAGCGCGTAAAAAAGAGGAAGCGGGCTCGAGCCGCGGCTGCGCATTCACCTCCTTATCCTCCTCTTCGTCCAGGTGAGTTTCCCCACTTCTGTCTTTCTTTCTTTCAGTCTTTCTCCCTAAACACCTGTTATTCCGTGCACGTTTTTGTTTTGTGACTTGTACCCTAACTTTTTTTTTTTTTCTCCAACCTCCCCTTCCCCGTCCTTTCCCTCTCAGGAAAAAAAAAAGGTCGCCCGGAAGCGGAGACGGCAGTTTTCGCTTTAATATTTTTGGATTTTTTTTTTCTTTCACGTCCGTATTTGCTTCACGTTGAGCCTCACGTACAATACCTGAAGATGATGTTTTGTTCGTTCGGCTCGCGTTACGCAGGTACGGACAGGCACCGGACTTCCCCTTGGTTTTTCATCGGTCTGGACACGCACTGTGCTATTTCCAATAAACATGCCCTTGAAAAAAAACCATTTCAGCCGTTTTGCATGAGATGCAGGTTTGACGGCGGTTTCGGAAAGAAGCTGTTTTTACTTAAAACAGGTGTGTGTCTCAACAGTTAGAGCTCTTTTGCATACAGCTGCCGGCAGGCCCACACACCCAACCGTAAGGGGATATCAATTAACTAGTACGACTACTACCACCCACTTGCTTTTAATACTGCTAGTCACAATAATATCAATAATATGCAATAAACATCTGGTTGAGTCACAAAAAATACCTTAAAAGGGTCAAAAAGGTCAGAAAAAGAATCCGAAGTGTCACTTTTCCTAGTTCCTTGAACTAGACGGTAATTTTAGTGTCTCCTGCCGGGGAAAGTGTCCAAGTCGGGGATGGGTGGAGAGTTGGACACCTGTTTAAGTAATGTCTCTAGTTGTCCCCCCTCCCGCCCCCCCGTGCACGTTGACTTTTACTCTCTGGCGTAACCGGGGGCGGTTGGGGGGGGGGGGGGGGTAGGGGGAGGGACGATGGTGGGATGATGATAATCTCTAGGTTTTTCCGTTAATTTGTGAAAGCGTGTTTTTCCACACAGGTCAATTCAACAGCACCTGCGTCACGGGGAGCCAAGCTGCAGCCGGGCGGAGAGATGGGCTTAATGTAGTTGTTTTAAACATTAACTAAATATTAAAGCGGGCGCACACGCGCAAACACACACACACACACACACATGCATGCGTGCTTATCTGATACGGGCCATCTGTCATTGGGATGCAATGATGTAGTTAACAACCACTACTGTAACCATTTATCAATATAATTGTTTTATAAAGCGAAAGCACATGCACTGACTACATATATATATATATATATATATGTTTATCACTGTTTGTTTGTTTATTTTAAAATATCTTGATTTTTTTCCCTCAGTTGTTTTCTTTTTCTATTCTTCCAAACCCCATCTATAATGGAAATAAAGTATTTAACATGAACATTCATGGACTCCTGAAAGCATTAGAGGGCTTTTATTTTCACTTTCATTATGTGATTTGACAGGATTTAATGCTATTTATATGTACACTGTTGACATTAATTTATATTTTCTTGGAATTGGAAGGCATTTACAAGTCGTTCGTTTCTCATTCGTCAATCTGCTTTAGCTAACTTTGCCTCACTAATGTTTCATTTATATTTTATCATTTATACATAACACAAAATTAACTTTGCTTCACCGCAACTATATAATATTTTTATCGATGTATCAATGGTTATCATGTTTTTACCAAATGTTATACAGCTGTTGTAACATTGTAACATACCAAACATGACCATAACTATCTGACATATGGTATCAATGTTTTAATACTATAAGACATTTTAGTTTGTAAGTGACACTGGAAAATCATTGATTTTAGATTAACTTAAAAGAGTAGATTGGATTTTTAAACAAAGGAGTGTAAAATGCATAAGTACAATAATCATAATCATAATAATGCTTCATATTAACAATTAGACCACCATTGCGGTTATATCAACAATGGAAAGTTTTATCAGAATTATGACCGGGTCAACCTTCAGATTCGCGGCTTAACCAGAACTAAAACAAATATTATGAAACTACATTAACCAAATTGGTTCGAAAGTTCTGTAAATTACACCAGTTTCGGTGAGGGGCTGTAACCACGAGGCTTCATGAACTCATGAAATGGTCAATTTCAAACGGTGACCATCTGCCATCATATTTGTACTTTTCGCCCCTTACCTCCGATAAAACCCCACCTGTCGTTGTTATTATTATTATTATAAAACAAAGTGGATGAGAAAGTCTGCCCTGCCAGTCGCTTTATATACCTGAGAGCTTATTTGCCTCTCTTTTAAGCTCCAGTCAATATTTGTTTAAAACTGCCAGGAGGAGAAGAAAGCTCACGCTCCTCCGTATCCTGGTTACCTTGCTCTCATTCCAAACCGACCGTCCCGACTGGTCCTACTGCCGCCACGGCGCCCTTCCCATCAGCCCCCCGGGAAGCCACGTTAATTCCATGGTAATCTGGTTATGCATCAACTAGGGTGATTCGCTGGCAGCCTGGGTCGGTCCGATGAAACCCGAAACGCCGTCACAAATGAAGCCAGAGAACTTTTAAGCTAAAAATTAATTTTATTTTTAAAAGGAGATGTGAGTTTGAGTAGCAAAACTACAGCTGATACTGATTTTTTTTTTTTTAATACAAATTCTTTTTGTTGTTGTTTATTTTGGAAGATCTCCAGTGGATGAAACGTTAGGTGTTAGGTGGAACACCTCACATACAACATGCACACGTGAGAAAAAGGCAAAAAGTAGCTTAAATCAATAGTAAATGATGCATGTTAAAAGCAATTATCTGATATAATGATATAATCCATGTATTAATATCTAAAATATTGGATTTATCAAGATGCGTCATTATTGATATGTCATCTTTGGCTTTTCGGCATCATGGTGTGCCGGCTCAAGTCATAATTTCACGATTAAATCTATTTAATGATGATCTGTAAACATCGGGAAACACACGCTCTGTGAGCATTGCATGCCAATGTACGGAGTTCCACAGGTGTTGATTATTGAACCTCCACTGTTTTGTAATTATTATTTAAAATGATTAGTTTTTATGTTGTTTTTTTATGCAGCTCCTTGTGATTTTCCAGTTACTGATCTGATCAACATCAGTTGCTTTTGTTGACGATGGCAGCTTCATCAGACATTTCACTGAAAAGGGCAACGAATATTCCAGCGTTACAGCGTCTGCCTTCTGGTTAGCCGTGTTCTCGAAGGCTTCAAACACGGGTTCGAATTCCAAAAATACGCGGCTGTATCTTACAGTCTGTCTCCATGGAGGCAGTGATATATGACCGAGGACAGTGCTTTTTTTCAGCGAGGAAGGACAAAGGTCGGTGAACATGACATGCTATCATCTAGTAGCATACAGCCATCGATATTTATTTTTTTCTGTACAGCTTAATGCATCCAGCTTTAATAAATGTTTCTACATCCATCCAATTTTCCAACCAGTTGTGGCTAAATTTGAGGTATCGAACCATATTTCTCATTTCTATCCACATTTTCCAATCGGACTAATTCACAATAGGCCATGTTTGTGTAAATCAACCCCCTTCTAGGTTGTATAAAATTGTCATGTTTTTTGAGGAAGTACACTTGACCTGAGTTTAATTCATCATTTAGTCCCATAACAAATATTTGTGCACGGTTTGTGCACGTTGATTGTGTTACACCGACTGTTCCTCACCTCCTGCAAATCCGCAATTTGTAAAAAAAAATTTTGTTTTTTTTGGAGGGGCCATTAGGGCTATGGCACACACTGTACGGTTTCTCAACCGGCAGCAATTGAGTAAAACAGGCAATCAAATATTCTTTGGAGCTCAAATGAGAGCGACAATAAAATTAGATTGGGCTCAATTGATTTGACTCGATCAGTGAGGGACCCCAGAGGGACCCCAGAGCGCGACCCCCTCCAATCGCGCGACCTTCTGAACCCTGCTGTGCATTTTGAGTCCTTTCTGTGCAAGCGTCATTAAGACCTTCTGTATCCATACAGCCGGGACATAATCGTATCTGCGGAGTCTGTCACACTGCTGTTCCCCCCCTGCTATCTGCGAATGGTCGAGGGAGCTATTCCCAGAGGCTGTGTGCGTGTGTGTATGTGTGTGTGTGTGTGTGTGTTTTGTGTGTGTGTGTGTGTGTTTCCTTTGACAGTTACTGATAACTAAGAGCCATGCAAATGCCCCGAGCAAGTTCCCCCTCTGCGATGCCGGTTCCTACATTCACTATAACAAACTCTCTGATGGACACTGGTGGATTATATTTACTAAATATTGGTCAATCCAACATGAAGAATGATCTAGAAGAAGGCTTGACGAGTCTGAATGAAAACTATAGTTGGGAATAGCTTGGGAGCACAGGATTTGGACTTTTTTTAAATTTGCATTTATGCCATTTTACCCCTGAATGCAACAAAGCAATGGAATTTGAAAAAGATATAATTTAGAAAATGATTTAAAAAAATAAACATGGGAAATGAATCCCATCTTATAATAAAGTAACATTAAAATACAACATCTGAAAGGAGCATAGGAGCTCCATGTCTGGAGTGCCTTATTCGACATTGTATGGACATATCACAAAATATAGATTTACAGGAAACTATCAAACAATAAAGCAATAAATAAATAAAATACATACATAAATAATCTCATGAATACATGAAATGCATACATACATGAAAACATGAAATAATAAATAAATGAATAAGTAAATAAAACAAAAAAAAAATCAACGATAAAAACAGTAAGTAAATATATACATATCATATGTGCATACACATGTCTATACATATATATATATATATGCAGAAATAGATAACAGTAGGAGCCGGAAGTCAGATGGAATATGCCACTTTACACAGATGTGTTTTTGGTTGTGATTGGAGTTGGTGGGATGTTTCTGGGAGCAGGTGGAACCCCAGTGAGTGATGTCCTGCCTCTGCATTGTAGTTTCAGCATTCCCCCCTTGCCCCTTAGTTATTTTATTTTATTTTATCTTATTTTAATCTAATTTTATTTTATTTTATTTTATTTTATTTTATTTTATTTTATTTTATTTTATTGTTTGCTTCTCTGGGGAAGTGGCATTGAAATTAAGCAAATATATAGCAAATATATATTTTCATAATGATTTCCAGCGGCAAATCCTTGAATGAATGACAGGAAGTTATCAACTTTGGCTTTTCAGTCTAAACCCGCCGTTCCTGCTCTTCACAGTCTGCCATCAATGCACCATTCTGTGCACCAAAATACCAGCTGGCATGTTTACCTGTCATTACACTTTTTTTTGTTCATCAACGTCATCTCTGCCATAACTCACACACACACACGCAAATCGTGCACGATAATCCTAATTTCCTTCAAGCAAATCCAGCTGCTTTAGTGTCCGCTCGGATGTCATCGTAGACAAGCGGAGGCAGCAAGAGCAGATGTCCTGCTCACATCACCCTTACCTGGATTAGTAACCACGGCAACTTCCCACCTGAAGAAGGGCAGTCAGTGCAGATATACAAACAGTGTGCGCGTGTGTGTGTGTGTGTGCGTGAGCGGTGCTTTTATGCAAAACCGTCCGTGCATGTGTGTGTGTGTGTGTGTGTGTGTGTGCAGGTGCACTTACTGACTATTCAAATACCTTGGACTCGGAGGGGGTTCAGAAACAAGATCTCACTCAGCCCATGCTCCACTGCGCCGCAACCTGCCTCTTCAAATGCAAACTCCTTTTCATCAAATATTGTAAAAATATATGTTGAAAACGCAGATAAAAGACGTGATCTACGTAATCATTTACATTTAAGGCATGTGTGTGCGCGCTTCTTGCATGACACCCTTTTGATTTTGGATGAACAGGTATGACTTCAGCATACCAAAAATTAGCATTAGCTGTTAGCGCATTCAAACTGCCCTCTGCAGCGAGCTAAAAAAAATTAGCTTATGTCAACTTTGAGATCAAAACTTTGAGTTTCGGAGCAGCATGCTCCATGTCGGTTGGGAAACTCATCTGGCAATTACTTTGTTTATTCTTAATTACTCACCTCGTGTTGTTTTAATTGAATTGTATTCTGTTTTCATTCAAAGAATTTCGGAAAATCTTGCCATAACTGTGAAAATAATCTGACATCGTCCAACCTGTTGGTCGTCTGACGCCATAGAAAAGTCATGTCGAGACATGGTATGCCAGTGCATTCAAATTTGTTATTCCAGTGTTAGAAGCGCACAAGATAAATTCACGACCTGGAGCGGAGCCTATGATATGACACTTTATTTTGAATTTTGTCTAGACTCTTTTCTTTGTCTAGATCGGCGAGTAAAGTATTGAACAAAGCAGTTCATGGATCTCGTCACCACGGAGATAACGCGATTTGTGCCATGGGGGTAAGACAATGCTCAAAGTAAAACTAAACCTGCTCTGTTCCTGAACCCGACACATGCAAATACCCAGGGAAATGTGTGTCTCAGTGCGTGCATGTGTGTGTTTCAGCATCTATTAGTCAAAATGTTGTCATAATGCAAACATACATACATGTTTGCTTGTTTGTTGAAAGTGCAATACACATTAATGAACATAAATGGCGGTGATGAAAATATAGATGCGATATATTTAGGCTGGCAGATGTGCATTGTTAGCAAATTATTTTAATTATTATATAAAAATGTATTTTGCTCTTACCAAAATGAACGTAAAAATGACACACATTGCGTTGAATAATTATTGCAGTGAGTGGAGGACTTATACAAACATGTGACATCTGTGTTCACCCACCTGCGCGTCACCTGCTCTGAGGGCAAGCAGGGTGATGTGCGCACGCACACACACACACACACACACACACACACACACAGATAAACAATAAATGGGTTAAAAGAGTGCACTGAGAAAGCTGTTCATACAGGAGGACACAAACATACACACACACACACACACACACCAATATGAGGTTGTTCATCACCTTACTAATCACATGTATAACACGTCTATAACACGGTAATGCAAGAAAAATCTACAGGAGACTCACAAAACTGTCATGATATCTTGCATTTTTATATCCTATTTTGTATCACATTTGAAACGTATTCCCATACAATCATGTATCACGCCAATAAAAGTGTTTTTTTTTTTTAAATAAAGTGTGATAAAAACAATTGAACGTGCAATTCACGTTTTGTCCACTAGATGTCACCACTGTAAAGGGAAACATAATGTTTAGCCTCACTATGCGATTGCAGTTTGTGTTGGGGAGAAAAAAATAAAAAGACAAAACTCATAACATGCCATGAAAGTGAGACTGCAATAAGGGAGCTGGAAAACGAGACCAGTGTAACATTCAAACTTTTACATTGTTTTTAAATTGAATTAATAATCTGTCATCTCAGTAAACCCCAAAATGTATTATTGAATTTTCCCTGAGGATCGAGCCCGTACGAATTAGATATCGGGATGCTGAAGGATAGAAAAGAAGCTTTACACTCACTATGTGATGTGCAGCAAAATCTGTGATGGACACACCTAGTATACCAATATTTCTTTTTCATTCCCTCTTTTATAAAAATGCGCAATGTTGGTCATATCGATTGATTGTAAAATAGGGAATAATATAATTTTCTTTTTTTTAAAAAAAGAAAAAAATTAAGGTTGGTATTTATGATAAACCCCTTTCAGTTTGTGCTCAAAAAATCTTTTAATTGTCAATATTATTTGAGATACAAATCCCCTTTATTTAATGGGTTTACATTGAACTCTGTCCTCATTGGTCACTTTTATTTTATTTTTGCACGACAAAATACAACATTAATCACACATTTATCTTGGTGTTTCATGCATTTCATTCATCTGCATTTCAATCAGCGTCCTCTTTACATTTCCCCGTTGATGGAGGAGGAGGAGGAGGAGATGACGAGAATTTCCTCCGGACGCAATTGGCGTGGGATGCCTTGCCCTCTTTTTCCCACCTCACCGACAGCCTCACGTGTGTGTGTGTGTGTGTGTACGTATGTGCATGGGGTGTGTCGGGGGGGGGGGGCTGAGCATGCAGGCCACACAAGGGAGGTGTGAGACAGAGGGGATCAGCTCCTAGAATGTGTCCATTATCCTGCGACACCAATCAAACTGTTGTGTCAGTGTGTTGCCATTGTATGGTCCCGGCTCAGGTTGCCACGGGCTGCGGCTGCCATATTGATGACTAAGTCGGTTTGGGGCTCTGGGCACAATGGCGCTCTGGAGCCGCGACAAAGCATGAGGTTAATGCGCCCCATTCAGCCGGGCCCGCTCAGCTGCTGAGTGTGCAAGGCTGCCGGCATGGGTCCGGAGGGGGCCCCGGGCCTATAAAACCACCGGCGGGGGTCTCTCCCACGACATTGATTATACTGGATCTGTCCCACCTCAGTACTGTCTGTAAGTATATCGACCCACCGCATCACACTCAGAACTAAGAACCCGCAGGAGGGGGTCGGGTGGGGTGGGGTGGACAAGACGGTGTGGAAAAAACTCGACAGGCCCGGTTGTGCATGCATTTACACCGGGCTCGCTTTGCCGCTGCTGATTATTGACTATTTTGATCAAGTAATTTATGTATTACTTGAGCGAAATTACAAAAAATATATATATGTGTGTGTGTGTGTATGGCATCTGCCTTTTTTTTTATCAAGAGGAAGCTGGCTGGAAAAAAAGGAAAGTTAATATGATAGGATAGTGATGCTAAGAGATGAATTCATCATGGGATATATGGGTACAAAAAAAAAAAAAGTGCAAAATGTGTCTTCCGGAGTTCTCCCCGGGCACGTAAATGCCTCAAGCAAATCAATAACAGTTCAATAAGAAGATTTTTAAAAATCCCCTACCACCACCTACATACCCATCAGGTGTCTCCTTCTTCATCTTCTTCTTCCTTAGAGAGAAACCCCCAAGGGAGTAGCAGCAGCCATGAACACTCAACAGATGGAGCAGATGGGCCAGTTCAAGATCACGGTCTGGGAGGAGGAGAACTTCCAGGGGAAGCGCTGCGAGTTCATGCTCGAGTGTCAGAACATCATGGAGAGGGGATTCAACAAGATCCGCTCAATCAAAGTCGAGAACGGACCGTGAGTTGTCACAATCCTGCCCCTCCATCTTTATTTTGTGTGCAGCGTTTAAACATCTGCATTGTGCCGGATTTCAATACAAGGATATTGGATTTAGAGAAAATATACATACACGATGGTGCATAAGAGCCGTGGATGAGGATTAGCCCGTTTGAGGCTAAAAATGTTAAAATTCTTAAAATATGGAGCAGCTTCCACAGTGTTATTACGCCAGTGAGTGTACATTTGGGCGTGACCCTGTTGGGAGCGTGCATCTGCCTGCCGGTGAGCCGGAATGGCTGACTGACTGGCGATCAGATAAAAAAAAGGCAGCGGCGGCGGAGGGAGAAGCAGCATTTAGTGTTTGCTTTGTGTCTCGGCAGACAAAAGGAACAGGGCGCTGTTTTCATTAGAGGCCGCTCTCTGGAGCGTGCGCCTGCATTGTTTAAAAAAAAAAATTGCATTTATTACTCCTCTTTCTTATATCATATCTGGTTCCACTAAACCCCCCTTCCCCTCTTTGCATGTCCTCCAGTTGGGTCGGTTATGAGTACCCAGAGTTCCAGGGACAGCAGTTTATTCTGGAGAAGGGAGACTACCCTCGCTACGAGGCTTGGAGCGGAAACAGCAGCTACAGAACCGAGCACATACTTTCCTTCAGACCCATCAAGTGCGCCGTAAGTTCCCCCCTTCCTTATTACCGTCTAATGGTGACTTCGCCTCGCCCACGATTTTTTTTTTCCCGGCGGACGGACTCGCAGAACGCCTCTCCCCGTTTTGTCTGCAGAACCACAGCGACAGCAAGGTGACCCTGTACGAGTGCGAGGACTTCCAGGGCCGTAAGTTCGAGATGTGCGACGACTACCCCTCTCTACAGGCCATGGGCTGGTGCAGCAAGGAGGTGCCCTCTATTAAAGTCAACTCCGGCGCGTGAGTTATCCCTTTTTTCCCTCTTTTGCCTCCGCCCCCTACGCCCGCTTCGCCCGACCGACGGCGATCTCGCGTCATCGTGAACATCCGGTGATCGGCCAGTCGGATCGGCATATGCTATGAGGCGGAAAACGAAACCGTGTTATATTTTTTTTCTCTGAGAGGTAATAATGATTACACGGATTAAACAGATACCAGACTGTTCATGACTTCCTGCGAGTCCTCTCTTTTCCTGACTATTAGTACCTTGCTTGAACGCATCACTGCGTGAAAGTACATCAAAATCAGCCAAGACGGACCCTGCGATTGAACTAGAATCCTACTGAAAGTGTAAATTACCCAGAAATCCGAGACGGGGGGTTCCTTCCGAGTGGCGTCGGAATTATGGGATGTAGCCTTGTCTCAGCCTATAGTTACCAACGATCATTTAAGAACGTTACCAAGGTTTAATGTTATGGTGATATTCTCCCTCTCACTCTCTCTCTCTCGCTATCTTTCTCGACATCTCTCTCTCTCCCTGCAGCTGGGTGGCCTACCAGTTCCCCGGTTACCGTGGCTACCAGTACATCCTGGAGAGGGACAGACACCAAGGCGAGTACAGAAACTACAATGAGTACAGCACCCAGGCTCACACCAACCAGGTGCAGTCCATTCGTAGGATCCAGCACTAAGCCTCCATTCTACCCGTCTGACCCAACCCGAACGACGACGACGACGACCGAAAGAAAAAAAAAATCCCCCTCCCCTCCGATCCCTCCCCCTCAAACCCAGACTGCTGACCACCGTCGCAGAACAGTAGATGGATGAATCCCCTTTTACGGCTCTGTGGCTCTGTGTGTACGGATATCAAAGTGCCTAGTTCTTCCACCATGCTGACGCATGTTCTTGAAATAGGAAATAAAGTCTTTCCTTCAAAATTCCTCCATGGTATTTTTCTTTTTCCCCCCCCGTTGGAGATTCCCAGCCGATGTACACGAACGACGGCGCGTCACGTTTTGGAGCCCGAGTTGCGAGTCGCCAACCGTTGTCAGAGCATCCCGAAAATCCTCCCATTCGGCGATTCAAATGATATGAGTATATTTGACCTTTTTAATCAGGAATATTTGAGTCAAATCTCTGTAGGGGATGAAATATTGTCCTTGTTAGACTGTCTCCTTGTTTCCAATAAACAAGATTTAGATAGAGATTCCGTTTGTCACTTGTATTTGTTTTGAATCGCGAAGAGGAAGCGATGCTAAAAAAGCAAAAGACCGAAGTTATCCAACACATCGGCCAATATATCGGATAATGAATTTACACTCTGAAGAAGAGGGGATCTCAAAGTGAGCCCTGTGATTCACCTGGGAACCATTCTGCATATCGTCACCTTATAACAATTATCTAAGTCTTTTTTTTTTTTCCTTTTTTTGGGCCTAAATCAACTTGCTCTTCAATATAAGGCTCCATTTTCTTGTTTTTTCTGAAAAACTTCATCAATCATTTTAAGTAGGTATGGTATCTTTCCCATGCTGATTTATAAAGGGGATTCTGATATCTAGTCCTAAAAATAACTTAAATCAAAAGCCTGGGCCATGAAAAATAGCCTTCCCTTTTTTTAATGGATTCTCAAATAATTATTTTCGTCAGTAGCATAAACAGGCTTACACACTTTAGAATTCAAATTCATGATCAACCACTGTTTTTTCTTCTCAGTTTGCTTCTAATTTGATTATTGAGGACCAACAATACAATTTCCATCAAAGTATGCGTCCAGATGGTCATCACATCGCCCGAGAGCCAGGTTCAAGTCGTAAAAGGTCAGCAGATGTCCCCCAGATCAGGGATGTTCGAATTGTTTTTTGGGGGAAAATAAATGCAACAGAAGTTTTCTTTTCCCCAATATTGTTGACGCTTCCGCTATGGCTGTTAATGCATTATGTATATCGACCAAAGTGAAATTACCCTTAAACAGGAGTGTTCATTGTGTCTACAATGGTTTTTATCTGATAAACCAGTAAAGTAGGTTTTCAGATGCAACGGTGGCTCCTTGCACAAATAAGGCTACCGTTTGCCTCCCGATGCTATACCAATAGGTAACGACATAGCTAGATAAATTTTATAACATTGGGCGATTGCCATGTTTGAAATAACCAGGTGTATTGCGAATAAAACACGTCATCCTGCACCCGCTGTTCGTTCTCAACACTCACACTGTCCCAAAAGGAGAGTCTGGTGGCTCAGCATGTGTTTGGTTATCCTAACATGACAGTATCACAATTATCTTACCATCACACAGTTTGTTTACCGCCATGCACACACACCTCGCCGTCCAGGACATGGGATTCCGTGTCACACACCCACCAGCCTGCACCGGCTCGCGGTCCCACACCCAAAAAAAAAAACAGGATATTTTAATAAATGTGTAACTGTATGCACACACCTTTCTCAAATACACATTCCACTGAGGGCTGATTAAAGCAGTGCTTCATTCACTGACAGAGGACTGACGACGGAGAGATGCAAGCTGCGACCGCCGTCCGAGGGTCGCCATAGGTGAGTGTCTGCGTCTTGACTATATCGGATGAACAATCACCAAAAATAGCATTTTTCTTCATTCGAGAATACAAGATTAGCTCCCAGGCTGGTCCCCCCCCCCCCCCCCGAACTAACAAGAGGAAACCATGGCAACGAGACAGATGGCGATTTCCAATGTTTTTTGGCGTTAAATCGATCGCTTGACGTCGATGTGGATCGCTAGCTTTTAAGAAAAAGATATTCCCACGCCGGTTGGATACAGTCAGGCTTTCCGGGCTTGTTTTAAGTTGCCTGCGACGTGTATTTGGACACAGGCAGCTAAAGCAAGTCTGGGACGCCGGTGACACACCTTCCACCCCGGAGGGACGTCTGCAGGTGACCCCCTACCCCAAACACACACATACCTTTCCATCTGGTGTCATAGAGTAGATTGATCGAACCCACGAGTTCCACGCTGTTTTTAAATATAGGTTAAAAAACATAGCATTTTTGAATGTGCCCATGTTATTATTCTGGGTGACCAACTATGTGGTATCGTCCAGAATCAATAAAGCATTTCTGGTTCTGTGCCTGACTAGCTAGGTTGTTTTTTTTTTCTAACTGAAGCTAAATATTAGCATGTTAGCTTGCATGTTCATGTTAGCACCACTGTTGTTGTTGAAATATTGCTTCCAGGGGAAGACAGGTGTTTTAGTCCGCAAAAAAAGAAAAACTTTAACACATCCACCCGTGTTTATTTTTCTGGTTCCTTTTTTTCATTTTTGAGATGAAAATGAAGTCACGGTGCTTGCTTTCGAGATAACACAGCTGGCGGCGTCACGTGTCATGACACGTTAATTAAACCTCTTTGCGGCCGCCTCATCAAATAAATCCACAATGGTGTTCATTGACGAGAATTGTGTTTTTAATGCATTTATCTGATGATTATTTTTGAATGAAGAAAAAAAACTCCCACTTTTGTTTGTTTGTTTCCTACGTTTTAAGCACAATTCCTGCTTTATCATTGAATGTAATACCAATAAAGGTAAAAAAAAAGGAATCTCAGTGTGTTTTGTTCCTATTTTTTGTTGCAAATAAATTAGATAAATGTTTTTCCTGTGCCGCTCTGTTTCATCTGTACATTTGAAAACCCCAATAGGCAGGCGGAGTGGTTGTCGGGTCATAACCAGTGTAGTAACATGGTAATAACCAAGTCCCTTGCGAAATTAACCTCGCATTGCCACTTCACACTGCAAGTTAAGAGCCCAGCTTTAAGATTCAAGATGTTTACTTTTTCCCTGAGCACAGGGAGCAAACAGATGACGTCATGGACAGGTGAGCTGTGCGCCTGCGCGGTAGAACACCCGGCTCTTTTTAAAATTAATAGCAATATTAGGCATACAGAAAAATATGATTTTTTCGTGGTTTTGATTTAAGAGTCGCATTCTCATTTCCCGAATGCATGACCTACCACACACACACACACACACACACACACACACACACACAGAAGGTTAGGCGTGTATGTGAGTGGGGAGGGGGGGGGCGTTTGTTTTCCCGTGTCCACTGAAGCGTGTTTTTTTTTTCTTTAAGGTAAATATCTCCCCACCCTTGCTGTTTGCCGTGGGGTAAAGAGGCGGAAAAGTGAGGAGGATCTGAACCGGTTTCCATGTCAAACACTTCAATTCACCATAGAAACCCAGATCTTAACGCGGCAACTTTATTAAACCGCGATGGCGGATTGATAAGGGCCGAATTTCTATCGCCCTCTTTTTTTTTTCTCCCTTTTTTTTATTGTGGGCCCCCCGGCCCCCCTCCTCCTCCACCGGGGCCGGGCTGACAGAGGTAAATTGCTCTTTTAATTAAAGCAATGCAGCAGGGGGGAAATTGCTGTCTGAATATTGTCTCAGAGATGGGGGCCGGTGACAGTTGCCTGGAAACTTCAATCTGTCCACTCGCATTTATTCCAGATCGCAGTTATGAGATAAAGTTTAATAAAAAAAAAAAAAATAAAAAAAAAAAAAAAAAAGAAAAATCTTTTTTTTTTTTCCCCCCCCACTCTCTTTTGCCGCCGCCGCCGCCGCACGAAATGAAATCCATCCCATTCCGAACAACCCAACACAATGAGGCAGGACTGCGGAGGAAACCTCATGTTCAACATGTATCTCCCAGGTTTGGGCCCCCACTCCACTCCACTCCACCCACCCAATATCGTCAAAGAATTAAAAATAATCCTGCTAGATTTTTCTTTTTTTTTTTCTAATCCCGGAGACAGCGTCGACGCTCCGTTT
Organism: Fistularia commersonii; assembly: GCF_037954325.1. Classification (NCBI taxonomy): domain Eukaryota; kingdom Metazoa; phylum Chordata; class Actinopteri; order Syngnathiformes; family Fistulariidae; genus Fistularia; species Fistularia commersonii. Next base: position 11,075,654 of record NC_141287.1, on the reverse strand, counting down.
CTTATTGTTCCGGCTTTTTTCCCCTCTTTCCTGAATCTGAAAGCCCGTCTGCTCTTTTGTCGGAAATCGGAAATCCTTTTTCCTGGACGCGTTTCCTGGCTCCCCGGCGGAGGGGAAGCCAGCGCCACGCTTCATGCCTCAGACTCCGCCAGCGTCAAGGGATTAGGATTATTCCCTATTTCTCACCTGCATCTTTTTTTTTTAAATATTTTTCCAAATTTAATCTGAATCCTTTTTTTTTTTTTTTTTTTTGCAAGACTGTTCTTATTTTCCCCATTTCATCCGGGTTTATCAAATTTAACCGCTTGAAGTCGGTTTACCACCCTGCCCCAACCCCTTCAGTTTTATTTTATTTTTATTTTATTTTATTCATCTTTTTTATTTTATTTTATTTTATTTTATTCTATTTTATTTTATTTACTCCTTCCACACAGACAAAACGTGAAACTAAAATCGGGCCTCGTCCTTCCAGAAATCCTCTCCCTTCCTTTTTCATCACTTCTTCTCTTTCGCAGATCCGACGGAGAATCTGTTAAAAGACAGCAAAGGGACGACCTGGGGTCCGATAAACACTGGAGCACAGAAAGGTAGGAGGAATTAAAAGAAATATCAGAAAATAATGATCAATTACCCCCACCAATATTATACATTTGAATCTTCGATCTGTTAATGACACTTTTATTACTCTCATAACAACAACAGGAACTACAATAATGATAATAAACCACTTTATTTTTGTAACTAGAATTAAGATTATTACATCCGTTTTAACCCACACGGTGTAGATTAGGTTCTTGAGTGGGCAAACTGCGGTTGTTTTTTTTTGTTTTTTTTTATCACGGTTTATTATTTCTTTCACTTTTAACCTTTTCGTCGGATAACAAGATAAACCGTATTTTATCGCGTTTTTTTTATTTCGTCGGATAACAAGACAATATGTCTTGTTTATATTGCGAACAAAAACCCTAGTAACAATCCGGAAGTGGAAAACCAAACGAACCTGTTGGTAAATATTGAAACGATGAAGCTTGGGGGATTATTATTTGTGAAAACGAATTTTATTTGTAATCAAATGAAAAGAATATACATAATACAGTAAGCGATAATAATAATAATAATGATAATAATAATAATAATAATAGAGATTTTCCTTCTTAATTTTAACCTTTTATCCTGCAGGGGACTAATATAAAAAGTCATGCGTGTTGTTCATTCTTCATTTTTGTTCCTATTTTATGGTTGTCATTTGCCAGAAATGCATCTTTTTTTTCGTCATTCCTGCAGCTGACGGGCCTTCCCATTTTTTTTTTCCTGTATTTTTTTTCTCCCGCCCCTCTCCTCCGCAGGCAGCGGGCAGATCCAGCTGTGGCAGTTCCTCCTGGAGCTCCTGTCGGACAGCGCCAACATGTCCTGCATCGCCTGGGAGGGAACCAACGGCGAATTCAAGCTCGTAGACCCGGACGAGGTGGCGCGGCGCTGGGGCGAACGCAAAAGCAAGCCCAACATGAACTACGACAAGCTCAGTCGTGCGCTGCGTTATTACTACGACAAGAACATCATGACCAAAGTGCACGGCAAGCGCTACGCCTACAAGTTCGACTTCCACGGCCTGGCGCAAGTGTGCCAGCCGTCCACCACGGAGCAGGCCATCTACAAATTCCAGGGCAATTTCTCCCCGATCCCTTTCTCTGGGATCTCCAAACTCAACCTGGTGGCCCCCGGCGTGGGGCCCTCGGGGTTCTCCTACTGGCCCGGATCCCCGTCGGCGGCGGCGCTCTACCACAGCCACAACCTGCAGCCGGCGGGGCCCTTCGGTACCGTGTCGCCCACGCACATCGGATGCGTGAACAACATCAACGGCCTGGGGAACATCAACGGCCACTACAATTGACTCTTAAGGTTTAAAATGATTTCTTCAAAACCGACCACATTTTAGTTAGAATTATTATTATTATTGTTGTTATTATTATGCGTAAGAAAAACAGAATTGCAGTCCATGAAAGTCCCAGGCAGGAGGGACTTTAACGCTTTTAAGGACGGATTCCATGAACAGAACCCCTTAAAAAAACAAACAAGAAAAAAAACACGAAAAGAATTCGTAGACAATAAAATTAAAAAATTAAAAAATAAATAACTATGATATAAAATAGGTATTTCGGACCCGTTATAATCGCTCAGTCGAATTGCTCACCCAGTGGACTTTGGCGCCATCTAGAGGTCACTCTGCGTAGTGCGGCTCATGTGAGACGACCAAAGAGGGAAATGACTTCAAAAAATGAGTTCTTCTTCCATTATTTTTCCTCTTTTCAATTGACATGGTCATCATGCGATGATTCTCTAGCACCCAACGTGTAAAAATTACTTTACTACTAAAAAGGGAACTGAGTTAATCATTTCAGTCTTGCCTGCCGTAAGATTGCACTGCAAGGTCACCCCTCCTTTGCTGAAACGCAAAGGGTCGGAAAACATGTGAAGAAACTGTATAAATACTACAAAAGGACAGAGATGTATTTTGTGTGAAAATAGGCTGTAATATAAGCGCAAACTGTGAATTCGACAAGCAGCTCTGTGAATACTGAAGTCCAGCTTGTTCTACAACTGCTTTTTTAATTTAATTTAATTTAATTTAATTTAATTTAATTTAATTTAACTTTGACTTCATTTTTATTAAATTTTTACTTCATTTTTATTTAATTTTATTTAATTTTTTCAAACTGATTTTAAGTGCCATTTGCCCGGCTACAACACCTCACCTGCAGCCACAAAAAGCAAATGAAGTAAATAAATGCCGGGGGCCTGTACAAAAGATACTGTTTGTCTAAAACGTCAGCCGGCCCCTTTGTCTGGTATCTTCCGGAGGGCCGATGCGTCAGTGCCACACGTGCTTCATAATGTTGCTCACACTGAATGTACTGTCAGGCTTTTCTTTTTTTGTTGTTGTCTGGAGTGTTTTCACAGGATGGTGATTGCACTCATTCATCATTATGTTCACCGATAATAAAGAAACTGATCAAGATGAGGTTATTTTCATGAAATCGGAAGGTTTGACCACATCCAAAGAGATATCAGTGCTGGGAGATATTAAATCATAAATATTCATGGGGGGCAAACAAAGATCTGGATTTAATTGAGTTTTTCAAAATGATATTCTCAATTTCAAATTCAAGATAATCTATGTAAAGGTTTGATTTGGGTCTGGAATGTTCGGCTCTGTATTTATAACCAGGTCTAACAGAGTTTTGGTGACTTGGCTTGTTTGTCATTAAGAACCGTTCCCAGCACAAACGGCTAATAATGTATTTTGTATCTTTCCAATCCAGATTAATCTTGGTTTTATGTTTTAAAATTCATTCTAAACAATGTTTGCTCATGCAAATATCACTTAACTCAAGGTCTCAGCTTCATTTGAGTTTCAGAAACTGACCCAATAATGTACATTTGTGTGTGTGTGTATCTATCTATATATATGTGTATATATATTTCTTTGCGTGTGTGATCGTATAGATATATGTGTACATATATATTTTTGTGTTTGTGATTGTATATATATATGTATATATGTATGTATGTGTATATTTACAGACACACACATCTACACATGCACATATATATAAGCTTGTGTGTAGATACTTCAAGCATTAGTGTTTAAGTATATATACACATACCATATATATGTTTGTTTGTGTGTGCATTTGACATGCTTCATGTCAAATGTCTCTCTCTATATATGTATATATATACACACATACATATTTGCGTGTATGTATGTATACATGCATACATGCACAAATGTACATACACACAGACATATGTGAGCATGTCTACAGCGTAATAATACAGTATATACATATTTGTGTTTTTTAAACACTTATATATGTATGCAAAATCTCAACACCATTAAACGCATTCGGGAATATAATACAAGTTTTTAAATGGTAATCAAGCGATAGATCCAAAAAAAAGCATCAACCTCAAAATTGAAAGACCCCCAAATGACAGTAAATTTAGAATAATTTATATAACACAATTTGCATGCAAAATTGCACCATATTAAAATGTGTTTTTTTTTTTTTTTTTTTTTTTTTTTTTTATAAGGTCAGATGTGTGTCGACAATTCTCTAATTCAAGGCATTTATTTGTCATTTGCACTTCCCACACAGAGAGATGCTTCTCAGCCACCTGGGGGCGCTGTGACCCTTTCGGCATCTGCAGGCTGCTTACACAACAAAGGTGTTAGCCAGGACAAAGCTAGAACATGGATGCATCTGCAAATAGCAGCTTAACCCTGTGCGCCGTTTCCTGAGACCATGAGAACGTCTAGACTGGACATTATTTCACACATTGATGGAGAGAGACTTCATCCAGCCGCCGAGAACAATGACAACAACAGCAACAGAAATTGGATTATTCGTGTCTGTGTATATCAATACTTGGTAGACTCATCTCAAATCATTGTGATTGATAAATATGTTTTTTTTTCTTTTTTTTATTGTATTATTGGAGATGTGAGTTGGCAGACTGTCAAATCAAAGGATAAGCAAAAGCTCCAAGGAGCTGCGTGGAAAAAAGTTCTGAATCAGAGGTGTAGTATTTGGAGGCTTTAGGAGAGAGAGAGAGCCAGTCAGCAGCAGTGGCCAGCTCAGCCTTATTACAATGCCAAGCACACACACACACACAGACACACACGCAGGCACACGTGATTGTTGTGAATGAGTGACCTAATCTCTTTCTCTCTCTCTCTACCCCTCTCCCGTTCTCAGAGTCCATTGCATCTATTTACATTCATCCCCGCTCCTCCTCCAAAGACTTAACCTCAAACTGAACATCCCAGCCCTGACCTCACCCGCTTCAAGTCTAAAATTGTTTATATTTGGGACCAAGGAGCCCCTTATATCCGTCATGGTTGAAGATCCGACTCTGAGTTAATTCAAAATCCTGAAACAAAACCTTGATGCCTAATCTGAAAAGCTCTCCCATTTGTGGAACTCAAAAAGAACCTGAATGTGTTGCACGGTGCAGAGAATTCCCAGGACCTTCTTTAGTCCATCAATGCAGTCTTTTTAAGGTCCTCCAAACCACTAGGTGGCAGTATTGCGTGAGACGTGTTCCTAACGAGGCATTATTTAACTAGTTCTATTTCTTTGTCAAAAAGTGCAGTTTTAGAGCAGTCATTCTTATTTGTGCACAAATCAGGATTTGTCAAAGGACTACATCCAGGAGATTGTCTTTGTTGCAGACGGATTTCCTGGTATGTGCATGTTGATTTGGGTGTTTTTGGGAGGGATCACTCTCCAGCTCCCCAGCATGTCCAAGATGGCTCCTTAGACTCCTCTCTCAAACTGCCCACCTTTTCTGTCCAGAATGCAGGCGTTATTGTTGTCAAAGTCCCTTGTAAGTGGAGAAGAGGTGGCTCTTCTTGGTTGGAGAAGTCTTCACAACATGGAGGTCATCACAGTCTTTATTGCACTTACCAGCAAACATCCCATTCTCAGCTTTGTGCCTTGTGGTGGACTAGTCTTTGTCTTAGTGTCAGGGTCTCCTCTCGGCTGCCGAGAGGAGACCCGGCTGGGATTAATTTGCAATTGGCGCCAGCTGCAGCAGCTGCCGCTAATCAAGAGCCCTATAAAGGGCAGCGGCAGGCTGTGGCTGGTGCCGGAGGATTGTGGAGGCCCCTGCCTTGACCGGGCCCCTGCCTTGACCGGACCCCTACCCCACTACGACCGGACTCGGCCGGTGTAACATCTGACCCAGCCGGAGATCCTGCCTTGACCCAGGTGAACCACCAGACCCTGCGTGTAGACCGGGAACCCCTGGCGGACCACCGGACCTTGATCCTGCCCTGACCCAGGTGAGCCACCAGACCCTGCCCTGCTTTTACTTTGCCATGACCGGACCCCTACCCCATTACGACCGGACCCAGCAACATCTGACCCTGTCCTGGTGAGACCCAGCCCTGTGCAACTCAGTCTTGGGGCCAGGGGCTTACCAGCGACACCCTTCCTGCCGTTTCAACTCAATAAAGCGCTTCAACACAGATTCCTGCTCTGAGGTGTGGTTCCCTGCCCGAGTCCGCCCCACCGCCCCGTGACACTTGGGGGTATTATGGGGATTCAAATGTACCAGTGATTGGTGTTTGTTGAAAACCGCTTGTTTTTCAGAAATACTGGACAACTCATGATGCAGGCTGTGACAATGTCCTTGAGTTTGTTTCTTCTGGTGGTTTCTGTTTTGGAAAAGCACCAGGGTAGCCGCAAGATTTTAGGGCTCTCCCAACTTGTACGACTTCCCTGGATGACCTCTGAATCCAAGGGCTCGGAATCTGCGAAATACTAACACATACCAAAAACATACGAGGTCTTATGTTGGACGAAAGTCAATCGTATAATCCTTTCGAACAGCTGTGACGGGAACTGTGGCCCATTTAACTGCTATCTCTGCTTGTGAAGCAACTTGATATAGAACCTCTGGGGCACAAAGACCCAGCCAACACTGAAAGCATAACGAAAGAATTTACAAGTTTCTCCGTCTTTCCTCAATGCGACATTAGTCACCTCCATGTCTAGCCGTGATACTTTAATCCAATCACAGAATGCATCCAGATTTCTCCTCTCCCTCTCATTGCTGTTAAATGCAACATGACTGAGCCACTCCTTAAATAAGCTTAAAAGTCAAACTTGTTGTCATGGTGACCGATGACAAACCTGACTCGCTTGAAATCAGCTCAGCGGTCTTTGACACGTAACGTAACTTGGATCATTCTGACTCTGTAAAAGATTACATGTTCATTGCTTCGATTTGCTAGCATTAGCGTAGCAAGCTTCCCCATGATCCGAGGATCTCGTTCCGGCACTTTTGCCTGGACATCGTGTCTTGTAGGGAGTCTATGGGGAGAGTTGGTTTCTCACCGCTGCAATCATCCGCCCAGCTCCTAATCTGCTGCTGCTAAGCAACGCTCATCAGCGGTCTTCTTCTTGCATAACAAACTTGGTGGGTGATACAAGAATAACAGTGTGAAAGCAGAGGAGCGACAAGAAAGGTGAAAGAAGAGTGATAAACATTTGAGGATGTTTTTTTTTTTTTATTAAATTTTAACCAAAAAGTAGGCATTTATTTTATATGATCTAATTTATTTAATTCTAGCATGACATCACCAGCGAAGAATCCTCCATGTGTTTTGTTTCTCTTTGTTTGCAGAGCGTTATCATGGAGACTCGTGGGCAGACGCTAAGGTCGCCCACAAGGCTCAGGCTTTTTCTGGATTCATTTCAAAGCACCCTAAAGGATGAATCATTGCTTTTTTCTTGAATCACTGATTAAGTTATTGTACTCGAGTAAATCCAACTATGTTTGAAATCACAGCATTCTACAGAGAAAACATGAATTTTATATTGAATGCATTCCCCAGCCCCTCGCTGGTTCATACCAGGAAGCCCATCGCTGTTAAAAGTGCTGGAGTACAACAGGTCAATGTCGCATTGTCGGAAACTGGTTTCAATGAAGGGCCCTGTTGCCATGACAATGTTCCTTTTTTTTTTTTGTTTTCACTCACCTTTTTTAAGCAGTTCCATGTGTAGATGGCAACCTACAGATAAAAGAAATGCCAGTAGGGGGTGTTGTGATTTCGTGGGTAACTAAAACACACGTATGAATAGGAACATTTTCTGTTGGATTCAGGAGAGAATACACAACCTGAAACTTAAAGCTGATTAGCATAGCATTCTTCCTAGATACGTCAGTGTATTGAGTGTTAAACATCGCGAACAAGTAGTTGAACTGTTCTAAATACACATTTGTTATAAACATACAATTACTCCTTTTATTGTGTTAAGCATCAATTTCCTGTGTTTTGTACTTCCTTCTCAACAGCTTATAAAATATGTGAAAAGTGAAATCTTTACCCCGATAAAAAAACAAACATTGGTACTACCACAAGTGTAAACATCAACAATGGTGAGCAATTGAGTCATTATATGAGGGAGCAATGCTACCGAACAGTGCTTTACAAATAGCTGCAACCTTGATGTACATGTCTGTTTTCAGAGTGTTACGGTGTTTCCTGTATCTCTGGAGACGGAAACGCTGCCCCATTTCAGTATTGCTCCATTTTTTTGGGGGGGTGACAAACCCCATACTTGTGTAGCCGGTAGAAAGCCAAACCCAAATAAACTCCAACACTGGTGGCCATCTTGGTATTAGCATCAAAAGGCCGCTACATAATCCACTTTTGTCTTGCTCCCAGGGCTGTGAGACCAACAACAAAGATCTCTCTAGCTGTGACTTTTCAAACTTGGCGACAAACTTGGGTGAAGTCCTCATAGTGCCCGCCCATCGTAGCTCCAGGGCTACTGGAATGAGCCGTTTGACGGGCCATTTGCATGTCTTGAAATGCCTGCACAACAGGGGTACCCATACTTTTTAAGCTTGTGAGTCACTTATAAATGCAAAACATTTCCCTTTTAAGAATGGCAATGGTTGACTTACAGATGAGGCAAACGCCCTTCAAATATGACATTGTGGGGGGAAAAAAAGTCCTTCTCCAGTCCGTATGGAAATGGTCTCGTCTTCTCATACGGTCCAGCTACCCCAATCATTTTTTTTTACCCTTTTTTAAGTTTCGCATCAACAAATTGGAGGCTAAATAGGCAACTCGGTAGCTTTCTTGATAGATTTCCAATATCTGGTGCCAGACTGGGTGTCCTGTATGTCCATCAAGTGATGGACATCAGAGCACCGATGGATGATAGGGTACATCCATCCTTTTTTTTTTTTTTTTGTCTTTCGATCTACCAACAATACCTTTGCAATTGACCAGTAGATCCTGATAAATGTAATGGGCACCCCTGCTTTGCTCAATGTGTAACATAGCCTTCCATGCTACATCCTTTTCTGTCAGAGAATAAGATTTGTTGTGAATTGCAGTTATCGCACCCTAGTGGTCATTTTTGTGTACTTTATTTTGTCTGGCTCAGGAAGTGAGGTCAGTGAAACAGGAAGTGAGGTCATTTCCTCCTCTTTTCTGAAGATCTCAGGAGAGGGGTAGCCTCATGTCCACGTTCATCATTGACTGCCATCCGTGCCTTCGTAGTTTATAAAGAGCATCATCTGTAAGTTATATTCTTTAGTGTCCTAAAAGCATTTGTTTGGAAAAGAGTGATATGTTGTATTGTTTAGATCCAGTTGTAGAAATGCACAATATATGCTTGCAGCTGTTGACTTTACTCATTAACCACTTGTTTTTTCTAGTATTTCTGCTTTTGTACATTTCTGAATCCTGGTTTAAATCAGATATGTTTTTGCAGAGTCATCGATTAGGAAAAGATTTTCCCTGATGTTTTTGTGAATATTCACTTCATATATGTTATACTGCATATTGATGTGACAATATTTATCCATATTTAGCTAGGATTGAACTGACAAACTCATAATGTTGGCCTGTTCCTCAGAGTTTGTTTTGGTTTATCCATAACTGCACATCCCAGGAACAATGAGAGTTCTGCTCCACTGGGTTGACCACGCACACTCTGAATTTCTGACTAATCAGGTCATCTTTCCGACATCAGCCAAACTTGAACTTTATATCTCGCCCTCTGCAGGGCTGGGGTTGTCAGAAGTCCAATTCAATTTTTTGTCACATGACTTTGAAACCAATTTAAGCTTGGGTTGCATGACAAATTTAATACAAAATGTAATTAAAATTAATTCAATACAAAAAAAATTAATTACAAATTTAATTCCACCAAGATTGGTATCCCAAATTTAATCTTATCCAATGGTGGGTGTCAATCAGTGGAACAACATTTACATCTGTGATTTAAATTTTTTTTTATTTCTGTTGTAGTTAATGTATTGTGGCCTTAGCTAAGCTAACATTCAGGCTATCTATAGCTGGCTTTCACCAAACTCTGCCAGGTTCAGATTTGTTTACTGACGCGGCTTAACTGGAGAAATGTACCGCCGAGCATTACCAAACCTGAACAGCTCCCACAATGGTAATCTCCTCTTTAAGATTATCAGATTAAGAGAGACCAGTTCCTTTTCAAGCTGTGTTACGGTAATGGGATTCTCTGCATGGAAAAATTGACGGTTGGTTATTGTCTGACAAATAAGAGGCATTTTTAAACAGTTTAGAAAAAAAAGAGTTCTTCCACAAGGGGAAGGTTCAATAAAGGCAAAGTGTGAATTAAAGAGTGAATGGTCTTGTAAGGACAATTTTTCTTCCGCACTTTGCACAGATGTACAGTTTATTTACAGATGTTAGGGTTGACTTAACTTATTTTTCACTGTATTTGCACTTTATTTTTTATCAAATTTTTAATATTTCACTTTAATTCTAGTTCATTTTTATTTTTATTTTGTAAATCCTTGGATGTTGGATGCTATGCTACCATATGTGCCCTCAAACTGCCTACCTGGGAACAATTAAATTCTGATGGTTGTGTGTCTCTGTTTGACCTGCAAATGAGAGACTGAATGGTTGCAAATTTCTATCAGCCAGTGGCAGCTGTGATAGGCTCCAGATAAGCAATATAGAAAATGAATGAATGAATTTGATTTTTCTACACTCTTGCAACAATTTGATGAGTGTTAATGGCAATGAGCGAAAGGAGCAAAACAAATGGCTTGTAATTATGACCTGGTTTTGGAAGCGCGAAGGGAAGGGTGTCCCAGAACCCTGATTACAATCTATTCCCTCCAAGCCTCTTATATATCATGTTATGTCAAGAATTGAGTCACCTGAGTCAGGTGGAACAAAGAATAAAAAACAAAAAAAAGTCCCGATGCACCAGTCAGTGGGTTTTGTGCAGCTTTGTGTAACTGTTGTACCCGGCAAGTCAGTGAGTCATTCTCCCACCTGGAGAGCGCGGTGATGACTGTATGGCTTAATTAGAACAGTGCACTTGCACGCTACAAAAATAGACTTGAGAAGAAGACGGCGTGAGAGCACGCTGGAGGATAGAACTTTAAAAAAAAAAGGGAGGTGAGAGGGAGCGAGTGCTTGAGAAGGGAAGGGATTTGATTCATGTCTTTGACGCCCGTTTGTCTGGGACGCAGACCTACATTCGGTGAGCTAAAAAGTCCCAAACAACTTCTCCTGGACAAAAGTGTGTCAGATGAATATCAATTTCTTTACCTCGTATAATCTAACTGTGATATAACAAATGCATGAATACATAAATAAATTAATACATATATAAATGGCTGCATGGGCTGCTCTTTTTTTTATTATTTGTTGTTAATTTACATTTTTAGTCATGGTATATGTATATATAATGGCATACATACATAAACTAATAAATAGATAAATATATAAAAATAACAAATACATAATTCAAATACAAATAAGGAACAGACAAAAAAAAAAATAATAATTTGTTCGTTATCCATACCCCGTGCCTGTCTCAGCTGTCACTGGGAGAGGGGTGGGCTTCACCCGAGACTGGTCACAGGGCCACACTTAGTGACATACTGTACAACCATTCACGAGGTCACAAGGTTAAAACTCTTAACCTCCTCGAACACCTGTCGAATGGCGTGGAACAACCATTCACTATTCCAGCCACGTCTGGGCAAGTAAGGGTCCCCAATAAACTTACTGCATGTTTTAATACTGTAAGAGGTGACAGAAGAACATGCAGACAAGGGGAGAACATGCAAAATGATTCCTTAAGATATAAATTATCAGTCATACAATATCGCATACATTTTTTTGATACATAAAAAAAAAGGGGTGAATCACACTGAACTCCTCCCAAGTGAATTATTTAAATAATGATGATAACTCTTCATGCACATAGTATAATTCTGTTATCTATCATTCTGTAATCTATTTTCATCCTTGTTGTCATTCTGTTATCTTTTTTTTTTTACTCTTATTGTCATTCCAGTTTAATCCTGTTTATTTTTAACCATGTTGTCATTCTGTTATCTGTTTCTATCCTTGTTATTGTCTTCATCCTTTTAACTGACTCTTCTATTTATATTCATATTTATTGATATTGTTATTGTTGTACTGCTGTGACAAATGAAATTCTCTTATGAGTAATATCTTATCTTAATAGGTAGCATGGGGGCTCGGCAGTTTCTGGTTTCCCTGGTTTTGGTTCCAATTGGGGTGTGCGGTGGGGTAGATCTGTGCAGAGTCTATGGAGGTCCTCAAGCAGCCCAAAACATTGATCTGGTTGAATTAAGATTCTAAACTGTCCGTGTGTGAATGAGCGCGTGAATGCTGGCATGTCCTATAACATGTATGAGAGAGCGAATGGTTGTACAAACCCCAATTCCAATTAAGTTTGGATGTGTAAAATGTACATAAAAACAAAATACAGTGATTTGCAAATTGCTCTCTTTTATTCAGGTGAATACACTCCAAAGACAATGGATCTTCAAACTGGTGAATGTTAATTTTTGCAAATATTCACTCATTTTGGATATGATGCCTCCAACACATTCCAGAAAAACTGGCTCAGAGGCAACAAAAGTATGAGGAAGTTGAGAAATGCTCAGAAAACACCTGTTTGGAATATTCCACAGGTGAGTGTTGTACTTGGGTATGAAATAAAATAAAAACATAAAATATTTTGACCATCCGTGAAAGTCCCTGTTCTCAAGCAAGGATGGGGCTAAGTTCACCACTTTGTGAACAACTGCGTGAACAAATAATTTAAATGGTTTAAGAGCAACAACGTGCAATTGCAAGGAAGTTGGGCTTTTCATCATCTATGGCAGCAGCCTCCAATGCTTTTTGTACCAAGGACTAGTTTTATGCATGAAAATGTTTCTGCGGTCCGGTTCGAGGTGGTTTACTTCACTGTATTTGCACTTTATTTTTTATCAAATTTTTAATATTTCATTTTAATTCTAATTCATTTTGATTTTAATCAAAAGGTTCTAGATACCTAGAAATCTGTTGTTTTATGATCACTCATAAAACAGCTGCGAAGGGCCACTAAGAGAGGCACGCAGTTCTCTTGCCTCATGGTAGGGGGTGCTCGTGATTCCAGGGATTCTTCTTGCGTCTCCTCTGATTATTTGGTGAATAAGCTCCTCTGTCGGGTTCATATGTTTGTAAATCCTCACCAGCTATGAACCTCACCACACATCGTTGTAAATACAGTAATAATAAATATTGAGTGTTGTTAAAAGGAAAGGTAATGTAACACAGTGGTGAAAATACCCCTGTCCCAGCTTTTGATGGAATATATTGCAGGCATCAAATTCAAAATGAGTGAATATTTGTAAAAAAAACATTGAAGTTTATCAGTTTGAACATTAAATATCTGATCTTTGTCGTGTATTCAACTAAATATAGGTTGAAAATCGTTTGCAAATAATTGTATTCTGTTTTAATTTACGTTTTACACTTGTCACCCTGTGATTGGCTGGTGACCGGTCCAGGGTGAACAAGTCTTTATGGAATAAGCTACAACCCACCCCCCATTTAGGAGAAAAGTATAATGAATAGCAATTGAATGACTGGGTGCAGATAATTAGACATAAAATCAAATAAACTATAAATAGCTATAACAAATAGCGACCGCCACCCACCGTCCCTGATGTTAAGCCCCAATCAGCCTAAGCTTCTGAAGGGCTGTTGAGCACGACAGTGCGTGCATTAAAAACACAATTTGGTGCAGTCTGAGTTCAAGTGTCCTAAATGTGATGAAATATTAAAACCCAGGGACAGGAGATCTCTGTACGGCTGGAAAAAAAAAGCACAGGGCACAGATTTTGGGCCGTTACGTAAAACTAAAAGGATGAATGATTGCAGATTCACGACCTGTGAAATATGACTCACCCAGGGAATTATGAAAAAAAGAACATTTTTGCAGGTGTGACGCAGAAATCAGAATGATCAATAAAACAATGATTGCTTTATTGTTATGTAAAAGCTGAATATTAAAATATTATTATATTAATAATATATATGCAGAATATATATATATAAAAAAGTGGGACATAAATGAAATGAGAGTGGGACATAAATCAACAAGATGAAAAAAAAAAACATCAAGTCTAATTATACAATAAACACCTGAAAAAAGAACTAGTTTTTTCGAGACTGAAGCCGTTGCCCAGATCTGGTTCTCAACCTGGTGCCGGAGTAATCTGGTTAACGAGATTACTGGGGCGGTAATATAGCGACGGGACAGCAAAATAGAAATAATCCCTATGAAGTGTTCTCTCGCTTCGCTCTCGATTTGGGTTGGGATTTTATTTATTTTTCAATGCTGAAGGCCAAAGAGAAGTCTTTAGAATTATCTGCTCGATGTTAATTTAGTCCCAAAACCAATGAAGATATTACTCATCAATAAATAAGAAAGAATTGAAAATTCCATAACACTAATAATTACTGGTTTTGGAGGTTTGATTTTTAGATTTTTCCGATGGACGACGTGCCCTCAAAAGTGTGTGTGTGTGTGTGTGCGTGTTTGCGTGTGTGTGCGTGTGTGACACTACAGCCTAAACCTATTACACCAGGCTAAATGCGACACCTTTGAAGTTAACGTCTGCACACAGAGAGTAAATGAGATGCTGCAACGCAACCGTAATCTAGTTTCTCAGTTTTCATCATGCAGTCACAGCACTTTTCCTCCTGTTCTTCTTCTTCTACAAACTTTTGCTCCTGCAAGTGGGTTGTTTCTTGGCTTTGTCAAGAAATTGCTACTTCTCAAAGTTTACCTTTTTTTTTGGTTTATGTTTGCAGCAGTGTGGCTGCTAGCGCTTCTGCCTCAAAGCTAGAAGGTCCCCAGTTCAGTTCTGGTAGTGGGAATGTTCTCCATGTGAGTTCACTGTCAAAATCCCCAAATAATGCATCATTGTATACTTAATTTTTTGTTGCTAAATTTATATCAAAACCAGGCAATCATCTAAACATCCATCCATCCATCTTTGCTTATCCATAGTCAGGTCGCTGGGGGTAGCAGCTGGAGCAGTGAGGCCCAGACCTCCCTCTCCCCTGCCACATGGTCCAGCTCCCCTTGGGGACCCCAAGGTGTTCCCAGGACCCGCTGGAGACAAACTGTAGTCTCTCCAGCGGGTCCTGGGTCTTCCTCGTGGTTTCCTCCCAGATAGACATGCCCGGAATACCTCCCCTGGGAGGCGTCCAGGAGGCACCCTGACCAGATGCCACCTCATCTGACTCCTCTCTATGCGGAGGAGCTGCGACTCTACTCCGAGCTCCTCCGGGATGACCGAACTTCTCACCCTATCTCTAAGGGAGAGTCCGGTCACCCTGCGGAGGAACTCATTTTGACCACTTGTATCCGTGATCTGGTTCTTTCGGTCATTGCCCACATCTCGTGACCATAAGTGAGGGGGGAAACGTAGCTCGACTGGTAAATTGAGAGCTTCGCCTTTTGGCTCAGCTCCCTCTTCACCATGACAGACTGGTACAGAGTCCACATCACTGCAGACGCTGCACCGATCCGCCTGTTGATCTCCCGCTCCATCCTTCCCTCACTCATGAACAAGACCGTGAGATACTTGAACTCCTCCACTTGGGGCAGGACCTCTCGGACCTCTTCCCCGACCCGGAGTGGGCATTCCACCTGTTTCCGGTTGAGCACCATGGTCTCGGATTTGGAGGTGCTGGAGGCCCCTTTTTGGCTGCGAACCACTCCAGTGAGAGCTGGAGATCATGGCCTGATGAAGCCAACAGAACCACATCATCTGCAAAAACCAGTGACTTGATCCTGCGACCACCAAACTGGATTCCCACGACGCCCTGTGGCTGCGCCTAGAAATTCTGTCCATAAAATTAAAGAACAGAATCGATGACAAAGCGCAGCCTGGCGGAATCCAACTCTCACTGGAAACGGATCCAACTTACAACCGGCAATGCAGACCAAGCTCCGACCCCGATCATACAGGAGACTGAACAGCCTGTATGACGGGGTTTGGTACCCCACACTCCCGGAGCAACCCTCACAGCATTGACTGCTGGACACGGTCGAATGCCTTTTCCAGATCCACAAGTCACATGTAGACTGGTTGGGCAAACTCCCATGCCCCCTCGTTCCACATTTACAGGACTGTCTCAGAAAATTAGAATATTGAGATAAAGTTCTTTATCTTCTGTAATGCAATTACAAAAACAAAAATGGATTCTGGATTCATTACAAATCAACTGAAATATTGCAAGCCTTTTATTATTTTAATATTGCTGATTATGGCCTACATCTTAAGAAAACTCAAAAATCATATCTCAAAATATTAGAATATCATGAAAAAGTAATTTTTGCTTTTTTAATTGCATTACAGAAGGTAAAGAACTTTATCACAATATTCTAATTTTCTGCGAGTCCTGTTTACTCAACAACAGAATAGAACACTACAAATCGCTGAAAAAAGGTTTATATCTGACTTTGTTGAAATTCAATCTAAGACCTTATTAAATTTTTCATAGTGCGATCGTCCTTGGAACCAAACACTCCTGGTTCGATTCCCAGCTCCGCCTTGTGTTTTAAATTTGTTGTTGAGCAAAACACGGAACCCCTAACTGCTCCTCAGGTGCTGCTCGATGGCAGCCAACTGCTCCTGGTTCATCCATGATGGGTTAAATGCAGAGAGGAAATTCCCACAAGGGGTTAATAATGTCAACTAAAAAATCACAATAAATCCTTCTTATTGCATTAAAGCAAAAAAAAAAAAAGACTAATTTTAAAATAACTTTTCAGCTTGTGTTTGCATATGTTCTTCCTGTCTGGTCTGGATGATCATTGTATATTTGAGGACCGGGACTTAAGCGTCAAACCCTCTGAACATCTCTCTCTGTTCACTGTGGAGATATATTTTTAGAAAAGGATGGATGGAGGATGGACTGAAGCAGCAGTGGATGCGCCGGCCTCCAGCTCAGGTAGGACGACACGTGGGAGGATTAGGACGGGTCAGGGACGAACCTCCTTTGACACACATTCAGAACAGAAACACTG